>NC_137619.1:43869577-44224577 GCF_963280865.1 Gymnoscopelus braueri
TAAATTAAACACATAATACAATTTTCACCGTGTATTCTATAAACTCAATCAATCTACCAGAATCTTTTACTTAAAGCTGCACTATGTAACTTTCCTCTTCTACCCCGATTTCCAGCACAAGTGCTGAGGTTTTTACCTTTGAGCTAATAGAGCCTGCCTGCTTGTTCAGGGGATAAATACAATCTTGACCATCAGGTCAGGTTGTTCTGTTATAATTATTGATTCATTCATGTGTAATGTTGCAGCTGGTGAAGTGATCTTATTTTAACTGCCCCCCCCCCCCATCAATATAGTTTTATGTTAATCCATCATATTACATCCACATTTTTTTGTGGATTATATTTTGTATTCCTAAAGGTAGGGCAACAGATAAGGGATTTGATATGGAAATGACTTCAAATTTGAAGTTTTTAAATGGTGACCCTATACTGTACAGAATGACACACAGTGGATTGGAGGAAGCTGCTAGATGTATATTGTATAGACCACTGATTTAGCTGTTCAAAAACCTTTTTACAACAATTATAAAGCATATATATTGTTTATGAGAATGCCAAATTATTACATAAGTGCTGTTTTTTCACCCACATTATTTGAATATTCAGATACAATTATCTGCCTTTAATCTCAATTAATTCAACTGTAACTGAAGGTGTCAAACAATTTAGTGGAGTAGAAGTATAAAGTGACAGAAAATGGAAATACTCAAGTATAGTACAAGCACTTCAAAAGTGTACGTACAGTACAGAGTAAATGTAATGGTTACTTTCCACCACTGTCAGCATCTACAGAAAACCACCTCACTCAGTTATCTGCACTCTGACTCATCTGGAGCATGCATGAAACAGCTCCTCTCTCCCTTCTTTATGCTTTAGAGATGATGTGTTTTATTTATTGATGACTTTTTCCTGGCAGGCACATCCAGCTGAATGGAGAGAAGCTTCTCATGGTGGACAGTGAGACATTCCCAGAGCTCAAGCCCAGGACACTGAGGGCTGGACGGACAATAGCCATGCCCCCCATGACCATAGGCTTCTACGTCATCAAGAACATCAACGCATATGCTTGCAGAAGATAATATTCGACTCCTCGAGCCTGACGGTGTCGTGTGCTGAAAATAGCTTGACTTACGAGCTCACAACGCGGCCAGATGCGACACGTTGTCAAGTCAAGTACATTTTATTTATAAAGCACCATTTAAAAACAACCCAAGTTGACCAAAGTGCTGTACAACATAATAAAACAGCCTAAAAAGTGTAAGATAGTAAACAACATTAAAACTACTGGATTAAAACGTTAGATGACACCAATATACAATGGCAGAAGGTATGGTTGATAAAAACAAGGTGCGTGGATGAGATGGAAACAGTCTATACTGGTTCAAAGGCCAGCGAGAAGAGGTGTGTTTTTAATCTAGATTTAAATGTGTTGAGGGAAGAGGCTGATCTGACATGAAGTGATAGGCTCTTTCCATAGTTTTGGGCCAGCCACAGTGAACGCTCCATCACTCCATTAGTTTCAGGCGGGTCCGTTGTCTGTGAGCATGTAGGTCGACTATTTTGGGCATGTGGCACCGAAGTACGACAAAGTATAAATCAGGCTTCAACCCCATGAGCTGCAAGCCCCCCCCCCCCCATTGGCCCCATTGCCCCCATTGCCCATTGGCCCCACCCACACAACACTTTGCCCAGCCCACCGTCTTGACCAGCAGCAGAGTTGATTAGAGCCATATCCTTTCACCTGCCTTCACCAGTCCTGCATAAGGGAGACTTATACCCTTCGTTCACAACAAGGGTTGCACTGAACACCTTTCCGCCGGTTTTCCTTCACTATTCCTCACATGCACCGAGACTCATGATGTGGACAGTATACGTCTTTTGCATTGTTTTGAAACTCTGTTTGAAGTGTTTTGAGTTGTGTTGCGTGGCTGAGGTTGTGTGTGTGTGTGTGTGTGTGTGTGTGTGTGTGTGTGTGTGTGTGTGTGTGTGTGTGTGTGTGTGTGTGTGTGCGTGTGTGTGCGCGTGCGTGCGTGCGTGCGTGCGTGCGTGAGAGAGAGAGAGAGATATATTTCAGTGATTCTCAACATAAGGCCTGAGGACCCCCAGGGGTCCTTGAAGGGGTTCCAAGCTAAATGAGAGATAGGTAATATTCACTATTATTACAACTAGAGAACGTTTTAGAGATGTTTGCGGTTACTGTATATATACGTACAGTAAACAGTTAAGGAATTGTGGATCAAATGACACACCATATCAGACCAAATCATGTCTAACAATAAACGTTTTCTATATTAGATTAAACAGCTGGTGGGGGGTGGGCAAATTTGGTGTACTTGAAATTAAAAAGGTTGAGAATCACTGATAACAGTATATTTCAAGTCTGCCAAGAACATTCCTTATGTGAAATCCTTTTCCTAATATTTGACTTACTGACAAAATAAAAGAATATGAGAAAGAACAAAAAAAGATGAAATTTAAAACACTTCGAACAGCACCGCTAAAGAATAATTAAGTAAATTACAATAAGTCAGTTCGACCTGTTTGGAGTTTGACTTGAACCTGCCCTGTGTGTGTGTGTGTGTGTGTGTGTGTGTGTGTGTGTGTGTGTGTGTGTGTGTGTGTGTGTGTGTGTGTGTGTGTGTGTGTGTGTGTGTGTGTGTGTGTGTGTGTGTGTGTGTGTGTGTGTGTGTGTGTGTGTGTGTGTGTGTGTGTGTGTGTGTGTGTGTGTGTGTGTGTGTGTGTGTGTGTGTGTGTGTGTGTGCGCGCGCGCGCGTGTGTGTGTGTGCGCATGTGTTGGTGTGAGCATGTGTCCCGACAATGCTACTGATGTGTCCACTGTCTGTCTGTCTGTCTGTCTGTCTTCTCTGGCTCGTTGACACAGCTCAGTTCTCATCACAGCTCAGTTCTTCGTCCACTAGCTACAGGATTCAGGGTTATAAAACAGTCTACTGTCAAGTGTTTATGTTCAAATGTAAAACCGTTGCCTTTTTTGGTACACTGTGAAATCCTGAGCGTTGCTTTACTTAACACTTGAGATTTCACTGTGAATGGTGTCATTGATGTGCAGAGTTGGAGGCTGCTACGTCACGTGTCACCGTCACATTCCAAAATCCTAGGTGTTTTTATGACCCCGCTGAGTCTATCTGTCCCATATGATCCCCTGTGTACACTGTGAAATCCTGTGTGTTCATTTACTGTAACTCTGAGAGGGTACAAATGGGTTCCATTTTCACACTCACAGAGGTAAACACCAGTAATGGTCCACACTCATTTGTACACACTCAGAGTTAAATTAACACGCAGGACTTTACTGTGTAATAATTCTATCATGCTGCTAGCTTTGTTTTTGTTTTTTACTTTTTTATACATACACACATTATATATTTTACATATTTTGTACAGATTGACCTTAGCTATGAGATTATGCAATGTACATAAACGGCACGTTGAAGGTGAGAAATGCGTGCTTGGTGTTTATTTACACACATCTAATTTATATGAAATAATACATTTTTTTTGTGATAATGATTTCTAATGTAGATGACTCGACCATTTTGGTGTTAACTGAAGCCCCAGCTCAAAACCGGAAGAAAATTGTCATCCTTATTCAATATGATGCAACTTCTCATTCTTGCATTCATGTGCTGTAGGTGATATTTTTGCGGGTAAAACAAAGAGTTGATTATCAAAAAGCTGAAGCCTTGTAGATTTGTCTGTGCAGTAGCAGGGGTCTCTCCATCTCTCCAGCTCTTTAGTGATCAGAAAATAAATTTTCAGGGTGGGTGCAATTCTTTATCTAATCAGGAGTGAGAACCTACTCAAAGATCATTCATCAGCTTGTGTTCCAGTTCCAATTTTGTCTGTTCATTAATTTGTTTATCCTGCACACTGTATGAGTTCTCTCTCCTGATTTGATGAAATTGGTATCCCCACTTGAAGATGTATTTTTTTGTGTTTACTAAAGAGCTGGGGAGACTATTGTTATGGGAATATAGAGCTATTTAACATTATTATTTTAACAAAACAATATCACTTACAGCACCTTCTATATATTTACTATATAGTATAAATTAGGCTTCAGAATGGCGTGGTTAGCCTACTATATAACAGCATTTTGTTTTGCAAAGAGCAGGAATGTTTTTGAGGTGTTTATGGTTCATTGTCAATGTCTGACAACTGTAATAACTTCATTTTCTCTCAATTGCTGGTTGCTTTCCTTTTCAAGACAGGCTTCTTTAGCAGTGGTGGAAGAAGTACACAGAATGAATATGAAAGGAACACGTCACCCCATTTCCGGCTCCTCACTAATGCTCATTATCAGATGGCACCATTTCTGTCTAGTCACTCTATGCCTCAGAGGTGGGCTGTGGAGTGTGGACAGTTACGAAACCTGCCTACCAATGACACCATCGATGGGGATTTCAAGCTAATAGAAACTACAGCCTTTCTCTTCCTGGAAAGTTAGCATGATGAAATAGAAGCCATTGTTCTTGCATCAATAAATAAAAAAAACATAAAAAAATGACTAACGATGATGTCATCGGTAGGCACATGTTATAACCATCCACGTTCCACCTCTGACACACGAGTGTAGACAGAAACGGAAACAGTGAGGACCCATATATGGAGAAGATGATTTAGAAAAAAGGCAACATTTTCATTTATGTAGAAGTAGCAATACCACAACGTAGAAATACTCTGTTTCAAGTAAAAGTCCTGTGATAAAAATGTTACTTCAGTACAAAGGCACTGGCATCAAAATAGACTTTCATTACCAAAGGTAAAAGTACTCATTATGCAGAATGGCCCAATACGCAATCACATTTTTGGACTGTAAATAGTAATGCATTAAAACATCACTTTATCGTAGCTGGTGAAGGTGGAGCTGATTTTAACTACTTTATTTGCTGCTGGGTAGATGAACGACCTATAGTGTACAATATAATAAAAATTGTGCTGAAGTACAGTGCTTGAGTAAATTTACGTAGTTACTTTCCACCACTGCTCTTTAATAAAGTTACTGTTTTGAATAAGTACAAGAAAAGATATGAAGTTTGAAAGGATATTGTAGTTGTATGACTCACTTGTAAACGATAAAGGATTGAGAGTTAATCCAGTGCCTGAATGTGTGGAATAATAAGGATATTTGTCCTCTGAATGTGTTTATAGTTCATGTAGAGGTGTTTATATTTCGTATTGAGAGCATTATTTTATTATGTAAATTGTGTGATTGAATATTATTTTTTTGTAAAAGAATTGTTTACAGTGATAATAAAAACTTTTCAAGTATTTAACTATTTGCAGTTTGAGCCTGTGTGTTTATAATGCTTAGCATCCAGTAGACAGTAAAATCCTCAGTGTTTATTTAACACTGGGAGTGTACAAATGGGGTACTTACTGTACGGGGTCTGTAACCAATTGGTCAATTTGGTTTCATTTGTACTCTCACAGATAAATTAACATTGGATAATCATACAAATTGCCAATAATGCCCTAAACGGCATCCAACAAAAAAGTTTATCTAAAAGTAGATCAACAGGTCTTGTGTAAAACGACTCACCGTTTAACATAAACATTCTAAATCAGTGTTTCTCAACGGGGCAGTACAGCCCCTCAGAGGGCATACAGAGAAGTTTGGGGGGATGCTGACATGATACTGATACATGTCATCAGTATCATGTCAGTATCATGTCAGTATCATGGTCAGTATCATGTCAATATCATGGTCTGTATCATGGTTGGTCAGTATCATGGTAAGTATCATGTCAGTATCATGGTTGGTCAGTATCATGGTCAGTATCATGTCAGTATCATGGTTGGTCAGTATCATGGTCAGTATCATGTCAGTATCATGGTTGGTCAGTATCATGGTCAGTATCATGTCAGTATCATGGTCAGTATCATGTCAATATCATGGTTGGTCAGTATCATGGTCAGTATCATGTCAGTATCATGGTCAGTATCATGGTTGGTCAGTATCATGATCAGTATCATGGTTGGTCAGTATCATGTCAGTATCATGGTCAGTATCATGTCAGTATCATGGTTGGTTGGTTAGTCAGTATCATGGTTGGTCAGTATCATGGTCAGTATCATGGTCAGTATCATGGTTGGTCAGTATCATGGTGTAACTAGAAAAAGTGCTCCTCGGAGCACAAGTCTCCGCCAGGTCAGGTAGGTTATTATGGCCTCCTGGTGGCGCTATAATAGGCCAATGTGAAAAGGGTGCCATTTATTCCTAGGCTGTGCACGGCAATCTGACACTGTATGCATGATTTGAGGCATTTTGTTCTAAAAATGTGTTTTGCAAATTTTGACCTGCTGGTGGCGCTATAACATGCCAATGTTAAAAGGTTCCTCAACGTAGTGCAAATGTGCATTCAAAAATTCACCACAATCGGACGCTGCGTTCATGATTTGCGGCATTTTGTTCAAAACGGGCCACTCCTGCAAACATTACATGTCAATGTTAGCCAATCAGGATGGAATACGAAAAATCAAACAGATCCGTCTTGATCACATGACTATAGAGATCATGTGTACCTATTTGCGTGAAATTTGGATCAAATCTGAAGGCTTAATATCAAAAAAATTGTTTTACATAAGTCTGCCTCCTGGTGGCGCTATAAAAGGCAAATGTGAAAAATGCAGGGCAAAGGTTTTTCCTTGGCCTCTAGAGAGTGTGCATACAAAGTTTTACACAGATCGGTGCAGTTATAGGTAAAAACACGAATCGGCCTGTTACAGCGCCACCATGAGGCTGATTTGAACATTTTCAAATGGCATTTCTTCCTCGGCCTAATGGAAATGTGTGAGCAAAATTTCACGGAAATTGCATGCTGTGTTCATGATTTGAGGCATTTTGTTCGAAACGAAGTACTCCTGCAAACTTTGAAAGCCAATTTTTGCCAATCAGGATGGAATATGAAAAATCTGAAATTAGCCGTTTCTTTTAATGACTATAGAGATACTGTGTACCGATTTGGGGGATTTTTGGCCAAAATCTGTAGGAGTACTGTCCAAAAATGTGTTTTGCAAAAAGCGGCCTCCTGGTGGCGCTATAACAGGCCCATGTGAAAAATTTGGGGCAGAGGTTCTGCTCTGGCATCCAGGGAGTGTGTGTGCACAGTTTCTCTGCGATCAAGCCAACGGTGCCGGAGATTAGCTGTACACAAAATGACAGAATGACGGACACACACACGGACGGACGGACGGACGGACAGGGGCGAAAACATACTCTCGCCATGCCTTTCGGCCTGGCGGAGACAATAATCACATACTAACAGTCCAGTTTAATGTAAAAACTGATATTTGGAAAATCCGGATGTTTTCTAAATTATACACAATGCACAATAACAAATAAAGCTTACGTTTTAATTGTGTGTGTGTGTGTGTGTGTGTGTGTGTGTGTGGGGGGGGGGGGGGGGTAAGGGACCTGGATATTGGATAGGGGGCACTGGCCCAAAAAAGGTTGAGAAACACTGTTCTAAATAGACCTTTTCCAAGGCAGCCATATAGACATGAATTTGTAGGGTAAACACATGTGTTACCAATGATACTAATTAAGGCTTTGTTCCATTGAGTGTAGAGAGACTTTACAGTGAGCCAACATGAACAACAGCAGCACCCTGACTCTCATTACTATAGTAACACCTGTGTCTACCCTACTATTTAATGGGCTACCGTGAAAAGGGTATTGGTCCAAGTTAGTTTCATGTTGCAGTGTATGTGTATATCAGTTGCTGACAGGAAAAGAAAATCTGATTTTTTTCCCCCCAGCTCTAGGAACCACAGGCTGCATGGATGCCCACCACGGGGCTCTCTTAGTCGGGTAATAATAATAATAATAATAATAATAATAAATAATAGTAGAAGCAGTGCAGTTGTCCCCATGGGCACTGCCAGAGAGGAATGATGGCAAAAAATAAACAAACTGTTCCCATAGCAACATATTTCCTATATATGTGAAACCTAACATACTGTACTGGTTCTCAATCTGTGGGCCGGGTCCCCACATGATTTTTTGGGGGGGTCCACAGATGACAGTGAAGAGACAATTTAAGGACTTTTAAGACCTTTTTAATCCCTAAAAAAAAGAAAAGAAAAAGACCATTACTGCATCAAAAGTAAACAACAAAGTATACTATAAAAACTGGTGAAACATTGGCCAAATTGTCAAATAATGTACAAAATAGGCACATTTTTTGAAAATAGCTGATCTACAAGCTCACAACGGCTGGCAACGCGAGGCGTTGTGAGCTTGTAGATCTGCTATTTTCAATAAGAACGTAAAGTATACTATTGATCCATGGTCGAACACAATCGATTGATTTATCATTAAAATAAACATGCTCTGAAAATGCATGATTTAACACAGCCACCTTCCATTGTAGTACTGTATATGTTTAGGGTGCTGTGTGTAGGTCCAGCCTTAATAAATGTGCAGGTTGTTTGCCTATTTGTGTGTGATTGTGTAGGCCTACTAGGCCCTGCCTCTGAGTGTGTGTGTGTGTGTGTGTGTGTGTGTGTGTGTGTGTGTGTGTGTGTTTGTGTGTGTGTGTGTGTGTGTGTGTGTGTGTGTGTGTGTGTGTGTGTGTGTGTGTGTGTGTGTGTGTGTGTGTGTGTGTGTGTGTGTGTGCGTGCGTGTGTGATTGTGTATGCCGGCCTCTGAGCGTGCGCGCGTGCGTGGGTGGGTGCGTGCGTAACAAGCAGACAGGCAACAGGCCGGTGACCACTTCAAACCCCAGCATCTAAATTCTGGGGAAAAACTCTTGCAGAAAATAGATCTACAAGCGTGGCTATTTTCAGAGAAGATATTTATTTAAGAGCGAAAAACAGAAAAGAAACTTGTAGTATAGAGCCTGAGGGACTCCGGTCAACCAACTTTGTGGGTGTGAGTGGTTAAAATCCACTGTTTATAAGCCTGGTTGCCTGGTGGATCAAGCAGTGCAGGAGCCTGCTGGTGTGCTGCAGTACCACTCTGCCAGACAGTAGCGGCTGAAACACTCGGGCTCTTTGAGAATTCTACCAGCTGTACTGATATATTCGCCGTAATAAAGAGATGAAAGCATGTGATTTATACGGGACTCATACAGAAGCACAAAAGAAAAAGAGAAGTAACCTGTTACAGAAGGAGCCTATAAATATTGTCTGAGCCGCCTTTACCGGGCAACTCTCTCGCCAAATATCCGTGTCTTTCTCTGCTCCACAGTCAAGCCATCAAACGATAACGAACGAGAATTAACGTTCCTGCCCTATGCCTGCAAATCCTCAGCAGCATTAGGTGTTGCCTTCTGAACTCACTGTCTCTCTCTCTCACATGCATGCAGAGACCCGAGGTACACGTGCACCCCTGCACACACACACATGCACTAACGCATGCACGTGTGAAAAGCACGCACGCACGCACGCACGCACGCACGCACGCACGCACGCACGCACGCACACACACACACGCACATACATAATACACAAAGGCTCTCCTTTGCTCTCTTTTGTGTGTGTCTTTCTCTCTCCCACACACACACACACACACACACGCGCACGCACAAACACATGCACGGACACAGACACACTTACGTGCACACTCGTGCATGCACACACTAATGCAGCCTCTCTTTAGCTTTGCCTCTCTCTCTCACCCTCAAACACACACACACACGCGCGCACACGCACGCACGTGCGCACACACACACACACACACACACAGAGAGAAACTGTTACACTCTCCGGCCCCAGATGTAAAGGCAGCTGCAGTGAGTCTTTGTAGTGTGTGGAGTGCTGTCTTGTCGCTGCATGAGGCAGGCCTTGATGGGAAGCATGAGTCTTCATGGGTTTGTTGGGCTGAACCTCTGGACCCGACGCTATGGCCCAGACAGGATAAAACCTGACCCAGACTCCACACAGTGTCTACTGATCCGTGGACCAACTGGGATCTGCTTGACAGCGCGATGAGGAGGTAGAGGTAGAGCAGGGGTTCCCAAAACCTTTTTTCTAGCTCGAGACCCAAAAGACACACATTTGGGACAGTGGTGGAAAAAGTAGGCTACTCAAATGTTTTACTTAAGTAAAAGTATCAATACTGCAATGTAGATACTCTGTTACAAGTAAAGTCCGGAATTAAAAATGTACTTGAGTAAAAGTACAGTAATGGTATCAAAATGTACCAAAAGTAAAAGTACTAAAATGCTTGAAATAGCAGTTCTACAAGCTCACAACGCGTCGCGAGTAAAGTAACTAGTAACTAAGGTTTTCAAATAATTGTAGGGGAGTAAAAGTACAATATTTGCCTCTGAGATGTACTGTAGTGGAGTAGAAGTAAAAGTATAGAAAATTGGAAATACTCCGGTAAAGTAAAAGTACCTCAAAATTGTACTTAAGTACAGTACTTGAGTAAATGTACTTAGTTACTTTACACCACTGCAAAAAAAATACATTATGAATTAATCACTTAAGCCCTGTAAGACCTCAGGCGATTCTACAAATGCCAGTAGCCTATAGTTTTCAAACATTTTCCCATCTGAAAATGTTTTGTGCCAGGGACCCCCAGAGGAGAAGATTTGAGCTTAAAAAAAATCAACATCTTTGATATCTTTCAAAAATGTTCAAAAATAGCACATGTACAAGCTCAAGCTTGTATCTGCTATTTTTGAGAACCACTGTTCTAAACCGATGTTCTAAATCCTAAAGAGTTTTCTGAAAAACTGAAATCTAAAATGACACAGATGCTTTCCCGGTTTGAATGGGTTAGGCCCTATTTGAAAAATAGTGAAAATAGCCTATCTACAAGGTCACAACGAAATGGTAGATTGTGTAATTTCAAAATTTTGAAAAAGACATTTTAATTCATGGAAGTTTGTACAATTGTATTTGTTTCCTGAAACATTCTTTGGAGAAAAGAAAAAAAATCTTTTGAAATTTTGTCGAGCGTAAAACAAAGGGCTATCCCGACGCATTGTTTGGGAACCTCTGAGGTAGAGGATGGTTTGTGCTGAACTGTGTTCCCAGTCCCCATTTTATCATACATGAGGGGCTACCCCCCTCGCTTTCCTCTCTCAGGCGACCTGAGCTACGTCCAGTCAAGCGTGACACTGGAAAACTGCAACACAATGGCTTCTCCGTAGTACGGACAATTGAATTACAGTACAAGACAGACTGAACTGTAGCCTGTTTGAGTTTCATGACAGCGACTTGTTACTCTGGCAGCCCTTCAGTCGTGATCCCGAACATGTCGTACCTTTGATTTTGCATTATTGCTTTAGGTTCCATTTACGGGAAATGGGCTTTTTGGCTTTTATGTAAATAATAAAGTTGGAGTCAGAAAGCGTCCGCAAGAACTCCCCCCCATTCCAGTCTCCTTGTCACATATGGTTCATTTTAAACAGGCCAACTCGGTTGACTTGTAAACAGTGTCCCAGACTCGTTCACACTTGGGTTCATTTATTCAGGAAGGCCCTGTGAAGAAGAGTTTCTGTCTCCCTGTCGTTGTCGTGTTATCTTACCATGAAGGCCACGCATTGATCCATCACTTCACCCTCACAGTTGCACAGGGATTTTCTTAAGCACAAACACACCACTGCTGTGCACGGAAAGGAGAGAGGGAGAGAGAGAGAGAGAGAGAGAGAGAGAGAGAGAGAGAGAGAGAGAGAGAGAGAGAGAGAGAGAGAGAGAGACAGAGAGAGAGAGAGAGCAAATATGTCAGGACAAGGAATCAAGAGCAAATTGAATTGGACTGTGCTTTCTCAAGCCAGCAACTTCACAGAGGGGTCAAGGTTAGTTTGAGAAGAACCATAGTGATCCGTTGTACATTAAACATTTCTCTGTTGCAGCGCAGTCTAGTGGGGCTTGACAGGGCAAGGTCAATATTAAGGTATTTAGTGGTGCACAGAATTGAAAGTATTGTGTGGTTACTGGAAACGGTAACTCAATATCTCATCTTCAAACAGAGCTACAATAATGAGGTTTTGTAGGTAAACTGAGTGACCTTAAGCACTTAAACCCTGTATACTTTGTTGACCAGAGTCCCCCAGGGCAGAGTTTCCCAACCTGGGGTTCTGGGGTGTGTGTGTGTGTGTGTGTGTGTGTGTGTGTGTGTGTGTGTGTGTGTGTGTGTGTGTGTGTGTGTGTGTGTGTGTGTGTGTGTGTGTGTGTGTGTGTGTGTGTGTGTGTGTGTGTGTGTGTGTGTGTGTGTGTGTGTGTGTGTGTGTGTGTGTGTGTGTGTGTGTGTGTGGGGTGGGGGGTCTGTTTGGAGGTAGTCCAAAATTGTTGCACAAAATCATAACTTGGTTTCATCCACTGTCTGCCAGTATGCTCGATTTGATATCAGTCCAACTTGTCATATGGAAAAACTTTTTTGAAAGAGCTTGTATCTTGGCTATATTCCCCATCTATATTTCCCTACAAGTATATAGGGTTTAATTGGTTACATGAAGTGAGTGTGTGCGTTTGCGCACGTGTGTGTGTGTGTGTGTGTGTGTGTGTGTGTGTGTGTGTGTGTGTGTGGGTGGGGGGGGGTCTCAGCTTTAGTCAGATGTAAGAAGGGGGGGGGCTGCAAGGAACAGAGGTTGGGAACCACTGCCCCCCCCAGGGGTCTATATAAGCCCCCTCCTTTTTTCCCTCTACACACACCAGGCATAGACGCTATAGGGTTCATGTGGTTTGTTTAAGTAATGACTTAAGAAGAAATGACAAAATGTATAAATTATCCTAAGCGAGGTTCTTTCAAATAGCAGTGAAGCTGCTGACATTCGGGCGAACTTAGTAAGCGGGATGTTATCGCCGGGGCCATTTCATGGAAATAGTTCTGTTTGAAAGGCTTTGGTTCTTATAAACCTTGCGATAATAACAGTTGAGCGTCACTTCCTCCGACAAAAGCCTGATTGTGTTGTGGGCTTTCGGGGCAACTGAACTGTACCATGTCTGGCTATAGTTCTGCGTGACAGCGCCTCCTTAGTGGACGTAACCATAACCAAGGCTTGCTTAACACTGTTTATACGCACTGATCCTTTTTGAGACATGCAAGGCCCCCTCTGCTCTGTTAGCAAACATTGAGGATTTGGTGATGTTTACTCTATATATACAGGAGTCAGCTTAAATAAGACTTCCACCAAACGCTGGGTCTCTGAAAACTGATGGACTAGATTAGATCCTGACCCGACACTTGGATCTCTTGGCATTTTGTACCGTTTTTTTTTTTTTACCCAAGCAAGGTTAATAAAACATAAATATTTATGTCCCAATGCTTTTCTTTGCTTTGCTCTGCCCAAGCAAATGGATGTCAGAAACCAAGCAAGCATAGCCTAAAATCTGAACGGAATACTCTGAAGAGAAAAAAAAAGACAGATCTGTGTATAAAGAAAGACATCTATCTAGGAATGGCGTGGCATTTTGTATGCACATGTATGCCATCTTGAATCAAATATTATGTTTTCATTTCAAGGACCCCCAGTTTGATATGCATTAGGCCACGGACCTCCATTTGATATGCTTTTTTAATCTCTGGGACACCAATCTATATACCGTAGAATCCTCAGTGTTAATTAAACTCCAGTGTGTGCAAATGTACAAACATTTGTACTGTAGCCTACTCTCTTGGAGTTACAGACCTGTAGCCTTGGACCCCCGGGGACCCCCTCAAGGACCCCTGGGGGCCCCGAGACCCCATGTTGAAAACCACTTATCTACCGAATGCATTTTGAAGGTTCATGTGGTCACTTTAATCCCATCAGATTCTCAGAAAGGTGTTGCAATGAAAAAGGCCTCTAATCCATGTTAAACATGCCTATACTGTTGAATTCCAGGAATACCAAACCATTGTTATACTGACTCTCAGTCCTATGCCCATGTTTAGCCTATAGCACATGACTTAGTCAGTCAGTCAGCATTGTATTAAGCACTGATCCTAAATAACTTTCTCACAAAGTCCCCCTTTTTACATTGATGCAGAACATACTGTAGCCGTTTCAAGATATTTATTCCTTACAGGATCAACATTGCAGTCGGAATGTTTTCTACAATAATGATAGGTAATACATGTATTATATAATCAGTTTGTTAAGTTTTAGCTGAATTTCATTATACAATTACACATTTTGCAATTCAGCCTTTATTCTTGAAAATGACACCAAACAGTGAATTAAAACAAATAATAAATAAGAAAGCTGCGCAGCACAAATTGTCTTATTTGTGTTCATTAATTAAAGTCTTCTCATTCCCCTGTCTGTGTTAATGACTTATTTGTTTGTAATGTGCTTTTTATTGTCAATAAACAGTGGTGGAGAGTAACTAAGTACATTTACTCAAGTACTTTACTTAAGTACAATTTTAAGGTATGTTTTACTTTACTGGAGTACCAATTTTCAAAGATTTTACTTCTACTCCATTACACCTCAAAGGCAAATATTGTACTTTTACTCCACTCTAATTACTTGATTTTTATACATTTTATACATTTGAAAACTTGGGAAATGGGACCTTCTGCATATGCAGTAAAAATGTACTTAAAGTACCAAAAGTAAAAGTACTCATTAACGCTTTTACTTTTGGTACTTAAAGTACCAAAAGTACTGTACCTTTTACTCAAGTACATTTTTGAATGCCAAACTTGTACTTTGTAACATACCATTTCTACAATAGGGGTATAGACCAATTATTTGTTTACTAACATTGAGACTGGATGCACAGCAGGTGATTGTTTCATGCAATCAATGTTGTTTTGGGATGCACCCCAACCCCCCTCTTGTGTTGGCTAGTGAGGCGCGTCCTAGCGAGACCTGACAGAATGGGTTTCATTTGCAACCAGTATGACACTAGTTGCAACCAGTGTGACGTCGTCTGTTAAGGGGTCTATAGATACTTTTACTTAACCACTTAAACCCCAGCATCCGTATTGTGGGCATAGCTTTCGCAGAAAATAGCCGATCAAAGCTTTCCCCCACAATAACAGAAAACAGAAAACAGAAAATACACTAGTATAGAGCCCTGACTCCACTCAACCACATGGGGTTCAAAGTGGTTGTTAAAGTAAAACAAATGTGAGTGCTTCTTCCATCACTGTCAATAAAGATGTGTAAAAAAAAAAAAAAGAAGGAAAAAAAGAGAAAAAATAGGAAGCCTGGCGGTGATAATAATAATGTCACATGACTCACATGGACCACGGAAGCAGCAGACAGTTTGGAACTGTTTAAACTGTTACATTGTTGCTACAGAACTACTAAGTCTGAACTGTGATCGACTTTGACATTGGAGCGCAGTGTCTGCCTCGTCACTACTATATGGAGTAAGTTGATACATTACAGGTTGCTTTATTATTATTATTGTACAGTTACAGATACTTCACACTGTATGTCCGTGCGGTCAGGAGTTTCGAGGGGAATTTTATACGGTAGTAAACAGTGGTGGAAAAAGTACCCACATTTGTTTTACTTAAGTGAAAGTATCAATACTGCAATGTAGAAATTCTCTGTTCAAAATTCGAAATTTTACTCGAGTAAAAGTTCAAAAGTATTGGCATCAAAATGTACCAAAAAAAAGTAACAAAAGTAGAAAGTACTCATTGTGCAGAATGTCCCATTCAGTTTTCATGATGTCTAAAATGTATAAAGATTTTTTTTTAAATAGCCGATCTACAAGCTCACAACGTGTAGCAATTTATGTTTTGTAATAATAACCTAAATCTACAAAGTAACTCAAGTTTTCCAATAATTGTAGTGGAATTATTGTCAATGTTGTCTCTGAGATGTAATGGAGTAGAAGTAAAAGTACTGAAAACTCAAAATTGTACTTAAGTACAGTACTTGAGTACATGTAATTAGTTACTTTACACCACTGTACAGTAGTAGTCTAGGATGGTATCGCTTGTCAAAGAGAATAGATCTACAAGCTCACAATGCATCATGCCTTATGTGCATGGTTTTATATCTGTTCAATTTAGTGTTGAATGTCATGTTAACTAACTGTTGTCACAACAATTCAAAGCAACTTTTTAAACCACAACAGATGTTTGCATTACATTATTATAGCTTATGCATTTAATACTTAAGCATGCAATTAAAAATGTAATATAATGTATAGACACAAAATGTCACGTAAGTGACTGATAGTCATAGTAGTAAGGAATAATGGCGTGTGTGTGTGTGTGTGTGTGTGTGTGTGTGTGTGTGTGTGTGTGTGTGTGTGTGTGTGTGTGTGTGTGTGTGTGTGTGTGTGTGTGTGTGTGTGTGTGTCTGTCTGTCTGTCTGTCTGTCTGTCTGTCTGTCTGTCTGTCTGTCTGTCTGTCTGTCTGTCTGTCTGTCTGTCTGTCTGTCTGTCTGTCTGTCTGTCTGTCTGTCTGTCTGTCTGTCTGTCTGTCTGTCTGTCTGTCTGTCTGTCTGTCTGTCTGTCTGTCTGTCTGTCTGTCTGTCTGTCTGTCTGTCTGTCTGTCTGTCTGTCTGTCTGTCTGTCTGTCTGTCTGTCTGTCTGTCTGTCTGTCTGTCTGTCTGTCTGTCTGTCTGTCTGTCTGTCTGTCTGTCTGTCTGTCTGTCTGTCTGTCTGTCTGTCTGTCTGTCTGTCTGTCTGTCTGTCTGTCTGTCTGTCTGTCTGTCTGTCTGTCTGTCTGTCTGTCTGTCTGTCTGTCTGTCTGTCTGTCTGTCTGTCTGTCTGTCTGTCTGTCTGTCTGTCTGTCTGTCTGTCTGTCTGTCTGTCTGTCTGTCTGTCTGTCTGTCTGTCTGTCTGTCTGTCTGTCTGTCTGTCTGTCTGTCTGTCTGTCTGTCTGTCTGTCTGTCTGTCTGTCTGTCTGTCTGTCTGTCTGTCTGTCTGTCTGTCTGTCTGTCTGTCTGTCTGTCTGTCTGTCTGTCTGTCTGTCTGTCTGTCTGTCTGTCTGTCTGTCTGTCTGTCTGTCTGTCTGTCTGTCTGTCTGTCTGTCTGTCTGTCTGTCTGTCTGTCTGTCTGTCTGTCTGTCTGTCTGTCTGTCTGTCTGTCTGTCTGTCTGTCTGTCTGTCTGTCTGTCTGTCTGTCTGTCTGTCTGTCTGACTGACTGACTGTCTTAAGCAGTAATAGCAGTTAATAAGAAAAATGTAACAGAACTGAGTCACCAACATGCATATATTTGCTTGATAATAATACATTTTCTTAATTCAAAAATGGGAAAAGATTAAGCCAGTTGAAATATTTAGCATTTTTATGCCAGTAAGAATAGACTGAAAAGTATTGAGCTTTTAAAGCCTTGATAATATTTATGCAAAGACTTGCATCCAGATCATCCACACTGGTCCTCTGATATCGTTGCTGTCGGCCTGAAACCTTGTATCTCCATTATTAAAACAGGTCTTTTTTTTCTTTTCGTAAATGAATGCCCTACTACGTCATACAGGAGTGTCGCACATACGAGGCATTGTGAGCTAGTAGATTCACTTCACTATGTTCAAAAAAAAATTAAATGTATGTTTTCAATAATATTAAAAAAGTAATGGTTTTGGACTTTCCAAATTTTATGTAATGTAATTCTCTCCTTGATGCGGGTGAACAGAAGAATTGGTCTAATCTGCAGAGCGATAATATCAGCAAATCTAACGCAATCTAGATGGGATGGGACACGTTATCTTGAAGCGCCATCCCTTCTTTTTGACAAGCCAGTAGCCACACCATGGTACTACAGAGTACAAATTAGGTTTAGGATGAGATGGAACCTTTTGGTTCAGATGACGGTCTGTAGGACAACAAATATTTAAGTGTAGTATAGATGTATGTAACATTCATCGTCTCTGTCGGGTGGAAAAAACCTCATATGTCCAAAACTAACTTTTTCAGGATTCAAATTCAAAAATAGCAAAAGCAGCAGATCAAAACGCAGCTTCGAGCTTCGAGCTTGTAGATCTGCTACTTTTGATACTTTTGTGTGACACTGTAGTATGATCAAGTAGGGCGTTAATTTATGAAAAAACACAAAAAGTCGGAATATGGAGATAAGAGGTTTCTGCCCGACAACAACGATATGTGGGTCTCACAGTTGACGTATTTTTTTTAACATCTGTAATCGACACACGAATGCTGGTGTTCCCGATTTCTTTCCATAAATCAGTGTTATTGAACACCCTTTACAACTGTGTGTTGGTAAAACAAATATTGAACCAAAAAAATAAAAAATTTAAAAGTGCTTCTGACAGAACCAGCTAACTCCATTGGATCCTCAAACTTTCTTCTAAACCAGCTAACTCTAATAAAGGGGGGTGGAGTTAGCTGGTTTTGCTGAGTCCAGGCTCCACCCCCTTTTGACCTCCAACCTCATTGTGAGCTTGGAGGTCCATTCAGCTGTTCTTATCAATGATGAACAAAACCTCCTAACTCACAGAGATATACAACTGGGGGTCCTTAAATGGAAAAGGTTGAGAATCAGTGCATCATACAACGAGTAACGCATGATTTCATGACAATCAGATAAGAGAGAAGGAGGCCAATCGAGGCAACACATTTCTTTCCACTCTGACATTCCAGGGCTTTATCAAGACCTTTCAGATATGCCTCAGGACTCAGGTGAGATTTACATTCCAGGCACTGAGCATCTTGTTCTAGTGAAGATAACCGAAATACCAAATATTCCTCTCCTCTCCCATACAGTTTCAGTGAGTCGCTAAATGACACTTTCACTGCTACAAACGCCGTTGCCGATTTTGAGTCACTGAATGATTTGCTCACCAGTGGTGGAAAAAGTATTCACATTTTTTACTTAAGTAAAAGTATCAATACCGCAATATAGAAATACTCTGTAAAAGTCCGGAATTCAATATTTACTTGAGTAAAAGTGCAAAAGTATTGGTATAAAAATTGACTTAAAGTACCAAAAGTAGAAAGTACTCATTATGCAGAATGTCCCATTTCTCAAGTTTTGTATATGTATAAATTGTATACACATCTTTTGAAAATAGCTGATCCACAAGCTCACAATGCGTCGCATCGCAACACATTGTGAGCTTGTAGATCGACTATTTTCAAATGGCCGAAATGTATATGGCTGAAGTGGTTAATATATGTCTTAATAATAATCTGAATCTACAAAGTAACTAGTAACTAAAGTTTTCAAATAATTGTAGTGGAGTAAAACTACAGTATTTGCCTCTGAGATGTACAGTAGTGGAGTAGAAGCGAAAGCACTGAAAACTGGAAATACTCCAGTAAAGTCAAAATACCTCAAAATTGTACCTGGTACAGTACTTGGGTAAATGTACTTAGTTACTTTACACCACTGTTACTCACATGAAATATTATTATTTGTTCATAGAGCCCAGTGCTGCCAACCCCTCCTCAAAACGACACACGAGTTGTGCGCCATGGGTGCAGTGAACGGGCCACTACAGTGATACATACAGCAAGACGGGATTGGATCCGTGCTCCAGATGAAGTGTCTGCTGATAACCAGCGAGAGCGCCGAGGTTCTCTTCCACTGGACCGACCCGGAGTTTCAGCAGAAGATCACACAGCAGTATGGAGCGTCTCAGGAGGAGGACCAGAGTGTAAGCCTCGCAATCATCCTCCTATAATTCGACAAAGCTCTGTGCGGGTGGTGAGACCAACATCTCTTCTGCCCGGTTCTCCTCAGTGGCTGGATCAATTGATCTGAATTTGCACACAGCCATTGACCATTACCATGTGCACAGAACAGCGAAGCCCGTTTTTCGCTTGCCCCAAATGTCAGCTGTTTATTGGCGGTTTTGTGTTCGCTGGCTCCCGGGTTGCCAAATCATGTGTGCATATCCCCCCACGGGTATGGTCTAGTTTGAGATAATCGCAATTATTTCGTGGCAATTATTTTCATGGTGAAAAATTTTCACACGTTTTCAAACGTATTCCAAAAATAGCGGGACAATTGATGCTCAACAAGCTCACAGCGCATCGCTTCGCCTCGCATTGTGAGCTTGTTGATCAGCAATTTTTCTAAAGTCTGAAATTATTACAAATATCAGTCATTTCTTTATAGCCTACATTTAAGTTATTTGTCTGCCCTGTGCAACTTTTTTTTACAAAGCCTAAAAGTCAAATAGAAATGCAATTTTTATTTATATGTTATGTATATATTCAATGCCAAAAACATTATTTAAGTGTAAGGAGGAACGATGGGTGGTTTTAAGTCACTCTCTCTTATGGTTGGGTTATTTCCCTTATATCACTTTCACATTATGTGTAGGGCTGCAACAGTTAAAAGAAACTAATCAAATATAATAAATATATTTAAAATAAATTGTGAGAGTGCCACGCTACAAGCTTGTAGATCTGCTTTTTTTTTTTTAAGTGAAAATGTGTGCAAATCTTTGAATATATATGTTTTCTAAAGCAGTTTTATTTATTTTATTATGTTGCTATAATATCATTGGTTCTCAAACTTTTTTCATGTCAAGGACCACCCAAAACGTTGTTCCAGGGACCCCCCAGAAGCAAAGATTTGAGTTAAAAATGTTCGCTTTAAAAAACTATATATATGAATTGAAAAAGTAATGGATAGTTGCAGCCCTATGTATGGATTGTTGTTTTGCTTCAAAGTGTGCCGTGTGTGTGTGTGTGTGTGTGTGTGTGTGTGTGTGTGTGTCCTCAGCCTCCAGCCTTTGAGGACAGCATCAACACGCTGTTTGCGCCCATCATCATCTCCTGCAGTACCATGGTGGACAGACTGGGGGACAGCTATGCTTGTTTCACCACAGAGAACGACCACACCTACGTGTTACACCAGGTAACCACTAACAACCTCTTAACCCATTAACCCCTTAAGACCGGGGACGCATCTGTGTCGTTTTAAGATTTCATTCAAAAATAGCAGATCTACAAGCTCATTCATTCAAAAATAGCAGATCTACAAGCTCAAATAGCAGATCTACAAGCTCATAGCACGGCACCGAGTGCCGCACTATGAGCTTGTAGATCTGCTATAAATCGTGATATTTTTTTTGCAAATCTTTGAATATATTTATTCAGTTTTAACTCAAATCTTTGCTTCTGGGGGTCCCTGGAACAACATATTTTGAGATGGGGGGGTGGGTCCGTGGTTTAATTAACGCCATACGTGATCATACTAGAGCGTCACACGAAAGCATCAAAAGTAGCACATCTTCTGCTTCGCGCCGCGTTTCGAGCTTGTAGATCTGCTACTTTTGCTTTTTTTTTTTTTTTATCCTGAAAAGTAACAGTTTTGGACATATGAGGTTTCCACCCGACAGAGACGATTTGAAGCAGATCGTAACACGGAGCAGTGAGCACGTTGTGATCAACATGCAGTGTCTCTTTAACACATTATATCATGTGGTGTGAGCCGTGTTGGCGCATCAGAGCAGGCTTTGTCTGACTGCACCGCATGATGTGAATGCTGATTCACTGGTTCACTTCCTCTCCTCACTGCCTGATGGGGCGTTTCATATTAAGTTTGGATCATAAAGGAGGAAAAAAAAAACATACAATGATGTCAATAACAATTCAGAAATAAAATGCTTGAAATGCATGAGATGCAAAAAATGTGTGACTGTGACCATATTTTATGTGCCGTTGCATTCATCCCCCTGGCTAGTCCTACACACATGTACTATGTACATGTACATATACCACTTGATCATATTACAGCGTCACACAGAAGTAGCAGATCTACAAGCTCGCGCTGGGTTTCGAGCTTGAAGATTGCTACTTTTTGCTGTTTTTGAATTTGAATCCTGAAAAGTAACAGTTTTGGAAATATGAGGATTTCCACCCGACAGAGACGATATGTACATACTATTTAGAAGTAGGACCCATGCCCACAGCACCTTCAAAGCACCTCAAAGTGTGCTACTGTATGATTAACCACTTACGCCCTATTTTATACTTGGTCATATGATAGTATCGTACGAAAATATCCCAGCGAAAATGGCTCACAACGTGTCGCCGAGGTTGTAGATTTGCAATTTTTGCTATGTTTGAATTTTTTTTTAACATGTTTTCCTATAATGACATGCCCAAAATGGAGACACCAGGGTTAATGTACGCATTTGCCTTTCCTTTAAGGCTTTAACTTACTACTTATTGTTATTCTTAATGATTTGTTTTGTTGTTGTTATTGCTGCTACGATGTTGCAAACCAAAGTATTTTACTCTTGTGTACTCGTGAGATAACAAATCATCTCTGTCGGGTGGAAATCTCTTTTGTCCAAAACTGTTACTTTTCAGGATTCAAGTAAAAAAATGGCAAAAGTAACAGATCTACAAGCTTGAAACGTGCCACTTCGCGCCGCGTTTCAAGCTTGTAGATCTGCTACTTTTGATGCTTTTGTGTGACGCGGTAGTATGATCACTTGACGTAAACCCTTTTGCTCTTTGAGGAGCATTAGGTCATTTGTGAATTTCCTCCAGCTGGTTCGGTGTTGGGCGATCTTCTCTGCTTCCTTCCAAGATGTTCCTTTTTCCCCCAGAGTTCCGCCACGACAGACATTTTCCAGCTGTTTCTGGGTCTTCCTGGTTTCCTTTTCCCCTGAGGGTTCCAGGTTAAGGCCTGCCCGGTTATGTTGGAGGATGGTTTCCTCAGGGTGTGCCCAATCCAGCCCCATTTCCTGCGTTTAATTTCAATTGGTTCTTGTTGTGTGGTTTGCCAGAGCTCTTAATTTTGTGATGGTATTAGGCCAATACATTACCAGGATGTGTCGTAAGCATCTTTTGATGAATGTTTGCAGTTTGTTTGATGTTGCTTTTGTGGTTCTCCATGTTTCCGCCCCGTAGAGTAAAACTGACTTTACGTTGGCGTTGAAGATGTTAGATTTGTGTGAAGATGTGTTTTGAGTTCCATACTTGCCTTAGTATTAAAAATGCTGTCCTAGCCTTCCCTATTCTTGCTTGCATGTCTTTGTCGCTGCCTCCGTCCTTCCCAACAATGCTTCCCAGGTAGATGTATGTGTCCACCTCTTCTAGTAGGGCATTAATTTACGAAGAAACTAAACAAAAAAAGTTAAAATATGGAGATGAGCGGTTTCTACCAGACAGCAAATGAAATAGAATCTTGAATCTAGATTAAAAAGTCAAATTTTCATGAGTGTCTATACATTTATTTTGCTCCTGTCACAGTTTGACGAGTGTCTGTACATCGCTGTGAACGGCGACGGCGAGGAGGGAGAGGACGACCTGCGGAGGAAGATCTATGCGCTGAAGAAGATGATCGAGGTTCTCTTCGGCATGGTGACCCTCAGCAGTAACCTCCTCAGGAGAGAGTGCGTCAAGTTGCAGCACATCCATTATTTTATACTTTTGTAGGGGTGTGCCGATTTCACGATACGATACACGATATTGGGCTCACGATATTGAAACGATACGATATACGGAAATATCATATTATGAAAATGTATGGGGGGGATAAAAAGCTTATGAAAATATATGGGGGGGGGAAAAGGAAATGCAAACAAATACTTCTGTTTTTGCATTATTATTGCAACAACAAAAAAAGGTTTTGAAAAAAACGGCAAAACGATACATATCGTTGAAAACGTATCGCGATATATCGCAGGACGATACTTGGGCTATTAAAAAAAAAGCCAAATATTTAGCAATTGTTCGTTTGAAAAAAGATATTAAAAGATTTGCACACATTTTCCACGATAAAAAAAAAATAGCAGATCTACAAGCTCGTAGCGCGGCACCGAGTGCCGCGCTACGAGCTAGTAGATCTGCTATTTTTGAATGGCCAAAGAAATCTTCAAATGACACGGATGCGTTCCCGGTCTTAATGGATTAAGGTTCCAATGAATTGTTGTTGTGTGTTCGGCGTTTGGCCAGACTACGCCCTCAGGACACAGAGCAGAGGACCAGGCTGTGGAAACATCTGCAGGGCCTGCTGGAGACCTACAGCCACCTCCGTGCCAATGACCAGAGCTTCTTGGTGGAGGTACAGCGCTAGAAATGAAGGGGTGACTGCTAGTCCACACATAATTATGCAGAGAATCCTGAACTTCAATTCTGAATCCCATTAACCATAATCTGAATGATTATGCTTAGTCTTTTTCCTTTAGGCTGTTTTATGTTATTTTTGGGGATTATATATATATATATATATATATATATATATATATATATATATATTTAACCCATTAACACATCCACTGCCAAGGGCTAATCTCATAATGTACTCACCAGTGCCAAGGTGTTTTTGTTGTTTTTTTGTTTTTTTCATGTCGCCATAGATCTTGTTAAAATCCTTAAGATTGAGCGCTACACGGTCTGTTTACATCCGCGCGATCTCCCTGTATCTCCCAGTGAAAACCACGTGTCAAACGGGGCATCCATGTTTGAGTTAGAGCGGATTACGTTAAACAGTGAAATGCGAGGAGAAAAAACTACAGGAAGAGAATTGAGTTTCAGTTTCGTCTGTAGAATGGGAGCGGGCGTGAGCGTCAAAACCGGATCCCAAATAATTCTATTTCCTGTCATCAAACCGGAAACGGAAGTGGATCAAAAAAAATCCGAAAGTGCACCCGGACCGCGCATGCGCGAAAAGACCGCAGCCCGTAGGGCTACGGTCTCGGCGCTTAACAGTTGGATTTAACGGCCCGTAGGACTACGGTCTTGGCAGTTAATGTGTTAACTCATGAGTGCCATTCACGTGTTTCACGTGTTTTACCGCTATGGTGCAACGTGAAAAAAATAGAAAAAATAAAAGATTTTTTTTTTTAATTAATTTTTTTTGTTCAGAACCCAAGATATCATTATATGAAGATTTGCAGCTCCATACACTCCTTGTTTAACTTATAACTGAAAAAGGCTGTATCTCGCTACCTAAGCACTTTTTTTTTACTTTGAAAAAAAAAAAAAAAAAAAAAACGTACTGGCCAGAAATAGCCAGAAATAATTCAGGCACTCAATGAGTTAAGACCTGAGGCCGATTCTACAAATGCCTTCTAAATCAGTAGTTCTCATACAGTACTTTCAAAGTACGAGAACTGTCAGCGCGTGACGCGCTGTGAGCCTGTATATCTGCCATTTTTCCCCAAAATGTCTCTCATAATACAGCACTGAGCACACTGGCCAATACAAAAGGCGAGTGCGTTCCGGTGCGCAATTTCCGAACGCACCCTATATGATAATTTTGTTACAGTGTTGTGAGCTTGTAGATCGGCTATTTACTTTTTTTTTTGCCTCACAATATTTCATAATGTGGCCAATGTTTGACCAGTATTTATAGTATAATTTGTTGATTACGTTTGATGCAGTAATCGTCTTTTTTATTTTATTATTTTTTTGAGTTATTCAAAAGGTCTTAAAAGTCCTTAAATTGTCACTTCACTGTCATCTGGGGACCCCCCAAAAATCCTGTCTGGGGGGGGGGGGCGACCTACAGGTTGATAACCACTGCTTCTGATTAATATTCTCCTCTTGTTCCTCTCACCTTCCTCTCGTCCCATCAGGCAGTGGAGCGATTGATCCACCCCACCCTGTGTGAGCAGTGCATTGAGTTCCTGGAACGGCGCTTGGTGCAACAGCTCAACAGCAGCGGCGAGCGGGCGGGAGAAGAGGTGCTGCACGCCTTCATCCTGGTGCACACCAAACTCCTGGCCTTCTACTCCAGGTAGTCATCATGGCAGATGTTTCAACACAGCTTTTTTACTTTCACTGCAGGTGTAGTTTTGCTCTTTCCAGCAACTTCTCTTGTAAATTTCCGCTGTGAAAATTCCTTGTTGGAATGTCCAGCCGCCTCCACCCAGTCACATGTAAGTCGTGTATCATTCCAGAGGTGTAGCTCGGAATATATTTTTCGTAGCCATTCCCTATGCAAAAGGCTTAGGTACTACAGAACTGTTTTAATTCATGTCACGGACAGATACCGAACAATACCTATTTTGAAAATGGTCTGAGATCTGCCCGTCACTTTTTGTGTTTTTTTGTAAATGAATGCCCTACTTCATTATACTACAGCATCACACAAAAGTATCAAAAGCAGCAGGTTCGAGCTTGTCGATCTTCTGCTTTTGCTATTTTTGAATTTGAATCCTGAAAAGTAACAGTTTTAGGACATATGAGGTTTCCACCCGACAGAGACGATATACGTTTATAAAAGGCAATTCTGTTAACAGTTCACAATTTCAACCACTATGTTGTCTACACCGACTACACCTAGATCTCGGATACATCAATGTTGAGAAATCATGCTTAAACGGTTGTTCCACTGCATTATTACGTGTAGGAAGTCCAAAATTCCGACGTGTCTGGAACGCAGCATAAGCACATCTGCTTCTTATATAGGTACTGAATTATTTGCATTTGTAATTCTTATTACCACTGCCAAAGGAGTTGGACAAGGGTTATTCTTTGCTGTTTGTTGTAGGATACAGGATACAGGATCTCTTAAGTTCTGATTTGCATGAAACTTTGTTAAAAGTGTGGTCATGGAAGAATAGAAAGAACTGATTACTCATTTCCTACCAATAGACCTTTTTTCACGGCAGCCATATTGACATGCGTAAATAGTTCGGTCAGGTTACATCCTGTACAGGTGTTACCAATGATACTAATCAATGTTCCATTGCATTCAGGTCAAACTGGAAAGACACTGATACACTAAATGGAACAGAGCCTTAATTCGTATCATTGGTAACACTGTGTCAATATGGGCTGCCATGAAAAAGGCCTATTGACCAAAGTGTGGCTTCTCATCAGGGGTGAAAGTAGACAGATGTAGACCATTATTATTATTTGTTTACAAACATTGAGACTGCACACACAGATGCCGGTTGCATGTAATAAATTCCCAACCGATCCCCAAACCTGTTTTGAGGAGCGCTGGTTTCGGTTCATTCAGCGTCCTCCTGTGCGTAGTGCTGTCGAGGCGGCCCCTATAGCGACGCACATACTTTTATTTTGATAGGGAGAGCTCACAAGTAAACATCCTAAGCCTTCTTCCTCCACACTGGGAGGTGTGGCGCGTTGTGAGCTTGTACATCTGCTATTTTCGAAAGTTGTAAGTTCTCAGGGTTCGTACTAACCATCTGAGCAGGGCAGCAAATTGGGTTCTGAGAACCGTATCCGAAACCGAGCCGCAGCATATGAAAAACACATCCAGAACTAGAGAAATACGGTTCATGACACTGCATCAAGGTCAAGGTCAAGTTTATTAATATGTCCCAAACATGGTTCAGTGCCAGTACGCAGTACCTGGAAGAGGGCACATTAGCCCCCTGCCAAAAGACACGTACTGTGCACCATCGCATTTCCAACAACAGAACACATCTGGTAACTTTAGGTCAACATAAACAACTGTTTAAGTTTTCTTATGAATTCCTTCTAAATTGTTCCAGTGTGTTTTTGCCCAGCACAGACCTGTGGCTTTTTAACCACTTGAACCCTCTGTACTTAGTAAACTAAGGTTATTTGACCGGGGTAGTCTCTGTACCCCAGCAGTGGTAATCAAACTTTTTAATTTCAAGAACTCTCATAAGTCAGAGTTACAGACCCTGTAAGGGTCCATTTGGAACCCCATTCACGGAACCCTGAGGGTCCCTGGAATCCACTGGTCTACACCAAATCTCTTCGCCGAAAATAGCCTATCTACAAGCTCACAACGCGTTGCGACACGTTGTGAGCTTGTACCGTAGATCTGCTATTTTCTGTGAATGTTCCCCCACCAAAACAGGGATGCCAGGGTTCAAGTGGTGGAGGGAGGAGGACCTGACACCCCCCCCTCCCCCACCCCGCTGCGACGCTCCCTTTCCAACACCGTTCAGTTATTGGCTAACGCCAACTAGCGCTGTAACTGACTGTCTGATATGCAGCGCTGTGGGTGTCTGGCAACCAGTCGCCGAAATATTCCCATGTCAAAATGACAGACAAAATAAGTCATGCTTCATGATGTTCAATATTCCAATAACAAATAGAGCAGATCAAACAAGCTTTGTTATGTAAGTCTGGCATGAGAACCGTGTGTGTGTGTGTGCGTGTGTGTGCGTGTGTGTGCGCGCGCTCGCATCTTTAGCTCATAAACGCACATTAGCCCCCCTGTAGCTCTGGAACTCGGTGCTGTGTAGTTAAATTCCAGCTGATAGGCGAAACGGTCAAATTCGTTCTTTTTTTCCGAACATACTGTAGCATCAACAATGTAAAAAGGTAGAAAAAAAGAAAAGGTAGTGGCGAGAAGCAGATACTCTGAATGCGTTCACGTAACCATGAAAAGCAAAATGGGGGTGATGGAGAGCTCATTAAATATAGTGCTGAACTATCCGATGTGGAGATGGCATATCTTTCTCTGCATGGCATTAGAGGTATGCACTCACTCCACTGAGTGCAGTCGACTAGTTTTGTAGCTCTCAACCTTTTTTGAGCTCAGCGCCACTAGTATTTCAAAGTATCCTCAAAGACCACCCCACTCCACTAACTCACACTATTAGTATATGCATAACACTGTCACTTCTGTTTTATATCGTCTCTGTCGGGTGGAAACCTCATATGTCCACAACTGTTACTTTTCATGATTCCAATTCAAAAGTATAAAAAGTAGCAGATCTACAAGCTCGAAACGCGGCGCGAAGCTGTAGTATGATGAAGTAGTGCTTTAATTTACGAAAAAACACAAAAAGTTAGAATATGGAGAGAAGAATGGTTTCTGCCCAACAGCAACGATGTACTGTGCAAGAAAAAAATAAAACAAAATTAACATTCATTTTACTTCGTTGCACGCCAGTGCCCACCAAAAATAAAGGATCTGCAAGATCGGTAGATTGTGCAACCACCTCGCGCAGAAAGTATATCAAGCGCTTAACGGTCAATATTTCAGTTTAAACTTTTTTTCCCCCACAGTACGCCTATTAGTTCAAGAGATGATCTTAAAATTGATGGACTTCTGAAATATTATTTGGGTTGAGGGTCTGTGTTTGAGAAAACTAGTGTTCATTCAACAGTTCATTCAAGACTTTCCCACTATAGTGAACCACCTCTTTGCTTCTCTTCCTGCCCACACATGCACTGTCCAGTGTTTCCACTATAGTGAACCATCTCTTTGCTTCTCTTCCTGCCCACACATGCACTGTCCAGTCGGAATGCCAGCACGCTCACCACCTCCGACCTGCTGGCCCTCATCATAATGGTGCAGAATATGTATCCCAGCATGGACCTGGATGACCCTGGCACCGAGGTAGGTCGCTACCAAGCAGTGGTGGAAAAAGTACTCAAATGTTTTTCTTAAGTAAAAGTATCAATACTGCAATTTAGAAGTACTCTGTTACTGGTAAACGTCTGGAATTCAAAATGTACTTGAGTAAAAGTACAAAGGTCAAAATGTACTTAAAGTAAAAGTACTAAAATGTTTGAAAATAGCAGATCTACAAGCTCATGTAGATGTAGATCGGCTATTTTCAAATAGCCTAGGTATAGAATAGGCCTAAAGTGGTTAATGTATGTTTTATAATGTAATAATTTATATCTGCAAAGTAACTAGTAACTAAAATGTTCAAATAATTGTAGTGGAGTAAAAGTACAATATTCATCTCTGAGATATAGTGGAGTAGAAGTAAAGGTATAGACAATTGGAAATACTCCAATAAAGTAAAAGTACCTCAACATTGTACTTAAGTACAGTACTTGAGTAAATGTACTTAGTTACTTTACACCACTGCTACCAAGTCACCATTGGACGTGTGTGTGTGTGTGTGTGTGTGTGTGTGTGGTGTAGGATGTGGAGAGCACCTCTGGTTCAGGTCCTGATATCTTCTACACCCCAGAGCCCTCCCCTACTGGTGGTTCGCTCCCATCAAACAGTTCAGGTAGACTTTGAATGTGCGTGCGTGCGTGCTTGTTTGTGTGTCAGGAACAGAATCCGAATCAACTTCATTGTCACATGGTTTACAGGTGTAAAAAACAGTGGGTGAAAAATCTGTTTTTGTGCAAGCTCAATCGTTTTTGTTACTTCCATAAAAAGAGAAAGGGAAGAAGAAGAGGGGGGGGGCAAGGGGAAGAGAGAGAGATAAAAAGAAAAAAACAATCTCTCTACTACATATTTACACAATCTATTCGGTGTGTTAAAGGGCAAGACCACTTTGGTAGAGGTTTGGGTTGTGTTACCTTGCCATGATGTAACTCCAAAGGTGGGCAAGAAATAAAAAATAATTGCTCCATTGATTAGAAATTGATAATTCAAAATATGCTCCTCATTGACTTACATTGTATGGTAAAACTGCTCTCAAAGTCACTCTTTTAGCACAAAAACGAATGCAAACAAAGTTGATTCAGACAATATAGAACATCACCAATGTATCACCCAGTACTGTTTTTTTTTTAAAATAAAATTGTCAACTTCCTGTTGATTTTGCCATTTTTGATAAGTAGAAAACCCGGACTGGATCGGCGGATCCGGATCCAGATCTTCAAATAGTAAAATCAACAGGAAGTTGACATTTTTATTAAAAAAACAAACAGTACTGGGTTTGGTGATGTTCTATATTGTCTGAATCAGCTACGTTTGGGTTCATTTATGTGCTAAAAGAGTGACTTTGAGAGCTGTTTTACCGTACAATGTAAGTCAATGAGGAGCATATTTTGAATTATCAATTTCTAATCAATGGAGCAATTATTTTTGATTTCTTGCCCACCTTTGGAGTTACATCATGGCAAGGTAACTACACAACCCAAACCTCTACTAAAGTGGTCTTACCCTTTAAGTACCTGAGGTAGAACATAAGGTGCAGTAAAGTAAGTACCTGAGGTAAGATATAAGGTGCGTGAGCATAGCAGCAGATAGACTGTATATACTGTAGCACTATATGCTATGGACGTTAGTTAAGAAAAAAATTAATCTGCGTGTTGTACATGGGATTAAGGTGCATAGTGTCAGTGCATGTCGACCACATAGTATACGTGTGTGTGTGTGTGTGTTCACATTATGCACATGTTTAGTTATTGATATCTGTATGTCGTTGCTATCGGGCAGAAACTTTGTACGTCCAAAACCGTTACTTTCCAGATAATTGTAAAAAGAACCTGTGGATGGATTGTCATAAGCTCTTAATATTATTCATTGGCTCAGTATCTCACAGACAGACTTCCAGGCGGGTTCTGCTGCCTCCAAGGGTCAGCCTGCTGTACATGAGCTAAAAAACTCACCACTTCCATTTATCATACTTTCAAAAGGTTTATATCTAGTGAAAATGGCAGATCTACAAGCTCACAATGCATCGAGACGCACTGTGAGCTTGTAGATCGTCTATTTTCACTACTTTTGGGGCATTAATTTACAAACTAGGGCATTAATTTACGAAAAAACTTAAAGAATTTGAAATATGGAGATGCAAGGTTTCTGCCCGACTGCAACGATATGCAAGTTATAGTGACATGACTCTCTCTCTATGTCCTCAGATAGGCCAGAGCGGGGGGGCACTCCTCTGTTTGAATTTGTGGATCCAGACATACAGGTAAGGTGTTATTCAAAGCCTGTGGTTAATAATTAGTGTTAGTCTTTGATAACAAACAATAGTGTAATCTTTAATAAGACCACGCAACTGGTGACATAATTCTAGGGCTGCGACTATTGATTATCTTATTAGCGATTATTCTGTCGGTTACTTTTTCGATTAATCGCATAATCAAGAAGCGTGTGTTTTGTTGGGATACTTATAAAAATATAGTTTTATTTTATTGACCAAATCAATTTGTCTGATGAACCACTTATGCCCTATTTTTTGTCACACAAAAAATAGAGAAAGTAGCTAATCTACAAGCTCACAATGCGTCACATCGTGATGCATGGTGAGCTGGTGCTTGTATGTAGTCCTGCTATTATGGCAATAATATTTTTAAATTAGTCAAATAAAATTCCCCCCAACATCCTTTTTTTTCTTCAAGTAGATTATTGGTTATTTTTTTATAATCGATTAAATTGGTTAGTTCGATAAACTGTTGCACCTCTATATAATTCTGTCTTTTTAAGATGGCAGAGGACACCTTGCAGACTCTGGAAGTCCCGCCCCATGACCCTTTGACCCCGTGCAGAGTCTTCTTGGAGGTGTCACTCAAAGAGGGCCTCTATCCCATGATGCCTCACTCCATGTACTGCCTGCCGCTGTGGCCGGGGATTACGCTAGTGCTGCTCACAAAGGTTTGTGGGTAATATCATACAACCCAAGCCCACGCTCACTCACTCATACTGTATGCTTTACTTGTCTTTATACTCTACTTAGCGGTAATGTTTATCAGCAGCAGCAATGTATTGGGGTTTGCAAGTTTGACGCACAGCAGCGGTACCAGTACAGCTGGCACTGGGGTGGCCGTAGCTGAGGCCATCTGGGAATCGGAAGGTCAACGGTTCGACCCTCGGCTCGCCTAGATACATGTCAAATTGTCCCTTCGCAAGACACTTAGGCCATAGCATTCCCACCCATGCACTCATCTGAGCAGCCATCTACTGAGTGAATGCAGAAAAGTAAAACCCCTCCTTCAGGGAAAATACTGCCTCCTTCTTCTTCAGTATCATCAGATGGCCAGCTCAGTGTCATGTAGACATGCTTTCATCTCTGGTCTTACGTCGAAGAGGCCTCTGTATAAGGCGCAGGTGTTAATTATTATGTTTGGCAGTCTGCTCACACTCGTCTGCCAAGGCCCACTTCTTCATAGATGATTTGAAGCGACCGACCCAGTATGTACTATGTAGGCGGTTCTGGTACTGTAGGTCTTCACCTTTTGATGGCATCCCGAGTCCCAGACGTAGCGATGTGGGCCCGGCTCCCACTCCTCCCACTCTCCCACTCCTGCATCCAAGATTCTGCCAGCCATGTGTTTACAGACAGGTCCTCAGGGATGGAACGGAGCATCTCTTGTGCCGCCTTATTGTAGAGATGGCAGGACTTGATTGGAGGCACCGCTATCGTTGTGGCAACCCATCATGCAGGATGTGCCATGTGATCTCCAAATAAACGGGAAGAGGGACATAGTATTTGACATAACATGTTTGCTGGTTAGAGGTGGTTGTCATTAGTCAGACACCCTACATTAGGAACGCCTCATCCACAGCGACAGTTTAGGGTCACAATACTGGGAAATGTCAGTGCTACCAGGATATATACGTGAGCTGGGTATTGGTTGAGTGCGTCAGATCATTATCTTCTCTTCAGACTAGACTATATGGGGCTCCTACAAAATTAGAGCAGGCAGATCCACAGCCCAGACTGGAAATAATCATATTTAAACATTAATAATCCCGTCTATAGAGACTGAGTGGTTTTGTGAATTTAGCATTACATATAAACGTTACATTGAGATGTGTTTTTTTGTAAATTAAAATATCAATATAATAATGAAAACGAGGCAGTTGCGCCGATTGCTAGGCCTTAAGGCGAGCAAGTGCCCTCTTCGAGCAGCCGATCGCAAGCCGCGATGGACATCGTAGGTTATCGCCCGTTTTGAAATCGCACATGTGAAACAAAACGAGTGCACCCCCCCCCCATCATATGTCGTATGCGAGAATTTGAGTGAGGCAAAACAGGGATCCCTTGGTCGGCTCACTTGTACGTCAGCAGGGTAGCCAAACCGCCTGGGCCATAGATCTGCCTGTGCTCAAACTCGAGGCCTCTGTGTCTTTCAAATGCATTTTCCTCGTTTCATTTCATAGCCAGCAGAGGGCACACTTCACACACATAGTCTTATTGGATTGTGTCTGTATGTTGACATAAAACAGAGCTTTCTGGATAGTTTTAGTTATCAACGTTTCATGAAAAATTCACAATATCTTTGCTTGGTTCCATTCAACATTGACCTTTCGCTGTCTTTTTTTGTGTGTTCAGATTCCCAACAGTGCAGTGGCCATGTCCGTTTATATGTTCCTGGAAGTGTTCGCTAAGCTGGAGAAGCGTTTAAACGAAGGCCAGGCGGGTTCTGCTGCCTCCAAGGGTCAGCCTGCTGTACATGAGCTAAAAAATAAACTGGATAAGTTCATCAAAGCCCTGGTCCCCAGCGATATACAGGTGTGTGTGTGTGTGTGTGTGTGTGTGTGTGTGTGTGTGTGCGTGCTTGTATATGTCTATACTTGTGATGGCCAAATGTCCCCACAAGTATAGTAGAATTTGAGAAACATTTTCCTGGTCCGCAAAATCCAGATTTATGGTAAATAATAAATACATATATTAATTTTAACTCTTAAACTGACAGGGTTTTTCAAAAATAGTACTCACAGACTGCCAGCATGTTTACAGCTTAAAGGAGAATTCCAGTCATTTTACATGTTTGCTTTGATGTGTCGCTTATCACTCACCAACATACAAAGGGCCGTTGAATTCTTTCATAGAAGCCCCTGTTGTCCATTGTGGAGACCCCTTCCACTGGCATAATGGAGTAATGCGGATAAACAAAAATCGCCTATTTTAGCAGCTCCAAAGTTCGTTTTTTTTCCACTAATCCTCATTATGCAGTGTACTGACACTCAAACATGCACTGAATGTCCCTTATGAGCTGCCGTTCATGCAGAACGACATGGAGCTGGTTGCTTGTTTCTCTCACAGAATCTGGCAACGTCATTGCACTAAGTCATCTGACAACGGGTACAACGGGTACTCTGACAATGGCCACACGTGGTACTGTGTAAACGAAGGGGCGTGCAATCCCAACGGGCATTGCCCTAGTCCAAGGAATTTTTTATGGGAATTTTCCTGCTAGTTTTACTAATACTTATTGAATAAAAGGTAGGGTATGTGATATTTTTGGGTGAAAAACTAAAAGTTTTTGTTAAAAGGTTAAAACACTACAGTATATTCTGATAGTAATCGTTGCTATAGAGTGTTTGTTCAGTAATGGGAGTCTCCCTGTCTCTTTGGCTCTTTAATAAACAGAAATTACATTTTCAGGTACTGTAGGTGGGAAATTTTCAGCCAACCCATTTATCAGCTTAAAATGTATAGTGTTACAGTTCCAATTTTGTCTGCTCGTTTCTTTGTGTCATCACTTCCAATTTCATTTGTTTATCCTGTATCCTGTGTGAGTTCTCTCGCCTCATTGGATAAAATTGGTATCCCGACCTGAAAATGTGTTTTCTGTTTACCAAAGGGCTGGAGAGACATGGAAACTCCTGTTACTGAACAAGCAGTCTATGGCAATGAGTACTATCAGAATATAGAGCTATTTAACACTTATTTTAACTAAAACTAAATCGCTTACCCTACCTTTTAGTTTTAATTTAGGAAGCACAAGTAAGTAAGTACTACTGGAAAATAAAACAAAATCTTGATCCTGGTTAAAAATGTCGATATAGTTAAGTAACTATATCGTTAAGTTAAGTAACAAGTAAGAAATAAAGAAAAAATCCTTTGTTTTGGTCAATTTATTTGACACAGAAGCCTGGTATTTTGGGTGGACATGAAATCTATATCTACCAATGTTTTGGGTGTGCCAGTTTTAACTATGAATACTTCTGACCTGTTATTTACCTTGTATAGCCTGCTATACATGAACTACGTAATACACTGGATAAATTCATCAATGCCCTCGCCCCCAGCCACATACAGGTGTGTGATTGTGTGTGTGTGTGTGTGTGTGTTCACATATGCACGTTTTGGGGTTTTAGTGTCTACAGTAAATGTGGTTGTGCATGTGTGGTTGTGTGCATGTGCATGTGCACATGTGATGCCAAGCAGCAACGGTTAGAATTTCACCAAAAGTCACATACCTTTTCATAATCATCATGAAATAATTTGTAGAAATATATATATATAGAATTTTTCCTGCAAGTTTTACTAATACTTTTGTGAAATAACTACTTAAGTTTTAATTTAGGAAGCACTCTCAGCATGGTCAGTACTACTGGAAAGTGTAGACGGTTTGATGATTAATAATGTCCATAACAATGGACCTAGAAGGACTAAAACTAACAAAATAAAGAAAACTATATAGAAATAAACCCTTTTATTTAACTATAATACAACTAAAAACGATGGCGGATAACGGAAACTGTATTGTGTGTTTGCAAAACTAACTAAAACGAACTGCAGTCATGAGAAAGAAAATGTCCATAGTTTTTATGTCTTTGTAAATGTAAATAATCTACGGTATATCTTCCAATATTTTAGCTGTGCCAGTTTTAACTGTGAATACTTAAATGCTATGTTTTTTTTAGGGTTTTATTATACTTGTCCTGATTATTTTTTTTACTGAGGTACCAAATATTACAATAAAAAAAGAACTTTTAAAACTAATAAAAAGTGAACAAGCCTTTAAAAAGAAAACGGACTTAACGATTAAAACTACTTTAAAACTGAATTGATAAAAAATGCATTAATTAAAACTAAACTGAAATTTAAAACAAGAAAATCAAACGGAAATAAAAAGGAAAACTAACACGTTTTTTCTCTCTTCCTTGTAGTCGTCTCAGCTCCAGAATGCATGGACTGAGTTCAAGAACCGTGCATTCACCAGAGGAGGACCAGGCTTTAACAGAGAGTAAGTCTAACACTGCCCTCTTTTGGCCACAATGGTTCATATTCCTTTTTTTGTGATACATAGGCACATAGGAATATAACACTGGGAAAATATCAAACATAAAGAGAGAGAGAGATACATACACAAATATGTAAAAACACTAGCATACATGGTCTACAGTACTACAAATAAAAGGATGCATAAAAGAGAATGAGAATTAAATTAAATCACGATTTTATGTCTGGGAGCGAGAAAGACCCTGCTAGATGAAATCAATAACCTTGCACCAGTTAATACTAGATGGTCTCAACTCTTGACATCAATCATCCTGGCAGGAGCCCTTTCATGTAATCAAATATCTAAGAAGAAGTGTCAGCTATGTTCTCTTCAGCACGGTAAGGTTGTACAGTATGTTAAAACCACGTTGTTAACAGGGTTGCCAGATCTGCTTATTATAATTTCCCCGCAAGATTTTATTTGGAAATAGCCGATCTACAAGCTCACAACACGTCGCATCGCAACGCGTTGTGAGCTTGTAGATCTGCTATTTTCAAATAGCTGATGTACGGTATATGTTAAAGTCCTCATGTGGCCCATAGTCGCTTCTTTTGGGCTGGTTTTCCTAGACCTGGTTGCTTGTTTCTCTCACAGAATCTGGCAACACTGGTTGTTAACCACTTTAACCCTAGGAATCCCAAATGTGGGCATGTCACAGGTGAAGTTTTTTTATGGGGTTTCTGCCCCCCGCAGAAAATCATGACGCATTGTGGGCTTGTAGATCTGCTATTTTCGAAATAATTTAGAACATGTTTGAAAATATTTGAAAATAGGGCTTTAACCACCAGCATCCTTATTCCGCTCAACCATATGGGGGTTTAAGTGGTTAAGTGGTTCCTGAGTGTATCTTTGAAATGGTTTTCTCTGTGTGCGTGTGTGTGTGTGTGTGTTAGGTTGATTCCGTGTTGCGTCAACATGAAGACCCAGCTGTGTGGGGTGTACAGACAGTGCTTTCTCTCTGAGAACCATGCAGGGACGGACACCGTGCAGCGCCTGTCCCCCGGCCTGCAGGAGCGAGCTCAGTCTATGTTGCAGTGCGTATCAGACCGTATTTTCTCTTGAAACCTTTGCGTTTTCATAGTGATACCAATAAGAACTTAAAGTATACAGCTTGAGGAACCGAATATAACAAGGCGCCACTTCTCCATTGAACTCAATGGACGCGACCGCCATGTTCTTTTCTGTTTCGAATGGTGTGTCCACGTTCTCTCTGCTCTACATTAGATCCATTGATGAAGGCGGAACACAATCAATTGACTCATAATTAAAATAAACATGCTCTGAAAAGTGCACGCGGCCCACCCATCTGACCACTTAAAGGGATACTTCACTTTAGGGCCGGGGACACATTTAAAAAAAATATTAAAAATAAATGAAAAAAGTTATGGAAAATTCATGGCCCCCTCACGCATTAGAGTGTCCTACTAATGTGTGAGGGGGCCATGAATTTTCCATAACTCTTTTCATTTATTTTTTATATTTTTTTTAAATGTGTCCCCGGCCCGAGAGTGAAGTATCCCTTTAACACGGCAGCCGATAGGCCGCGAACGCTTTCAAGGTTTTCAAGAGGGATCCTGATCCAGACAAGGTTGCGAATCGTCACTACTCGAGGGCAAACATTTGGCAAAAAAAATTGCCGATCAACAAGCTCACAATTGCTTCTCAATGCGGCGTGTTCTGAGCTTGTAAGTTGGCAATCCGAGCGGATCTAGTATAGCGCCTTGAGGGATCCTGGTCAATGAAGTACAATAGGCTAATATCTCAATCAAATTAAAATTTATATTGCACATTTTGATCATTAAAATGCAATGCACTAAATTACATTAACCCATTAAGGCCTGAGACCGATTTGACAAATGTCTTCTAAATCCCAACAGCTTTCTGAAAAACGTATGTTTCCATATCAGTGGTGCTCAAACTTTTTCATGTCAAGGACCCCCAAAATGATATGCATTCGGCCGCCGACCCCCATCTCAAAATATTTTGTTCCAGGGGACCCCCAGACAGGGCCGTAAGAAAGGGGGGGGACGAAGCGGTACCGAACCGAACCGATTTTTTTGCGCGCGCGTAGCGCGCGCATGTCCCGAACGTGGGCCGGTACAAATATATCCCCCCCAACTGGGAATGGCTTCCTACGGCTCTGCCCCCAGAAGCAAAGATTTTTGTTAAAAATGTTCGCTTTAAAATAATATATATATTCAAAGATTTGCACATTTTCATGATAAAAAAAAAAAAAACAGATCTACAAGCTCGTAGCGCGGCACTGCTACGAGCTTGTAGATCTGCTATTTTTGAATAGCCAAAGTGTAAAATTATGCTTTTTAGGTCAAATAAAAAAAAATATGAAAATTACATAATGATAAAATAACAAAGCTGAGTCAAACGACTAAATTAGACACCTGTTTTGCTGGATAAAATACGCTATGCTAGTCATACTGTGTAACAGTAATTTTAGTAGCCTTTTTGGCAGCATCCCTTGTAGCTCTGTTGTCATTACATTGTTTGTCTATACTGACGTACCGCCCAAAAAGGAATGCTGCAGGGTCCTACTGCCTGAGAACATTTTGTGACATTTTGCAACAACAAATTGTCAGAAATGGTATTTATTAACTGTTAACTCCATAAATACATTTCTGGTGCTTATGTCATTTTGGTGCGAGTGTAGGGGGCAGACAGTTGGGAAATGGAAAATAGTGTTTAATAGTGTTTAGCGAAGTTGTCAAAAAACACATTGGAAACACGTGGAATTCTTATTGTGAAAAATATACCAGTAACAGATTATATAGAAAATAACTTGTTTAATTGAAAAAGTGACACAGTATGATTTTAATTTAAAGCAAGCAGAAGGAAATCCTGACTGACTCGAGAAAACGAGAAACCAGGAAAAGAATATATGTATTTAGAGCATTTATTTCGGCCTACAGTTTACTTTTCTTAAAACGTATACATTGAAGACATTGAAGTTATGGCAAAATGTAAAGGTTGTGGATTGTTTATTGAACGAACGTACCCAAAGTGCGATATTTTGGGGAAAAACGGGCGAACCGGCGTGAAATGCAGCCAGCGGCGTTGTGTGGGTGGGCGTAGGTTTCCCCAGCATTATCCCACACAGCCAGTAAGATCTCTCTGTAGGTCGTCCTTCGGACGGGCCCTCCAGCGGCGTCTCCAATCATCTCGATCCTCCATACATCTGGCTAGCTCGCCAGTACTTTAGGCCCCCTGCATCTTTCTTATATGCAGACATGTCATTGTGGTGTGGGTGATGGCTGATTTAACTCACTCGGACCTGAGGCCGATTCTACAAAATGTCTTCTAAATCCTAATCCAAATGTTGCTGTATCAGTGGTTCTCAAACTTTTTCATGTCAAGGACCCCCGAAATGATTTTTTTTTTGTCCGCGGACCCCCATCTCAAAATATTTAGTTCCAGGGACCCCCAGAAGCAAAGATTTTAGTTACAAATGTTCGCTTTAAAAATACTCGGTGTATATGAGCTATGAGCTTGTTTATCCAAAGAAATAGCAAAAGAAATCAGATGCGTTCCCGGTCTTGAAGGGTTAAGCAGTCACACCTGGCATGTGTGAACGCTCAAATCAGCCGTCACCCACACTACAGACATATTTTACCATTAGACGGTCATAAGACTTTGGTGTTGTCAGCGACGGCTCTGCGCAACCTCAAACAGATGCCAAGAGCGGATGAAGTAAAAATTATCTGAGGAGGGGAGAACAATCCTATAAGAAGCATTTCTCAGTTAACAACTTGAACCATAGCGTCCTTATTCTGGGGGAGACTTTCGGTGGAAATCTGAAAGCTCGAGCTTGTAGATCTGCTATTTTTGGCGAAGAGATTTGGTGTAGAAGGAGAAAAAGAGGGGGCGTAATATAGACCCCTGCGAGACTCCGGTCAACAAAGTATATAGGGTTTAAGAATAAGCCCCATTTATAATCGCCAAACAAACTACGTGCATCCATGTAGACGTCAGGGTCTGCTATGAGTCCGAGCGGACGGTACACTCTGAATATCGTTGCTGTCGAGCAGAAAACTCTTATCTCCATATCCTAACTTTTTGTGTTTTTTCGTGAATTAACGCCCTACTTGATCATACTACATACAATGTCACACAAAAGCAGCAGATCCACAAGCTCGAAACGAGCTTATAGATCTGCTACTTTTGCTATTTTTGAATTTGAATCCTGTAAAGTAACAGTTTTGGACAGTTTCCACCCGACAGAGACGATATGCTTCCAGTACACTGGACTCTGAAAAGCAAAAGTCTGATGGCTGTCCACATCCTCCATGTCTCTACAAACACCTTAAGAAATGGTTCAGGGATGTCCGGTGAGGAGCCAAATAGAACCTGGTTGTATGTGTAATTATCTATCTGGATCACTAAGGCTTTTTTCTCTATTTCTCTATGTCTCTCTCTCTCTCTCTCTCTCTCTCTCTCTCTCTCTCTCAGGGAGAAGCTGTTGGACTGGAAAGACTTTCTTTTGGTGAAGAGCAAGAGGAACATCACCATGGTTTCATATCCTCTCATAATCTCATGCTCCTTTGGGTACCATCATGTCAGGGGCTGATGATCACTTTACTTAGCAAATATACGCCCAGATCTAGCTTTAGAGTTCACATTCACACAAGACTTATCATCTTCTATTCCTTTTAATATTTCCTTCTCCTCCCAGTGCTCTTCAGCAAGAGCTGCATTATTTAGGGAGTTTGACAAACGCTGCATGCAAAAAAACACACACACACACACACACACACACACACACACACACACACACACACACACACACACACACACACACACACACACACACACACACACACACACACACACACACACACACACACACACACACACACACACACACACACAAAACATGCATGACGTGGGCAGAGATGAAGGCAGCTGTTTTATTCATTAGACCAGTGATTCTCAACCTTTTTAATGTCAAGGTGACCCAGTTTGATATGCATTAGGCCAGTGTTTCTCAAACATTTTCTTGTCGCGGACCCCCATTTGAAAATGTTTGGGCCAGGGACGCCCAGAAAAGAAGATTAAAACTTTTCCAAACATTTTCGATATGTTTTATTTAAATCCAGACCCCCTGGAACCCTGCCAAGTACCCCTGGGGGTCCCCAGACCCCACTTTGAGAACCTCTGCATTAGGCTACGGACCCCCATTTGATATCATTTGTATGTCTGGGGTCCCAATCTACACTCTAAAACCCTCTGTGTTCATTTAACTCCATTTGTATGCTCTTGGAGTTACAGAGCCTTATAGTCCATGAGCCAGACAAGATTTCATTATCGAAAGAGTGGGCAAAACCATACCTATATTAAATTGTTCATAGGGTCAATACGAGTAAATAAATATATGATAACCTCTCCACAGGAGCAGCTTTTTCATGGTTATCACACATTTTGTTATTTTCCCCATACGTACATGACAGGTGAAAAAATGACAAAATTTTAAAAAGAGTTATCATAATGAAACTTCCTGAGTTGATTACTTACATGAAGACAATGATTTATCGTACTACAAGTTTTCTGAAATTGTATATTTAAATATGCAAATTAGGCATTAGGAAAATATGCCTGAATTTGCATAACTTTCCAGAATCAACTTTGGAACATTGGACAAAGCCAGAGTCAACATTCTTATTTCATTTTGTTAAGATGTTGGAGTCAAAGGTTTTTAACAAGGGAATATTCAATATCTGGCTCAATTTTGGGGCTCTGGTTCATGGACTAAATGCCTAATTTGCATATCTAAATATACAATTTCAGAAAACTTGTAATACGATAAATCATTGTCTTCTTGTAAGTAATCAACCGTGGAAGTTTCATTATGATAACTCTTTTTTAAATGTTGTCATTTTTTTCACCTGTCATGTACGTATGGGGAAAATAACAAAATGTGTGATAACTATGAAAAAGCTGCTCCTGTGGAAAGGTTATCATATATTTATTTACTCGTATTGACCCTATGAACAATTTAATATAGGTTTGGTTTTGCCCACTCTTTCGATAATCATTGCTCATTTTTGGGGCTCTGGCTCATGGACTATTAACACATCAGGTGCCAGCATTTTTTCATAACAACTTACGTTGGGTGCCAGCATTCTCCCCATTGACTGCGCTTTGCTGTTTAAAGCTCTAGACTCCACGAGGAGCAAATCCATGTAAAAAAAAACATCCATTCATGTTGCGCGATGACCCTGGCTACAGCCTGGAACGATAACATTTCACTCGCGAGTTACAATGGGGGGGGATCGCGCATCGCGCATGACCGGTTTTCCCCACCGGAAACAGATTCGGAGATATAGGTGTTTTAAAGAAGGAAATAGACAGGAAGTGGATGGCAGCCATGTTTTTTTTTCCGGTGATCTATCTGGCCTATCCTTCTCAAGATCACAAAGGGTACTCCCAGAGCTGCTCTAGCCCCGCCCGTGTGGAGAAAAACGAAAAAAACAAAAAGACATATTTCACGGTCTGGACCGTGTTCGGCACCGGACCGCTACTCTGCGCAAACACGGTTCAGACCGTGTTTGGCACCCGATGTGTTAAGGGTGTATTTTGTTCCTAACTATCAATATCTGGGGACCCCCTTGTACCCCCCTCAAGGACCCCTGGGGATCCCTGGACCCTATGCAATCCTGTGCATTAGACCTTTAAATTGATTTGGTTGTTTAAAACGATGGTTCTCAAAGTGGGGTCCAGGGACCCTCAGGGTTCCTTGGGGGGGGTTCCAAATGGACCCTTCCAGGTCTGTAACTCTGAGAGAGTGCGAATGGATTCCATTTTGTACACCCTCAGATTTACAGGGTCAGGGGTCCTTGGAATTAAAAGGTTTGAGAACCGCTGGTTTAACCCATTTAGAACCGGGAAAGCATCTGTCATTTTAGATTTTAGTGTGTGTGTGTGTGTGTGTGTGTGTGTGTGTGTGTGTGTGTGTGTGTGTGTGTGTGTGTGTGTGTGTGTGTGTGTGTGTGTGTGTGTGTGTGTGTGTGTGTGTGTGTGTGTGTGTGTGTGTGTGTGTGTGTGTGTGTGTGTGTGTGTGTGTGTGTGTGTGTGTGTGTGTGTGTGTGTACAGCAAGCTTGTACATCTGCTATTTCTGAAAAATCTTGAAAGTGTGAAGAAATTTGAATCATTTCGAATTTTTTAACACAAATCTTCTCTTCTGGGCGTCCTTGGCACAAAGATTTTCAGTATTTGGGGGGGGGGGGAAGAATGTAGAACTACTGATTTTAGAAGGCATTTGTAGACTGGGCCTCAGGTCTTAATGGGTTAAATTAAAACATAAATATCCAGAGTGTGTTGTTCTTGACCCGGGTCCCTCTCACGTACCTGGAGGACTTCCCGGGCCTCATCCATTTCATCTGTGTGGACCGATCCACCGGTCAGATGATCGCCCCGTCCATCAACGTCACGGACCGCACCACCTCCGAGCTGGGCAAGGGCCCACTGGCGCACTTCATCAAAAGCAAGGTCAGGCCATCTATGAACGCCAGATTTTTTTTAAACTTTTTGGGCGGTGAAACCGCCCCTATATGTGAGGTTTGGACATTGCACCCCCCCAACCCTCCGCTGTGATTGGCCACCAGTGTACCCCCCTAACCCTGCACCGTGATTGGCCAATCACAGTCTATTCAGGACTGTGATTGGCTAGTGAAACATGACACATGTGCATAGCCCTATAAATAGGACTATGCACTTAAAAAAACCACATTTATGTTTTTTTTTTAAGTTGTACAAAGGGGTGTACAATGGTTGGTCCACAATATTACTTTTCTTTAAGTGAACTTCCATCAATGTGATGACCACTGTGACCACACCGCCCACTTCTTCTTTTTACCCCTTCTCCCCAATAGGCCATATTATCACTTCCTTCACAGGTGTTACCAATGATACTAATGAAGGCTTTGTTCCATTTAGTGTAGCACAGTGGTTCTCAGATTTTTTTATTTCCAAGACCCCCATAACTCTGAGAGTGTACAAATGGAACCAAATGGACCCGTAAGGTTCCATTTGTACACTCTCAGAGTTACACCCCCGTAAGGGGCCATTTGGAACCCCCTCTAGGAACCATGAGGGTCCCTGGACCCCAATTTTAGACCCACTGGTGTAGCAGAGTGTTTCCAGTGAGCCAACATGCACAATATCAGCAACCCTGACTCTGTTTGACCAGAATGGAACAGTGCCTTGTCAATGCTGTTCTATCCTACTGACTCACCTGCCAGTGAGGAGCCCCCACCGGGAGGACGTAGAGCCTTGGTCCTACTCCTCCCGCCCCAACACTCCCAGCTGACAGGTGCCGCCCCCCCCCCACCCCAGCCCGTAGGAATACATGTAGAGACACCCTCCCTCCCCGTCCGGCTTCCCTCTGGCCAATTGTATTCGTATAGACGCTTGACAAAGCTGAATGCACCACGGTGGATTCGAACCCACATGGTGGTGGGCAGATGCCTTACCACTGCGTCACCTGAGCCCCATGAACGCAAGTTTTAATGTCAACGGTATACTGTACATTTTCAGTGGATTGTTTTGATGGTTCCTTTCCAGATGTAATGACACTGTGTGTGTGTGTGTGTGTGGGTGGGTGGGGTGAAGGTGTGGGATCTGGTCAGAACCACCCGCCACTATCTCCAGAAGGGCTACTCTACCGTCACGCTGCGAGACGGGGACTACTACTTCTGCCACTTCCTCTGGTTTGAAAATGAAACGGTAAGCGGTGGTGGAAGATGTACTGCGATATTTCACTTAAGTAAAAGTAGCAATACCACAATGTAAAAATACTCTCTGTTTACAAGTAAAAGGCCGGTGTTCAAAATGTTACTTGAGTAAAAGTACAAAAGTGTTGGCTTTGATTGTAGCTCTAATCAAATAGGGCTCAATGTAAATGCCCTGGAATGGTATTTTGTCGCTGTCGAGCAGAAACCTTTTTTCTTCACATATATTTTTCGTCACTTAACGCCCTACTTCCTCATACAAGACTGTCAAGCTAAAGTTGGGAAAATAGCCGATCCACAAGCTCACAAGGCGTCGCATCGCATCCTGAAAAGTAACAGTTTTGAACATACAAGGTTTACACCTGCCAGCCACAATTTTGGACTCAAAATGATATGTATTTGAGCCCGGAACCCCAAAATGATATGTATTTGAGCCCGGAACCCCAAAATGATATGTATTTGAGCCCGGAACCCCCATCTGAATGTTTTTTGTGCCAGGAACCCCTGGCACAAACATTTCTTTCAAACACTTTAAAAAATGTACAAAAATGTTCAAAGACAGCAGATATACAAGCTCGAAGTGAGGCACAAAGTGACGTGCTTGAGCTTGTATGTCTGCTATTTTTGAGAACCACTGTTCTAAATCTTAAGCGTTTTCGGAAAAAGGTATGGTGCTATGGATATAGCTTTAAAAAAATAATGACACAGATTTTTTCCCGATACTTTCCCTTGGTTGAATGCTTCATTCTGAATGGTCAATCCCTGAATTCAGTGGTCTGTTATTTTTTAATATCGTGTTGGGGTCTCTAATCACCCTGTTAGGCTTTATTTCTCAATAATGACCCGATTCCCCATTGATTATCCCTTGCGTGATCTGACCAATCAGGGTTATAAACTGGAGGCTGTGGACCTGCCCATCCTGCCTGATGACTCCGCCCCCATAGGAATGCTTGCCTGGGACTATTACAGGTAACCTGCGGGACTGTTCATTAACACATTGAGTGCCAAAAAAATGAATATTCAGTTTTTGCAAATACAGCCGTGGAGTGCCATAAACAGAATATTCCGGGTTTTTTTTATTTAAAAAGGACCCTTTTAATATGGGATTCCCAAAGTCTGGACTAGATGTCATTAATCATTAGTCAATCATTAGTCAAAGAGAACATCACTTAAAGGATCTACACCATGAATTTAAAAAATATATATATATATTTAATATCATATTGTTTATGTCCCTCAAACGTTTTTCAAAAGGTTTGAGCCTAAATCAAGCTTCATATACTCATTCCAACTAACTTCTCTCTGGCTTATAAAGCACTTTCACCTGCAATACCACATTGTCCTGTTTGGCACGGGCGCTATTGAGCCAGTTTGTATGCATGTTATGTCCTGGTTCTGTGTGGTTAGTTATTTTTATTTTGTTTTAACTGAAAAAACGGGAGGGATTGTACCGAACGGGTGAAAATCAGTTTGGTCTGTTTTGAGACCAATTTACAGAAAACCCCAGATATGCTGTGAAAGCCTGAGTGTTCAAACTGGGGTGTTTTTTGGGATAGAAGAGAGGTAGGGGAGACCAAAAAAGAAGGAAAAGTTAAAATTTATGGTGTAGTCCCTTTAAAGGTTGATGTAAGCGATATACTTCAAAAAAAAAATTGTTAAAAAGTTCAAGCTCTATATTTCTATCATTGCTATGCTATCGAGTGTTTGGGGCTCCCCCACCTCTCCAGCTCTGTAGTAAACACAAAATACGTTTCAGGTCAGGATACCAATTTCATCCAATAAGGAGAGAGAACCCCACAAAGATCATTACAATTTTGTCTGCTCATTTCTGTGTTTCATCACTGCCATCTCTTTCACTTGTGTATCCTGTATGAGTTCTCTTTCCTGATTGGGTCAAATCGGTATCCTATCCATTGTTGCATTTTCTGTTTTCTAAAGAGATGGGGAGAACCCTGTTAGTGAACAAACACTGTAGCAATGATCGCTAACGGACTATAGAGCTATTTAACACTTTAAACATACAAATATCACCTTTTTACACCCATTTTAAGCCTAATGTACTGTATACTTCATCATCATAAGACAAAGAATAACTATTGATTTTTACTTTGTTGCATGGCGCAAGCTCACGATGCACTGCGCCACATTGTGAAGTGTCATTTCAGCATATTGTCTCTGTCGGGTGGAAACCTCATACTGTATGTCCTAAACTGTTACTGGATTCCAATTCAAAAACAGCAAAAGTAGCAGATCTACAAGCTCAAAACGCGTCGCTTTGCGCCGCGTTCCGAGCTTGTGGATCTGCTACTTTTGATGCTTCTGTGTGATGCTGTAGTATGACCAAGTAGTGCTTTAATTTACGCAAAAAAAACACCAACAATTTTATATGGAGATGAGAGGTTTCTGCCCGACAGCAACGTTGTATGACACAGGCGCACGACTGTGTATAAATCGAGCTTTAATGAGGCTTTTCTAAAGACCTGGTTGTGTCCTGCTGCAGGAAGCTGCTGCGGTACTACAGTAAGAGCCACCAGGGGGAGGTAGTGAAGTGCTATGAGCTGTTGACCGTCCACCTGGGCGTCATTCCCACCGAGTGCATCCTCCAGCACTGCAAACAACTGGCCAGCAAGCTGTGGGAGCCATCACGCAATCCTCTGCTGTAGACAACAGTGGTTCTCAAACCTTTTTCATGTCATGGACCCCCAAATTGATATGGATTTGGCCACGGACTCATTTCAAATGTGCGTTTTTGCTAAATATCCATGCTAGCGTGGACAGGGCCTGAGACTACACTCTTTTACAGGTTCCATTTTTTAAAGGAGCTACACCATGAATTAAAACAAATTTTTTGATATTTAATATCATATGGTGTATGTCCCTCAAACCTTTTTCAAAAGGTTTGAGCCTAAATCATCACTCAGATATACTCATCCCAAGTCAATTGTCTCTGGCTTATACAGCGCTTTCAGCTGCAATACCAAAACGTCCTCTTGGGCAGGGGGGGGCTACTGAGCAATTCTGTCTGTTAATACAAAAAAATATTTAAAAGAATTATTAAAAAAAAGGAAAAAAAATGGAAAAATTCTGCATAAAAAGAAGCATCTAAGAAAAATACAAAATCGAAAAAGAAACACTTTGAACATTTTTTAACAATTCCACCAAGTGTTTGAGGTGCCTGTTTCACCCACTTCCGGGGGGCGGAGCCAAAATCCGAGCCCGAAGTATTTGTTCGTAGACCCCCACTTAGGGGGGGTAGAAAAAGTTTCGGAGCGATTCGGGCACTTTTCATTTAACATTGGGTTTGCCATCAATAGTGTTTGTGACATCATAAACATTTCCATTCTGAGATCGCCTGTTCAGACACGCCCATTCTGGAAATCCATGAAATGAGAAGGAATGACTGAATTAAAAAAAAAAACATTTTTTTGGGTACAAGAGACACTGGGGACCCCAAAAAATACAAAAAAACAAGAAAAAAGTGATTTTCATGGTGTAGACCCTTTAAGTTAAATTAACACTGAGGATTTTACAGTGTGCAAAGGGGTCCCAGAGAGATAAATGCCATATGAAATGGCGGTCTGTGGGCTAATGCAGATCAAACTGGATGTCCTTGAAATTAAAACGGCTGAGAACCGCTGAACTAAACGATACTGGAACCCTGAGCTACACTGTGAAATACTCAGTGCTTATATAACTCTCAGAGTTACAGACCCGTAGCGGCCAATTTGGACCCCTGGTGGTACCAGAACCCAACATTGAGAACCAGTGCTGCAGACACACTCCCAGACACGTTGGCTCGTGCACCATTCCTCCGGTATAGACACCCCTCCCAAACACATTGCTCATGCATCATTTGCATTGCCAAGCAAATATTACATTTTGTGCCAAGGAAACGATTTGGTTTTCGTGCCGTCCCTTTGTGTGGAACATTTTCTGGAAATGCCTTAATGTTGTGAACTGCATTTTAATGATGCACATATATTTATGCTCCTCATAAATCCACAGTAAATAGGACTTGACCGAAACCACTGATTATGTTTTTGTCTAGCACTTTGATTTATTTATTTTTCTTTTTCTGTTTTTAATTTAGAGCAGCCAATCATTTCTTACCCCTTTTTTTTCATTTCTCCCAATGTTAGTCGTTACGGCAGTTAACCCTCCCTCCCTCCCCTCACATTTCTGTGTTGCACCCTACTGGCTCACATGCCAGTGAGGAACCCCAACCGGGAGGACGTAGCGCCTCCCATCCTCCATTCCCCGCTGAGAGGTGCTGCATCAGCCTGTCGGAGTACAGTATGTGCAGTGACAGAAATCAGCCGCCCCCGCCTGGCTTCCCTTCCCCGAACACGGCCAATTGTGCTCATGTAGACCAGTGGTTCTCAACCTTTTTGGGCCGTGACCCCCCCAAAATAATCATGTTTGAACTGGGGACCCTCCCCCCCACCCTGACAAGCACTTGGAATGCAGGAGTTGAGGCATTCAATTTAGCTTGACTCGGTTCCACAGATAATAGCAGATCTACAAGCGAGGAGTTGAGCTTGTAGATCGGCTATTTTCAAATGTTTTTGCCTCTTTGTTATATTATTTGACAATTTGGCCAATGTTTGACCAGTTTTTATAGTATAGTTTATTATGTTGAGGTTCTAAAAAGGTCTTAAAAGTCCTTAAATTGTCACTAAACTGTCATCTGGGGACCACCCCCCCCCCCCCCAATAAAAAAAATTATAATGACAAAACAAAACAAATGTGGCGACCCACAGGTTGAGAACCACTAGTGTAGACGTTTGGCCAAAGCCAATGCACCGCGGTGGATTCGAACCCTTTTAGACCGGTGGTGTGCAGGTACATTATTAACCCTTAAACCGCCCAAGCGCCCCTTGTCTAGCACTTTTTAAAAACGCCGTTATGCACATTGTGCTATTGTTTGAAGTATAATTGTTTATTCATATAGTGTCATCTGTTTTTGTTTATTGTAATATAATCATTATCAAATTATTTGTCTTATGCTTACTATTAATGACAATACCATATAGAGACTGAGGCTACTCAAGAATCAAGTGATATTGCTGTATTTCCCAAACATTATTTTGAAACGATTGAATCCTGCTACAATTACCAATATAGTGCAGCTACAATTTACTATGGTACAGCACCCTCTATTTATTTCAAATATTGTCAAATATACTGCATGTTTGACAAAAAATGTAATAAAGCCACTTGTCTATTGAACTGTTAAACATAAAATGGATACAGTACAGTTACATTCATCTATGATTAATTATTTACATCGTCATCACTGCGAGATGCTTGTGCACATAGTGTTTAATTCTGAGGGACTAATTATTCAGCCATGTGATAATTGAGTGAACAGCTGGTGAGGCAACGAGCTGTTCAGTGAACACAGAGGAGGAAGTCTAAAGCTTAACCACTTAAGCCCTGTTTTATACTTTGTCATACGACGGTGTCGTGTGGCCAAAATAGACGACATATAAGCTCACTATCGCGACGCATAGTGAGCTTGTAGGTCGGCTATTTCCACAGTTTTTCCGCCTGGAGTGACTTGGCTAAAATAGTAGTCCCTCGAGACAAGACTTGTTGACTCACACAATGTTCAAATGCTTCTGCGTAACAGGCTCTATATATATAATACGTAGAAAATAAAGTGGATGTCCAGTCTCCCCGCATTTCCATTTCGCCTTTACAGTCGCGTAAATAAGTGCTACTGGAAACCCAATTGGTCAAGGCCTATCTAGCTTGCGGCTTTGCTGAAATTGAAATTCAAAAATATATTTTAAATATATCCTCTCTGTCGGGTGGAAACCTCATATGTGCAAAACTGTTACTTTTCAGGATTCAAATTCAAAAATAGCAAAATTACCAGATCGACGAGCTTGTGGGTCTGCTACTTTTGTTGCTTTTGTGTGACGCTGTGGTATGATCAAGTAGGGCGTTAATTTACGAAAAAACGCAAAAAGTTAGAATATGGAGATGGGAGGTTTCTAACCGACGGTGACGATGTATTTTCATGAACAGAAATGACAAAGTTAAGGGATAGAGTTATGAGTCTCTGTAGCTTTTGAGGATTGCGAGAGATTGGTCTGGCCAGAGAGACTACAAAAATAGGGACGGCAGGTTGAGCGTGGTTCATTTCTATTCCATCGCACAATGGTGGCGCTTAACCAGAAAGAACAAATCTTCAAGCTAACAAGCTGCGTCGCATCGCTAATCTGCCTTCTCATTGTGACATCTCGATGGCTCATTTATAACCCTTAGGGCAGAATCCAGGCATGTGAACTGTCGGGCCGCTTCCGGCCAAGCACAGATGGAGCTCTGTGGTTCTTCTCATTTACACACTCACACAGGGAATGTGTTATTGTAGATTTCAGTGATGAATTGTCTCTACAGTCAGTACTTTACTTCCTCACAGCACCCCTGTGAGGTCAGACACTGCTCCTGCAGCCACTAGACACTTACAGAAGAGCTTCTCAGCACTGACATTGTGTGACCTGCATATTGAGAATTGTAGGAAGAATCAAGGAAGTATAAGCGAAGTAAATAAAAAAAAAAGATACACATACATTTTCTAAAATAGCATATCTACTAGCTCATAGCGCATCACAGCGCTGCGCAAGCTTGTAAAGTAAAAAGCAAGCAGCCTTGGGAACCAATCGTAACCATGTGCCCAGAGGTCAGCAGCCTCTCCCTGCAACATACACTAGTATGTTGCAGGGACTTATAGTAACCCCAGTCTAACCCTTGATGCCGAGTGCCAAGCAGGGAGGTATTAGGTTCCATTTTTTGTCTTTGGTATGACTCGGCCGGGGATTGAACCCCAACCTCCCAGTCTCAGGGCGGACACTCTTAACTACAAAGCCGCTGATTGTGAGATTTTGTATTTTTTAACATTTTTAAAGCGTTACAAATCGGGACACATCGTCTGCGTAATTGGCCATAACAACGTTGTCCAAAAAAAGTCTCTACTGTACATTGCTCCCTCACAGCGCCCCTGTGAGGTCAGACACAGCTCCTGCAGCCACCAGATCCCTCAAGAAGAGCTTCTCAGCACTGATATCATGGACAACCTGTGTATTGACAATAAAAGGAAGAATCAAGGAAGCTCTGTGCTTATTATGAGGGGTTATGCCTGGAATTATGAACTTGGAAGTTATGCAAGGTCTTATCATTATTACCCCATATCCCACAGTCTGAGTTGAGTAGTTAGTGGCCTTGTGTTACCTGAACCTTCATGGCTGCCATGCGAATGGTCTCATAGTAGTGAAGCCTGGCTTCTGGGTGCTGCATGTCGTAGCCAAACCCTGCCAAGCTCACCTGGTCACACAACTGCAAGGCCATCACCACAGCACTGGCACCTAGCGTGGGCACCATCTATATGGGAGGAGAAAAGACACATCTATGCATATCCAACAGACTCTTCATCCAGGCAGGAGAGGATATGCGGCTACCAATAGGACTAATGCTCCAGTGTGCTACATTGAAGCAAAGGAGAAAAAAAGATAATACACAGAGATGGGCGAAAGAGAACTGTTATTCAAATCTCCGAATGCTAGAGTCTGGAACTTATTTTGATTCATAAGACTAATTTGCGCGACGGTAAAGACGAAACTGAAGCGGGAAGGAGGCGTCACATCCGCTTTATCCTCTGGTCATTTTCAGAGCTTCCGTGCTCCAGACTGTATGACGGACACATTTGAAAATTGTGGGAGGCAACAGTCTGGCTCACGAGACTAATGGAGCAACGCCATGTTTATTGCAGTTAAGACATTGTCGCAATCACCTCTCGCTGTTGGCAGAGGGAGACAATGCATAATAAAACATGTAGCTTTAAATAGTCATATATATTTTTTTATATAACCCATGCTGGTGTCTACATGCTAGGCACACCTAAAACACAACATACTGTACATCGCCTCAGCTTCATTCGCCTGAAAACAGCCACTGACCTTCCCCTGGTTGTGAGCATAGCTCTGTAGGGCCTGTCCCGTCCTGTGGACGATTTCCGGGTGGAGAATCCTGAAGTTCTCCGGCCTCAGGGGAATGTCCTCCACAACCTCCCTCCAGAACCACAGCTTGGACCAGAAGGTCTACACAGCATCGACAGGAGACACACAACTGAGTAAGACCGGGATCTTCAACGTTTTCCAGCCCAAGGACCCCTTGGCTGAGATAGAGCTGAAGCAGGGACCCTCCCACTAAATCGTGTTGCAGATTAAACCTTTTCATAGATTCATAGACTTGTTTGACAGCATTATCATCAGTGTATGTTGGATTCATATTAATGTGTATTTTCAGACATTTAACCATTTAAACCGTCAGTACTTGGTAAACTTCACTGCTCGTTTTTCCCTCTACACCAAACATCTTTGCTGAAAATAGCCGTGCTGCGAGGTGTTGTGAGCTTGTAGATTGGCTATTTTCGGCTGATGTTCCCCTCAGAATAGGGAAGCAAGGGTTTAAGTGGTTAGTGTAAAACATCCAATCACACTCTGAGGACCCCCTGTTGAAGACCCCTGGAGTAAGAAGTCTGTGAATGTGACATAATATGGATTTGTACCGTTTCTCAAAATTCTGTATGTGATTTAGAGGTTGTTGTTTTGTTTCTCTCTCGCCCACCAGAGGTTGTTTGGTGACGACAGAGGTGAGCCAGTCCAGATCCAGGCTCTTGAAGACCACCAGAGCGACCATGACGGTGTTGGTGTAATCCCCAGCGGAGTGGGGGGCTCCCTCTGGGTAAACCAGACGAATGGTGGTCTTGGAGCCAGCGTCTCTCTCAAAGCCCGGTACAGGAGCGTTGTTCAGCCTGGAGAAGATAAAGAACATGAGGTAAAGTTTGGGCAGACAGCTGCCCACATACCGTACATTCATTAAGAGTGAGTGGCAGCATACTATATCATTGCTGTCGGGCAGAAATCTCTTATGTCCATATTCTAACTTTGTGTGTTTTTTTGTATATTAATGCCCCTACTTAATCATACTACAGCATCACACAAAAGCATCAAAAGTAGCAGATCTGCAAGCTCCAAACGCGCGCTTCGAGCTTGTCGATCTGCTACTTTTGCTATTTCTTTTATTTGAATCCTGAAAAGTAACTGTTTTGGACATGCAGTATGAGGTTTCCACCCGACAGAGACGATATACAGAATCTCTCCTGCAAGCACCCACCGTAAATAACCATACCGGTAAAAATGTTTTTGACTTTTAGCCATTAGCCACTAGTGTTTACTTTTGTAGTCCTCTGCCTACATATTTAAACATCATTCACTGCCATTCATGTTGAAACTGTGTGTGTGGGGGGGGGGGGTACTTTAAAGTCACCCTTTTCAGTCACTATGGCATTTATTTATTTTAAGATGACTGTATTGTTCTGATCCAATACATTCAAATTCATACATCAGTGTAAATTATCAATCAATAAACAGTTACAGCTAACATTGACATAAATGTTCAAGTACACTTTGTATCGTTTTATTGAATATAAGGCCAAAATGTAAACAAAAACACAATACCTAAAGATAAAACAATTTTGGAAAGGACTGTGGAGGTGTATGTAAACTATGTGCCTGATGTTGACAACGGACAATGGCATGTAACGTTATTGTCCTTTAACCACATCAACCCTATATACTTAGTTGACTGGGGTCCCCCAGGGCTCTATACTTGGTCCGCGCCTTTTTTTAACCTTTACACCAAATCTCTTTGCCGAAAATAAACGAACTGCTATTTTCGCGGAATGTTCGCCCCCCAGAACAGGTGCACTAGGTTACATGTGGTTAAGGCCTACAGTATAGCAAATGAGAGATCAGGGAATGATGGTAGTAAAAGTCCCCCAAGGGAAATCCCCCAAGGGAAATCTAGAAAAGCATACAGGATGGGTGCTGGGGTGGGGTGGAGGAGGGGGTGATGAAGTTCAGGGACAGTGACGGGCAGCAACAGTTGCAAGTGTGTTCCACAGCTTAACCCATTAAAACCGGGAAAGCATCCGTGTCATTTTAGATTTTAGCTTTACAGTATATGGTCTCTGTCGGGTGGAAACCTCAGGCTTCAAATTCAAAAGTGGCAGATCTACAAGCTCTCACTTTCACATGCCCATATATGATGACACCAGGGATCTCCATATTTGGGCATAAAAGGGACATGGAATGACAGATACAGAGATCTCCATATATCGGTCAGATCGGCCGTGCGACGTACTGAGTGGTTAGTGAGCCCGCCTGGGAAGCCAGAGCCTCCGGTTGTCCCAGGTTCGATTCCAGGCCAGCAATGTGTCGATGTGTGTCCCTGAGCAAGACTCTTAATCCCTAATTGCTCCCCGAGTGCCGTTGAATCGCGCTCACTGCTGACAAATTTCACGGATGTGCAAATATACAGTGACCAAAACACTCCAAAGAGTGGGGACTATTGTTCTACTATTGTAATGGTGCGAGGGCCTCATTGCGCCCCGAACTCCTAACCTCTAGTACATTTAAAAAAAATCAGAAATTTCACAATTATTTCCCCTAAAGTTAGCATAAATTGCAGATCTAAAAGCGGACACCGCATCGCGACGCGTCACATTAAATCCCAGGCGATATCTAGTCTCTTAACAAGGCATCAACATAAATAACATCCATATAAGATGTCCATCTGTCATTGTCCTTATTGTCTGGCCATAACGCGTACCAACCTGATGATGACGTCGTACTGGTCAATGTGCGAGCCAAGGCGGCTGCCGTGAAGCACGCCTCCACTGCCCACCACCACACAGCGCCTGCAACTGCCCTCTCTCCCCCCCAGGGAGGGGGGCAGCCCCGGCTGGGGCAGAGAGGAGAGCGCCGTGGCCAGATGCCCCTCGCTGCCCCGAAGTCCCAAGGGAGGGGACAGGTCCCAGGAGGACGCCGAGTTCTCCCCCGGCTCCACGAACACGGGGATGTCCGTGAGACCTGCGGAACAGGACAGGGCTTTGAGGTGGGCCACACTCCATCTAGGCTGACAGGGCGCTGATAGCAGGGAGGCTGACTGGTTTAGGAAGACCTAGAGAGAGGGGGAGATAAAGAATGGGTTAGAACAGTGGTTCTCAGAACTTTTAAGCTCTGGACCCACTAGCATAGCGTTGCCGTCTGGGCAGAAACCTCATGTCTCCATATTTGAACTGTTTGGGTTTTTTTCGTAAATGAATGCCCGACTTGATCGTACTACAGCATCACACAAAAGCATCAAAACGCAAGCATCAAAAACGCAAAAAGCATAAAATAAAAAGCTTGTAGATCTGCAATTTCTTTACGATTGTTCAAAAATAAATACGATTATCTCAAATAATTGGGATTAGACGATTATGTGAACAAACACTTGTGCGTTCATACCAGATCTTTGGGCTCTTGGTGGCCATCGGTGGCTGTCAGCTCATCCGAAGGGTAATATGCTGGAATCAGAATAGCAGAGTAGCATCCCACCAACAGCAACAGACTCAGGATGAGGTTGTTGGTCCTGCATCCAAAAGTAAAGCGAGGAGGAGAGAGGGAGAGGCATGAAGAACCTTGTACACAACATCAGCTGACGGGCCCACACGTAATACATACATAATAATCATGGGTGCTCAAGTACGCAGAAGACATGTTTACCTGCTGATGAAGAATTCTGCCGCATCTGTCTTCTTGTCCTCTGGTAGCCTTTGGATGACAGATGTTAATAGTGTAGTCTCACTCTCACTGCTGTCATTTGAGTCCTCTACACTCAGAGTCACCATGGCCGAAGTACATCCACCCAGTTAATAATCTAACTCATTCAACTACAAAACATAACACTTCGGTTTTTCACTGCCTTACATAGAACAACAAACATTGTCCCTAGCAATAGCTCTTAGAGACTGAAGGACAAATCTTGAGGACAAATGGAATGGGACATTGACATGCACAAAATAACTCAGCCACTATTTAGTTCTCTGTTCACCTGCTCCAGAGAGGAGACTGTTCTGCCTCTAAAATGGCTGCTGCCACGGCTTTCTGTCCTACTGAAGTCTTGCCTCGTCCCTCAACCACATGGTTAATCATTAACATGACACTGTCATGCTCTGGGAGGAGTGCAGGGGAGTATGTCACGTGTGTGTGTGTGTGTGTGTGTGTGTGTGTGTGTGTGTGTGTGTGTGTGTGTGTGTGTGTGTGTGTGTGTGTGTGTGTGTGTGTGTGTGTGTGTGTGTGTGTGTGTGTGTGTGTGTGTGTGTGTGTGTGTTTGCATCAGTAGAAATGGGAATGGCACAGGAGAGTGTGGTATCTGAACAGTGTACAAGTTAAAACATATAGAAATAATACTGGATACTACAGTTAAGGAATAAATAGTGTTTGCATAGGTAATTAGGGACACTGCATAGAGTACATTTCCTTTGTTTAACCTGGGGACAGTCTAACTGTGTGATCTATTGTTTACTCAGACTGCCTGCAGCTGGCATCTGCCATTCAGAGTGTGATATACATCTCCATTGAGCTGCTAAATCAGGTAGAGAGACAGCAAGTCTACCAAACAGGTGGGGGGAGGCTATTCAAATGTGGATCTTCTATTGTTAAACTGGGAGACTTCACTCCCTTCCTCCAGTCACTTGCAAACCATGTCAACCAAATGTTCAAAGGAGTTCAACAGGTGGGGGCTCTCCCCCACCCCACATGCTAATGCATTCTAATGTGTATAAACAGTGACTGTAAATGACTAGTTAGTTAGTACTGCCAGGCCGTGAGGCTGGACAGGAGCTCTGCTCCCGGATGATATGCTGCTGCTGCGATGCTGTACTTGCGATGCTGTTTGTTTGATGCTGAATAAACACACTGGAGATTCTAGAACCTGGAAACCCTGACGTCCGTCTCTTTCTCTTCTCCTCCATATTATTACATCTAAAGCCTGCTATTACGCGGTCTAATGCCTCATAATATACGACATTTGGCGAACCAGCGGCTATTGTTGCTTTCCTTTCCGGAGGCGCTTTAGAGAAGAACCTTTGAGGTGGCCGCAGGAGCGGGCCTGGAGGAGGATCGGACCCGTGGATGTCTTCCTACGGCGAGGAGGACCACCGCGGAGCAGACCATGGAGACTTCGGGGCGACCTACGATGAATGCCTCGCGACGGCGACGTTGTGATGACTGCGCGGCCGCTCAGATGGCTACACAACTGACTACTCTACTCTTCTCATGGAGACGGCGGTGCGGAAAACTTTCTGTGTCAAAGTTGTCCGTGGGGGGAGGGGAGGTGAGCATGGAGAGAGGCTATTTTTTGGCTGGAACAATGAACCATCTGGAACTGCGCTCAGCTATTCTGTTGACGTGCGTGGACATTAAGGTAGAGACGACGAAAGCAGCATTATTGGATGGAACACTGAACATTCGGGACAAGAGGTTGTATTTTAGTGATAAAGTGATTTGAACCACGGAGCGTTATTTTTGTTGCCGTGCGTAAAAGTGTGATGTGAGGATTTAGTTGTTACACTCTCTGGTCTATTTCATTGAAGAAACACTTTCTTCTGTTCAATGTCGGCACCTCCGTTGGTAGTTAGCATGTGTAGTTAATAGGAGTACTCGAAAGGTTCTATCTTTAGTTACAAGTTTGGTGACTCGGCGTGGGGGACATTGGTAGGGGGAAGGGTTATCTTTAGTGTGAGAGTTTAAAGTAAACAGAGAGACCTGCGCACTAATTGAATGAGAATGCATTTTGACTGGTGTTTTTATTTTCGAGACATGGTTATGATGAATTGAAGAAGTGGTATAAAGAGAAAGTTCAGCACCGTATTGATGTATTTTCTGTGAATAAGGTTTTCTGAGTTGTTTTATTTTTAAGCTTGTTTTATTTTTAAATAGTTTCAGTCTTTGCCTTTGGTGTCAGTCGAAAGTCATGTGATCCATGACGCACGCGTCCAATGTTAGCCGATCCGTTACTAAATATTGATATTCTTGTTTGATTTTGTGAAACAGTTTGTCTATTTTTATTTTGAAATTTAAGGTAAATCACTGTATGACCATTATGTAATTTTGATGCTTGTATCTAAGTTGTTTTGTCTGATGTGATGTTTGATGTTAATTCTTCCTAAATGTCCTTTGTTTAAGTTTCAGCCATTGATTGGTCTTGGGGGGTGTAGCAGGATGTTGTTTTTTGATGTTTTCTCTTGCAAACTGTTCTATTTAATATACCTGGTTGCGGAAGAAGTTAAATTCTTCCGTGGGGGGAATAGTTGTGTGGTATCTGAACAGTGTACAAGTTAAAACATATAGAAATAATACTGGATACTACAGTTAAGGAATAAATAGTGTTTGCATAGGTAATTAGGGACACTGCATAGCTGTACATTTCCTTTGTTTAACCTGGGGACAGTCTAACTGTGTGATCTATTGTTTACTCAGACTGCCTGCAGCTGGCATCTGCCATTCAGAGTGTGATATACATCTCCATTGAGCTGCTAAATCAGGTAGAGAGACAGCAAGTCTACCAAACAGGTGGGGGGAGGCTATTCAAATGTGGATCTTCTATTGTTAAACTGGGAGACTTCACTCCCTTCCTCCAGTCACTTGCAAACCATGTCAACCAAATGTTCAAAGGAGTTCAACAGGTGGGGGCTCTCCCCCACCCCACATGCTAATGCATTCTAATGTGTATAAACAGTGACTGTAAATGACTAGTTAGTTAGTACTGCCAGGCCGTGAGGCTGGACAGGAGCTCTGCTCCCGGATGATATGCTGCTGCTGCGATGCTGTACTTGCGATGCTGTTTGTTTGATGCTGAATAAACACACTGGAGATTCTAGAACCTGGAAACCCTGACGTCCGTCTCTTTCTCTTCTCCTCCATATTATTACATCTAAAGCCTGCTATTACGCGGTCTAATGCCTCATAATATACGACAAGAGTTTGAAGGAATTCTATATATTCCCACATGGGTGTGATCAGTAAATGTTTGTCCACCTTGAAGTCCCTGTTATGTATTCTGAAGCATCCTAGTGCTTGAATAGGAAATCATGGCCATTTGACATTGTACAACACATGCATAAAACACCTACCCGCTTGAACCCTAGCGTCCCTATTCTGGGCCGAACATTTGGCAAAAATCTATATTAACAATATCTAATATCAACGCATTGTGTTGCAACGGGCCGAGTATAGATGCTTGGGACTCCGGTCAATCAAGTATTTGGGGTTTTAAGTGGTTAAATCGTCATGTTGTGAGCGAGTAGGTCAGCATTTTGGAAATATTTTGAAAATGTTCGCCTACAATGACATGGCCAAAATAGTGTTGAAAGTGGGTTAAGTAGCAGCCTCACACTGTGGTCTGATCTCACATGCATTTAATCTGTTTTATAGTGAGTCAAGTCTCTTGTCTTGACAGGAGCTTGACTGATATCCAAACTGACTCCCTCAGTCATCATGCTGTTGTGCATCTTTGCCCTCCCTGGATCTGACTGTGACCTTTACAGAATGGATTGTGTCCATATATTTTTAAGCATCACGTGTGTGTGTGTGCATGCGTGCCAGCTAGGCTAGCTAGGGACCCCCATACAAGATTTTTGTTGAAATATTGCAGAAAATTTGCAGATTCTAAAAAAATTTGGGGGGGTTTATAGCCAAGGCCATACAGCAGTAGTCGCAAATGCATTAATTCAAGGCAAGTATAGTAGTGAAAAAATATTGGGCTAATATCCGTTCTCACTGCAAATTCATAGACATGGCTATAAAGATAATGTACATTTTGCTGTATGACACGTACAATTCAAATGCGGACCACGTGGACTCAACCTGCCAGTAATTTGACATGAAACTAAAGCCTAACCCAAACCCTTACCCCATCCAAAGTAACCATGCCTAACCCTAATCACATTAACAATGCCTAACCATAACTAATATAAATAAAATAACAGTTTGACAACTAAACAAAAAAGCACCCGAGCCTAACCACAAGTAAGTCACCTTAAATCTGTAATGAAACACCGGAAGGTAGAGTGGACATGGTCCACATTTGGATTTGTACAATATGCATACAACTGTTCGTAAGCTATTAGGCTACTGAGAATTGGGGGCAATGGTGCTTTTCATAGTACATATACGAACCCTTCGAGTTCACACAACCCATGTGTGCAAGTGGAACAGGTTTGTTGAAGACACATGGGTGTTATTTCTGGGGCAGTATTTCAATGCTCATTTTGCATTTCAATGCTCCAGTTGAAAGCAGCATTGGATTGTACTGTACCTCTATTAAAGGACACTGCAGTGCATCAGAGGGTCTACAACAGGAGCTGACGTCGACATTTAAGATTTTGTTGAGACACAAAACATTGCTTGTTTTGAAATGTCGTTGCTGGCACCTATCTCCATATTCCATACTCCATATTCTAACTTTTTGTGTTTTTTCGTAAATTAATGCCCTACTTGTTCATACTACAGCGTCGCATAAAAGCATGAAACGATCCACAAGCAGATCCACAAGCTCGTTTTGAGCTTGTAGATCTGCTAATTTTTCTGCTTTTGCGTCATGAAAAGTAACGGTTTTGGACATATGAGGTTTCCACTCAACAGACGATATGTTACAGTTGGACAGATTATCAACACTATTAAACACTTTTATTTCTTTACTTTAAAAAAAAATAGCAGACCTACAACGAGCACCGATGCAATGTGTGTTGTGAGCTTGTAGTTCAGCTATTTTGGCCGTAGACGTCAGGATTAAGTTCTTAATTGAAAGGTCCGACCAACCTGAACCTATTGTGTTCAGTTCCCCTCCAGGGCTAGGCTGACCTAAATGTTAGGGACAAGGTGTGTGTGTGTGTGTGTGTGTGTGTGTGTGTGTGTGTGTGTGTGTGTGTGTGTGTGTGTGTGTGTGTGTGTGTGTGTGTGTGTGTGTGTGTGTGTGTGTGTGTGTGTGTGTGTGTGTGTGTGTGTGTGTGTGTGTGTGTGTGTGTGTGTGTGTGTGTGTGTGTGTGTGTGTGTGTGTGTGTGTGTGTGTGTGTGTGTGTTCGCATGTGTGCGTGGGGTCTTACACCTGCGCTGGTCTGATTCTGTCACTTGACTATATTTGTGTGTGTGCGCGCTCTTGTGTGTTATTATCTGTGTAGCTCAGTTTCATAATTTTCTGCAGTCTCATGTGCAGTTGTATTATATATTGCTCCTGTGCATGTGACCACGATGACATGGTGTTGTGTCTGAACATGAACTCCAGAGACTCCAGAGACTGTAGGGGAAAGATCAATTCACATACAGTATGAATCACAGTTCTTACTGTGAATCGATTTCCTACTTTTACTCGATTACTACTTTTTTTTTTACTTTTTAAAAATGAATATTTTTATAGTTTAAAATGTCTCCTCAGCAGCTGCCAATTGTATTTATGTAACAGCATTTGTTTGTTGTGTTATCTGTTATTTCTTTGTGTGTTTACATCATTGCAACTACTCTGCTTTCATGCCATAATATTCCACACTGCCTTTCTTAGAACACAACATGTTTCGGTAGCACTTTACAATAATGACCCGTTATAAAGCATTTATAAACGTTTATAAGCAGTTTGTAGACTATTAACAAATCATTAACAACCTGTTTGTTGACATTCGTAAATGATTACTAAAACCTTTATAACTACAGTTACAAATCATTTATAAAGTATTAGTAAGTAGTGAACTATTCATGAATAAGCCATTTATATACATTTGTAAATGATTATTAAATAATTTGTAACGACCCATTCTAAAGCATTTATAAACGTTTATAAGCAGTTTGTAGACTATTAACAAATCATTAACAACCTGTTTATTGACATTTGTAAATGATTACTAAAACATTTATAACTACAGTTACAAATCATCTATAAAGGTATTAGTAAGTAGTAAACTATTCATGAATAAGCCATGTATAATACATCTGTAAATGATTATTAAATCATTTGTAACTGATGTTACATAATATATACAAGCTATTGGTAGCTTGTTCATGTTTAACATATGCTTTGTTAAACATTCCTAAAGTATCTATAAATCCTTAGTACATGTTATTATGTGCCCTATAGTAAAGTGAAGACAGTTAATCATTTACAACTGTCTGTTAATGTGTTTGTTCATGTTTAACATATGCTTTGTAAAACATTCCTAAAATATCTATAAATCCTTTGTACATGTTATTATGTGCCCTACAGTAAAGTGAAGACAGTTCATCATTTATGACTGTCTGTTAATGTGGACTTTCTCCTTACCTGTTGCAAACTACCTGGCTTTCATGAATGCAGATAACAAACAATTACTAGAATTATCTTTCATGTTTAATATATGATTCGTAAGACATTCGTAAAGAGTATGTAAACCATTTGCAGACGTTATCATGGGCCTGAGCCTAGTTGCTTCTTTTGGACTCATAGACCTGTCCGCTTGTTTCTTTTGCTAAATCTGGCAACACACTGATTACCTGCATTACACCTGCAGTAGCCTACTAGGGAGGAAGTGAACAGTGATGCAGTTGCAGACTGGACAGAAATATGTCTAATTCATGTTTGTTTTAACTGTCTTGTTGCAGGTGATCGAGTAACATAAAATGGCTAATCTTACACACATGAAGTAGCATTATGACCAGGGGGTATTTTGATGGTGGCTGTTTGTATCCACAATGTTTGTTTTGATGTGTAGGCTAGTAATGTCCTCCATGCTTAGCAGTTTAGCTTAGCAGCTAAAGCTAACTTGCACTGGGAGGTGGTGACTGCAGAGGCTCCTAGCTGCTACTCTGTGATTCTGTTGTGATGAATTTCTTTGTTTAAATGTTAGTGTGTGTGCTGTGGCCAAGAGTTGCTACATTCTATATCTTAATGAATTGTTTTATACTTTTATACTCTATAACGTTACTTCTGCCACTTTTTGATGTCACATGTTTTACTAATCATTGTTAAACATGAAATAATAATGCATAGTCTTCACTTTACAACAAGGCCCATGATAACGTTTAAAAATGGTCAACATACTCTTTACGAATGTCTTACGAATCATATATTAAACATGAAAGATAATTCTAGTAATTGTTTGGTGTCTGCATTCATGAAAGCCAGGTAGTTTGCAACAGGTAAGGAGAAAGTCACATTAACAGACAGTTGTAAATGATGAACTGTCTTCACTTTACTATAGGGCACATAATAACATGTACTAAGGATTTATAGATATTTTAGGAATGTTTTACAAAGCATATGTTAAACATGAACAAACACATTAACAGACAGTTGTAAATGATGAACTGTCTTCACTTTACTATAGGGCACATAATAACATGTACTAAGGATTTATAGATACTTTAGGAATGTTTTACAAAGCATATGTTAAACATGAACAAACACATTAACAGACAGTTGTAAATGATGAACTGTCTTCACTTTACTATAGGGCACATAATAACATGTACTAAGGATTTATAGATACTTTAGGAATGTTTTACAAAGCATATGTTAAACATGAACAAACACATTAACAGACAGTTGTAAATGATGAACTGTCTTCACTTTACTATAGGGCACATAATAACATGTACTAAGGATTTATAGATACTTTAGGAATGTTTAACAAAGCATATGTTAAACATGAACAAGCTACCAATAGCTTGTATATATTATGTAACATCAGTTACAAATGATTTAATAATCATTTACAGATGTATAATACATGGCTTATTCATGAATAGTTTTACTACTTACTAATACTTTTATAGATGATTTGTAACCGTAGTTATAAAGGTTTTAGTAATCATTTACAAATGTCAATACACAGGTTGTTAATGATTTGTTAATAGTCTACAAACTGCTTATAAACGTTTATAAATGCTTTAGAATGGGTCGTTACAAATGATTTAATAATCATTTACAGATGTATATAAATGGCTTATTCATGAATAGTTCTCTACTTACTAATACTTTATAAATGATGTGTAACTGTAGTTATAAAGGTTTTAGTAATCATTTACGAATGTCAACAAACAGGTTGTTAATGATTTGTTAATAGTCTACAAACTGCTTATAAACATTTATAAATGCTTTATAACGGGTCATTATTGTAAAGTGCTACCCATGTTTCATACCTTTTATCATCCTGGCGATGATATTAATGCTTTCCAATCAAGGACGACCAGCAATGATAGTCATATAAAAGCAAGTTAAAAACAAGTTACTCACAGTAATAAACATATAAAAACAAACTAAAAATGTATCGCAAATGATTATAGTAAGTCAATTATAGTATTTAAAGACTTTAAATACTGTAGCAAAGACATTTTAATTAAAATGCATGTAGTGGAAAGACATAATGGACATGGGGCAGTCTATGCTGTATGTCAACAGACAGCAAATCATGCACGCGTTTCCATTGTGTGGTTTAAACTGCAGATGATTTTGCATGGTGCTTGTTGACTGTACATGGCAGTAGCAGGGGGCATGCTTCCGTGTGCTATATGAGAACCTGTACTGTACGTCCACACATCACTGTACATATGTTACAAGGTTGCTAAGAGACTGACAGCGCTGTCTGTGCATTGCAGGGGGGGATGACGACAATGGAGTCTGACACCATGGAGACACGCAGACCCTAGAGGAGCTGAGGTTTGGTGCTGAGAGAGGAATGCTTACAGCCTCCGTTATCATCACTGCACTGTAGTACCAATGCAGTACCCTGTAAAATACTGGTCATTTAACTATTAGAGTGTGCGCAAATGCAACCAAATGGACCCGTAAGGGTCTGTAACTCCAGAGAGTGTACAAATGGACCAGTGCATTTGTACGCTCTCTGAGCTAAATTAACACTCATGGTTTTTACTGTGTGTACAATGTCAATGGTGCATTGCAAAAATCCTAGCTTCTTCTGCGTTGAATTAAATATCACTAGCTATAACCATCCTGTTATCTTCAACTGGCACTTGGTAAAAATCCCCTGTCTTAATTTAACTCAGAGATGTCCATTTGGTTACATTTGTACCACGCTCCTGGGGGTTAAATTAACAGTAAAGCTTTTTCTGTGCAGGAACAGCAAAAATGTTCCAGGATCAAAATGTCCCAGTGCATGTTTAATCATCCACAAGACATCATAAACCAGAGCAAGCCTAATACACATTGTTCTTACCTCCATTACGAACCATTCAACCAATATTTAATGCAGTAGTGTTTTGAATGCCTCACAGTCCATGGGTCCATATGATAATTCACTTGTTTTCCATTCTAGCACATGGACCCTATTGACCCTATTCTGGGCATGTCATAATAGGGGAACATTCGGTGAAATTAGCCAGCAACAATATCCAATCTACATTGCTTGCAACACGAGCCACGTGAGTTTGTAGATTGGTTATTTTTGGTGAAGAGATTGATTTGGTGTATAATGGAGGAGACCAAGTATAGATCGTTGGGGGACCCTGTTCAACGAAGTATATAGGGCTTAAACAGTTTTTTCTGTAGGCTACATTGGTAAAACCTAGATATAGGTTTACACTTTAGTTACTTACATTTATTGTCTCTGAAGTCCGAAGGACGGAGACCTGTTTTCGCCCCTGTCCGTCCGTCCGTCCGTCCGTCTGTGTCTGTGAACACCTAATCTCCGGCACCGTTGAACCGATCGGCATGAAACTTTGCATGCACACTCCTAGTTGGCCAAGGAAGAACCTTAGCCTCATGGTGGCGCTACTCACGGAGCCCAATTCACATTTTGAACTCTTGAACCGTACAGTAGGTTATACAATCAAAATCTTCTTTAGCTTGGATCATGACGCAAGTGAACTCCAAATTTAGGCCTGGTTTGTGCCAGACTGCAATTTCGCCATTTTGTGTTTTCTTCAAAACATTTGTTTTCCAAAACTCACACAGATCAGTACACATCATCTCTGGGGTCATGTGATGCAGTACAATTATTTTTTTCTTTCAGATTCAGATTCCATTCCAATTGGCTATGACTGCCGAGTCGCGACGGCGTCGACCCAGTCTCGTCCTGGCCGGCTAGGCCGACTGTCAGGAGCGACTTGCGGTCGTCGCTTGTTGCGTCGCTGGCTTGGCGACGCTCGCCGGTGGTCGCATGCGGCAGTCGTTGCGTCGTTAGGTACTGACCAACCACCAACGGACGGTCGGTATGCGGCTGGACTGCTGACAGTTTTTCAGTTCAATCTATAATGTTAATATTAAAACAAGAGGGAAATCATCGCTTTTCATTCTGCATATAAATCCGTGAGTAAAACCGTGTATTATGCAGCTGTGATGCTCCAATATGAATCATATTATCAATTATTACCTTCTTTCGCCATGAATGAGCTACATACATACTGTACAGACTGTAATTGTGTACATAATTGTGACCCATATCTCTGACCTGTCCCACAGTCATAAATCAATTTGCATTTTCCCAGGTGTTGTTGCTATCATCTTGCAATGTTATTATGTATAGCATACATAGATACAAAAATGAATGTTAATATAGGCCGACTGTTTAATTTTTTTTTTATCAGTATACAGTTGGACTATAGCTATCATTAGTTCATGTAGCCTAATTAATTGTATTCTACTGGGGCACGGAAGTCTTGAAGAAAAAAAGGCACATTTCTTCACACTTCACATGTGTGTTATAATGTTACATCATATTTCATTGCATAATGATGGGTTATTGCTTCGTCACCGAATCATCATGACATCTCCACAACCAAAAATGTATTTCCGGGTATAACGCAGGCAGCATTGCATTATTTGGAACAGTAATATTCATTAACCTTATTTCCGTGAGAACAGGACACTTACACTAACCCTATTAAAAAAAAAGACCGTTGACAGTCATTTATATCTAGATAATAATCCTCTGACATATTAAAACCTCTTTGTGTCTGGCTGCGATATTACGCTTGAATCTTTTCTGGAGAGTGACATTGTAGTATAGGCATTCTATGGATATTAAGGGGTTAACCTAGAACAAATTGCAACAGAAACTCTTTCAACTTTTTTGGTTTCATAATTATGTATAGTAATAGTGTAAGTAATAGTGTAATGTAGTAATAACATATCAAAAGTCCTAGGAAATCCCAGTGGTGGAACATATTGGAAAATGCTGAAATAGGTGATGTCACAATTTCCCATTGGCGCCCATATTAAAAAAGTATTTAAGCATGTTTTCTTTCCATACTTAATTCCATACAAAAGGTTCAATACTGTCCGTTATCAACCAGAAACTGTTGGATGCAGTACAGTGCTTGTAAAAAAAATCTTAACCCTTCGAGTGCCATTTCTGTACTGTATGTTATGCATTATGCATTTGTATGCACTTGGCTTTCATGTTCATTTCATATACATTCTTATGTGAAGCACTGTGCATGTGATTTTGTTGATGTAAAGCACTGCATTTTCTGTATGAAAGTGTGGACCACATCCAATAGTGTCCAATAGTGGAACCATCACCCAAGCTACTCAAGAGGATCTGATGTATCGTCAGATGGTTAGTAGTCTGCTCAGGCTCGCCACACTGGCATGCTGCGCTGTTTGCCAAGCCCCACTTCTTCATTGATGATTTGAAGCATTCGACCCCAGTGTGTAGGTGTATCAGGAGAGTCCATTGCCGGCATGGTAGGTCTTCAACTTTGACGGCATCCCCTGGGTCCTTGATGTAGTGATGGATTTATGTGGTCCTGGCTGTCTCCCACTCCTGCTTCCAAGATCTCGTCTGCGTTGATGGACCGTTCTCAGGGATAGAACAGAACATCTCTTGTGCTACCTTATTGGAGGGATGGCAGGACTTGAGTCTGCTTGGAGGCACTGCTCTCATTGTGGTGTGAAGCAGGATGTGCCGGTCATGTTTCTGGGCTTTCCTTGCCACGGCGAGGTTAGCAGCCTCCCGCCGATGTCTGGCCAGGTTCATCCCTTGAGGACTGGCAGGTAGAACACGGGGGTAGGCTTCAGGCAACCAGCTATGATCCTGAGGGAGCTTTTGATAGCGACATTAACGGGTGCTGTATTTCGTTGCAGAGAAGACCAGGGCTTGCGTGGATATTTGTAGTGTCTTGGCGGTGGCTCACCAGGTCATGCCAGTAAGACCCTTGATGACACCTTGGCCTTAACTTCTTCTAGGTGTTGCTTGAATAGCAGAGTCCTAACCAGATGAATGCTGACATGGGGCTTGCTCGAATTCCAGGTGCATGTTGTCAACGAACATGTCCGGTTCCATTTTTGCATCTCTATTGTGAAGATGGTATGCCGCGGACACTGTCTTGCTAATGCTGAGCTACAAACACCACCTGCGGAGGTAGGCTACCAGTGTGCCCATGTCTTGGTTGAGACCGTCTTCCATCACCTTCAATAATAATTAGACCTATTTGATCCCGTGGGAGAAATGCAGTTTTCAGTTGCAGTAGGTGTTCAGTGTATTTGTATTGTTAACTGTACTTCCATGTACTTTTTCCATGTCTTTCTAAATAAAGTACTTCAATCAATCATTCTATTGCATAGGGACACCTCGACAATTTGGCAGGGCCGGGAATCGATGGATCAAAAATGTTTTTGATATCAGAACATTGATTTTTTTTGTATTACTAAGCCCGAAAATACTAGCCTTTACTTCTTAACTGTAACTCGCAAGTATACATTTATTGTGGACCACATCCAAGTCGATGTTGGACTTGACAGCCGCATACGACACTGTCTGGCACCGTGAACTCCAACTGAAGTTTCGGAGGACAATCCCTGATCGGCATATGGTGAACTTCATCATGGAGATGCTGTCGAACCGCAGCTTCACTCTAAAGACCCAGTGATGGCCCCCACAGCTGGCTCAGAAGACTGAGGAATGGTATTCCGTAAGGGTCTGTTCTCTCCTCAATGCTGTTTAACACCAAGAAGTTTTCTGGTTTTGTTTGGAGCGCTTAGCTTTCAAAGACGGTACACGTAATTCTTGAAAATGTAATTGTTGCCACTTTTGATACCCTTTTAGCCTCCAATTTCATGTCCAGGTCAAGTTGACCTGAACAGTATCTCTATAATATAAACATGCAAACACATCAAATAAAACATTTAACATTTTGATAACGGTAATTAAGGCCAAACTTTAAAAGGGCTCAATTTGACCCGCAACAGGAGGGCTAAGCAATAATGTTGTGTTTGTAACATACCATATAGTTCACTATGATCATTCTTCATCACCTCACAGGACTACTGAAATGATTTAATCCCAATGAACTGCTTAAATCGCATCTTCTAATGCAGTAGTTCTCAACCTTCTCTGGATTAGGGCCCACTTGAAAATCTTGAAAGCGTTCGCGGCCCACCCATCTGGCCGATGTGGTCAGATGGGTGGGGAGCATTTACAGAGCATGATTATTTTAATGATCAATTAATCGATTGTGTTGCAACTTGGATCAGAGGAATTAACATTTCAATACTTTAAGTTCCTGTTCATCGGTATCACAATAAAAACTCATATTATTTAAAGACTTTAAAGAGTAAATATGACATTGTCTTTTTTTAATATTAATGTTATATTTTCAATACAATCTTAGTGTTTTGCCAATTATTTGGGGGCCCATTTACAATATCCTCACGGCCCACCAGTGGGCCCCCAGCTCACAGGCTGAGAACCACTGCACTAGATCATCGCTTACCTCACAGCGCTATATGATTTAATTCCAACGTACTGCTTAAATCGCATCTTATAATGCATACTCGGATATGAACCTGTCGACCCCTTGTACCGCATGACGAAATGCATGCTCTCTGACAAAATCTGCCTTTCTAGGACATGGCTGCTTAAAGGAGATTAGTGTGACCTTTGACACTGGGTGCCATCCATGGGTACAACATGACTCAAGATGATCTGATTTAGCTTAAAAAGAGAGGGAAAATATGTCAAACTTCAGAGGGAGTGGACTGGACACACATCGATGATGCATTCCTCCTCAAACATTTCACCTACTTTTGAGAGCTCCATGAGCCGAAAAGCACTCTTACAGATGGTGGCTGTTTGAGATTATATTTAATATCTGATTGAGTGTGTCCTTAAGAGTGAATGAATATTCAAAATGTACAAAGTGCTGGCATACGTTCTGGTTTTACAAAGGCTACAGACAGGGCGTTGCTATACTTCCACTTGGTCAGTGGATGTCAGTGGCCCAGGAGGTATTGAGTGGCCGCTTGGTTCCATCCCCAGCTGGGTTAGTGTTGAAGTGTCCTTGAGCAAGACGCTGAACCCTGACCTAAACATTTATTTTGTGTTTGCTAAACATTTATTTTGTGTTTGCCCTGCAGAACACACAGAATATAGAGCTTTAACATTTTATTAAAAATATACATTGTATTATTATTTTTAAACATCATGCGCTTTAATAGCTTTAATAATTTTCTCTTCTGATTGGATAAAATTGGTATCCAGACCTGAAGATTTATTTTGTGTTTGCTAAAAATCTGGAGAGACAGGCATACCCCCCCTGTTACAGAACAAATGCCTTATAGCAATGCTTGTTATTGGAAGATATAGCTACGGTACTTAACACTTAAAGGAGAATTTTGGACTAAAGTTTTCTTACCTTTTCTATGACGTTATGATATCTTAGGATGAATGGTACAGTAGAAAAATGTCATAACTCCACCCCTGAGCCGCCACAGCTTAAAAGGTACGCGGATAGGCCTTAGGTTAGATCACATATTTTAATAGCTTTTTTTTTTTTGGTGAGATCTGACGTTCATAGTGACAGAACACTATGCAACCAAATAAAAATAAAAAAAAATAAAAAACAAGTCTCGCTAGACGAGATTGAAATCTCGAGATTTCAATCTCGTCTAGCGAGACTTCTGTTTTTTTTTTTTTTTTTGGGACAGTGTTTTGTCACTATGAACGTCCGATCTAAAAAAAAAAGCCATTAAAATATGTGATCTAACCAAAGGCCTATCGCACCTTTTAAGCTGTGGCGGCTCAGGGGTGGAGTTATGACATTTTTCTACTGTACCATTCATCCTAACATATCATAACGTCATAGAAAAGGTAAGAAAACTTTAGTCCAAAATTCTCCATTAACAAAAGAATATCACTTACACTGATTTAGCTTTTTCTTACACATGTTAATCGTAAATGGTGCATTTATATTGTGCCTTTATCCAAAGCCTTTTACAAAGTGCATTATATTCACCCATTTACAAACACATTCACTAACCGAGGGAAACCATGCAAGGCGCCAACCTGCTCATCGGGAGCTATGTGTGGGAAGGAGAAAAATGAAGAAAGAAAGTGGAAAAAAGATGGGAATAGAGGAATTGAGTGAAAAGTAAGTGAATTATGAGTTACTATTGACACTGCTGCCCATTCGAAGTTATATGACGGAGTTTTGACAGTTTGAGAAATATGTCTAAACTTGACACCTTACGTAAGCGGCATAGGGGAGCTGTGGATCAAAAGGTCACCAGTTAGTTTAATTCCCGACCAGAAAATGTCTCTCTTAAGCCTATCTCTAGCACGAGTGATATGGATCTAAATATTACTTAATCAGTGACACAAATAGGTCAGTGTCTTCTTTTAGAATGCCATACAGCCAAATAAAGTAATATATGTGTGGTTTAAAGGTGCCCCATTCGTCTGCTAAACGTCTTTTAGTGTTTTCTGCAGATTAACTTATCAGAGACACCAACCTTTACCTCCTCTCACCAGTAGAAGGCAGGACCATGTCAACAGACGTAAAGTGCAAACACACAGTGTAAGATTAATCTTATCTCATATGTCAGTTCCTACTGTCTCTGTGTTTTGTGTCAAGCAGACCCTCCTTCCGAACAAACATATTGAGGTCATGATGACATGCAGTCCATGTATTAACCACGTTAACCCTGGTGTCTGCCTATAATGGCGTGGTCTTTGGCGAACATTTGTGATAGTGAAAATACTGTAGCAGATGCAACGCCTTGCAGATCGGCTTGTAGATAGTCTATTTTTGCTGTGTGACACTGTCACATGGCAAAGTATAAAATAAAGCCCTGTTTTTTTTAAATAGTACAAATAGCCAATCAACAAGCTCACACCGTGTTGGGATATTTTTTTTTTTAATTGTCTAACCCAACAATGCCCAAAATAGGGATGCCAGGTTGAAAGTTGTTAAATGGTTAACTTAAGGGTAAGGTTCAACCCTGTAACATTTGACTCTCTTTAAATTGTTAGATTCATACGTTTCATGGCCTAATCTCGTTTGCTTCCAAGTCCATAAGGACTTTAAGGCAGGAAGCTATCAGTATGCTGCAGTACTGAGATGGAGCTGATAGCAGGGGTTAAGGGCGAAGGGGGGATGGGTAAGCAGAGCTTGCAGTCGACTAAACCAGAGAAACCTGTTCGTCCCAAAAACTGCAGTGTTCCTTCTTGCACCTGCAAAACAGCTCGTTTGTCTGTTTTTGAGCATCAATAATAATATAAAGCCTTCATCGATGCAAGCATGCATATCAACGTATAGCTTTACATTAACCACTTAAGTATCATGTCAGCATCATGGTCAGTATCATGTCAGCGTCATGGTCAGTATCATGTCAGCATCATGGTCAGTATCATGTCAGTGTCATGGTTAGTATCATATCAGTATCATGGTCAGTATCATGTCAGTGTCATGGTTAATATCATGTCAGTATCATGGTTAGTATCATATCAGTATCATGGTCAGTATCATGTCAGTGTCATGGTTAATATCATGTCAGTGTCATGGTTAATATCATATCAGTATCATGGTCAGTATCATGTCAGTGTCATGGTCATCTATCATGTCAGTATCATGGTCAGTGTCATGTCAGTTAATATGTCAGTATCATGTCAGTATCATGGTCAGTATCATGTCAGTGTCATGGTTAGTATCATATCAGTATCATGGTCAGTATCATGTCAGTGTCATGGTTAATATATCAGTATCATGGTCAGTATCATGCCAGTGTCATGGTTAGTATCATGTCAGTATCATGGTCCCCATGTCAGTATCATGGTCAGTATCATGATCAGTGTCATGTCAGTATCATGGTAGTATCATGTCAGTGTCATGGTTAGTATCATGTCAGTATCATGGTAATGTATCATGTCAGTATCATGGTCAGTATCATGATCAGTATCATGTCAGTATTATGGTCAGTATTATGTCCGTAGCATGGTCAGTATTATGTCTGTAGCATGATCAGTATCATGTCAGTATCATGGTCAGTATTATGTCAGTATTATGTCAGTATCATGGTCAGTATTATGTCCGTAGCATGGTCAGTATCATGTCAGTATTATGTCCGTAGCATGGTCAGTATCATGTCAGTATCATGGTCAGTATTATGTCCGTAGCATGGTCAGTATCATGTCGGTGTCATGGTCAGTATTATGTCCGTAGCATGGTCAGTATTAAGTCCGTAGCATGGTCAGTATCATGTCAGTATCATGTCTGTAGCATGGTCAGTATCATGTCAGTGTCATGGTCAGTATTATGTCCGTAGCATGGTCAGTATCATGTCAGTATCATGGTCAGTATTATGTCTGTAGCATGGTCAGTATCATGTCAGTATCATGGTCAGTATTATGTCCGTAGCATGGTCAGTATCATGTCAGTATCATGGTCAGTATTATGTCAGTGTCATGTCAGTATCATGGTCAGTGTCATGGTCAGTAACCACTTGAACCCTAGCATCCCTATACTAGGGGGAACATTTGACAAAAATAGCAAGTAGAAGCTCACAACGCGTGAGCTTGCAGATCGGCTATTTTTGGCGGAGATATTTAGTGTAGCCCATAGGAATACGATAAACCAGGGCCTATGGGAATACGGTCAACAAAAGTATAGGGTACCAGAGTCCCCCAGAGGTGTGTACTAGGCCCCCTTCTTTTGTCCCCTCTACACATTGTAGAGGGGGCTTTGCTGTCGAGTCGACACCAAATCTCTCCGCCGAAATCTTTCATCAAATTGTTCACCCCAGAATAGGGGAGGCTAGGGTTCAAGTGGTAAAGGTCATTGGCACACGTGGAAATAAGACAACTTGGCTGGGAGATCTTGCAAATTTCAATTCTTCCAATTACACAAACACAAGAACAGCCATTGATAAGCCCAGTGGTATCCAAATTCACCACAGTATCCTTGTTTTCCACACACACACACACGTTTTTATTAGATACACAAACCTTCCCCACAGTGTGATACACAACCCAAACCTATTTCAGAATAATGTGTAAATACTGTGCGGTAATCTTGTCTAAGAGCACTCGGATCAACATTATGTTGGTAAGGTGGGGTTGGCGAAAGGGCCTTTCTGTGTGGAGTTTGCATGTTCTCCCCGTGTCTCCTAGGGTAGGTACCCTCACAAAAACATGCAGTAATCCTGGTCACTATACTGCCTCCCCCTGGCCAGCCGGGGCGCCTGATGGAGGGGAAGGGAACTGGTTGGAATAACGTGTTCCTTCCACGCGCTACATCCAACCTGGGAAACTCTCCCCTGTCAGGTGACAAGAAGGTCAGTTGGCTCTCATGCATTGAAGGAGGCATGAGCTCGGCCCTGGCCTCCCTAGGTTGGCAGAGGGAAGGTAGTGCCCAGGATTACATAGACAATTGGCACTGGGTGTAAAAAATAGGGTTACAAAATCGTGGGATAAAAAATAAAAAAAAAACATGTTGGTAAAGCAGAAACGGGTAACCATAAAGGTAGGGTAAGTGATATATTTTGGTTAAAACAAAAAGTATTTTGTTAAAAGGTTAAAATACTATATTCTGATAGTAATCATTGCTATGGAGTGTTTTTTCAGTAACAGATGTCTCCCTGTCTCTCCAGCTCTTTAATAAACAGAAAATACATTTTTCGGTAGGTGTCAAAATCTCAGCCAATCAGGAGAAAGTACCCATTTTTAAGCTTAATTTGTATAGTGTTCCAGTTCCAATTTTGCATGCTCATTTCTTAGTGTCATCACTTCCAATTTCACTTGTTTAATCTGTATCCTGATTGAGTTCTCTGTCCTGGTTGGATAAAATTGGAAATGAAACTGAAACTGAAACGAAAATGAATTTTCTGTTTAATAAAGAGGTGGAGAGACAAGGAGACTCCTAATACTGAACAAACACTCTATAGCAATGAGTACTATCAGAATATAGAGCTATTTAACAAATATTTTAACCAACGCAAATCACTTACCCTACCTTTAAGTAAAAAATGTTAGTACTTTTCCCACCACTGGTAAATACTGTGCGGTAATCTTGTCTAAGAGCACTCGGATCAACATTATGTTGATAAAGCAGAAACAGGTAACCATGGTAATTCCCAGACAGGTGAAAGTCCAGGAAGGCAGGAACGCATTTAAAAAAAAAGAGCACCTTTTGTGTGACTCCTGTGAGGAGAGCGTGAGAAGCAGCACCATGTTGGAAATGGGGGTGTGGTTCTAGTGTAGATGCCAGTCCACTCACCCACTGTGTAGGCAGAAAAAAGCTATTGACGAGATCAGTGGTTCTCAAACTTTTTCATGTCGAGGACCCCCAAATTAATGTGTATTTGCCCGCGGACCCCAATGTCACAATAATGTATTTTGTGCCAGGAAGTGGGACAAGATTTGTGTTGTTAAAACGTTTTTTTTTTGTTTTCAATCCAAATGTTTCAATATATTTTTAAATAGCCTTTCTATGGTTAAAGTGGTTAAAGTGATGCTATATTAACTCATTTTGCTGGGGACCCCCTGGAAACCCCTCAAGGACTCTGAGAACAACCGGACTCTGAGAACAACCGGACTAGGTTGGGCACAAAATACTGTTTCCCAAGGCTGGTGTGATCACCCAGTGCTAGACAGAGACAACCACCATTGCTTTTACGTTGCTTATTATAGGCTGCTAATTAGAATATACCAAACAAAGAATCAGCCAAGATTTAGAATAATAAGGTATGATAAACTCTGACTATCCAGCAGAGAAATGTTTAATGGTTAATAAGGGCTGTTTTTGATCAACTCAGTTGATCACTTCCCAAACCCTGGAATAGATGTTATGATGGAAAAAACAAATCCCCATACATTTTGTGTAATAATTGTAGTCTTTGCACGCACATCACTGTGAACAGGCATATATGGAGCGAAATGTCTCAATATCATGATTAATGTGCTTGTGGATATAGTACATGGTGGATGTAGTACATGGTCAGGTCTGCCTCTCCCACTTTAAAAGTATGTTCATATTTTTCTAATTGTGCAGAAAACTACAGTATCACATGGGGGGGGGGGGGGAGTCGAGCACAGGCCTGAGAATGTAACATTTAAATTCAGGGGCTGTGACAATCCAGAATCAAAAACAGTAAATTGAAAATGATTGGACTAATATTTTGCAGCAGACTCCCACTCCCTCCCCCCCACCCCACGCCACAATTATATCTCATAACAGCCTCCAACCCCCCACCCCCAACGGCATCGGTCCTTATTGAGCTGTGCAACTGTGACTAATAACAAATGTTAACGACAGTGAGATCATAGAAACTCAATGCTCCCCCGACCACTTGATTGTCTTTGGTCGAGGCTCTGCCGAGGATGCGACCATATAGACAGAGCTGTCCACAAAGAAATGCTGCTTTATAAGGCCTTTTTATAACTGTTCAAGTACAATGCATTGTTTTGGTATCACAGTATGAATGCAACTGGCTATAATGTTCATAGATTCTTAGCAACGCCTTACAATATCCAAACACACCATTATCATAAATAACACTTTACACCATTATGAAACTCTCATTACCAATAAAAACATAGAGGTCAGTACAAAGTTATCAGGGTTCCATTTGTAAAATAAAAAGGGGGGGGTTCTTATGCTCTACACACTTTTAATACGACAAATAGCAAAAAGCAGATCTACAAGCTCGCAACACGTCGCATTGTGGCAATCAAAGCAGAGGCATGGATCCCCCCCAGCAAATCGAACCCTGAAAGTTCACTAGTCTATAACTGGATGAAAATAACACTTCACAGGTTGGAGGGGATTAAACAATTAACATATCTATTCGATTTATCCCTACTTTAAAAACAGCTGCCTCTATTAAGTTCCATGTCACTAAAACGACAATTTTTTTTCACAATTATTTTGCAACTAGCCACGCTACGAAGTCAGACGTGACATAATTATCCTGCCATGCTTGATATATCCCACATCGTTTCCACTGGGATGGCAACGCGTGGGATCTAAAAGCTCTTAAGAGCTACGAGCTTGTAGATCTGCTTATTTTCTGTGCTTTTGTGCGACACTCTTGTATGATTAAGTAGGGCATTAATTTACGGAAAAACATAAAAAGTTGAAATATGGAGGTACAAGGTTTCAAAGAGTGAGCAGAACTGGACTCCTGGGTGATTGGAGCAGAAAGCCATAATCAGCATCAGGAGCTTGTATGTCCCAAAAGAAAAAAAAGAACCTGTGTTCCAATGGATCCATTGCAGTTATTATTTAGTCACAAGCTATTGTTAATCATTTTCATTGATTAAATATTTATAAAACCCACTGACTTAGCCACTTTAACTTTTTTCAAAAATAGCAAAAAATAGCTGATCTACAAGCTCACAAGGCGTCGCGATGCAACATGTTATGGAGACAAGGTATCTGCCCGACAGCCATGAAACGCCTTACAAATTGCCTTACTAGAATGACCAGTCCAGTCCCTCTCTGCCTACCCCCTCCCCCCCTCACCTGATATGTTGCTTTTGAGAAACCCACTCAACACATTCAAATGGGGGGGTAGGGGGAAGAAATAGCTTGTTTAAGGCAAACGTGATCTCTGATCTTCCAAAAGCATAAACATTGCAGTGTTGATTGAGATATGGAGCATCACACTGCCACGATATGAGCTGCAAGCAGTTTGGTTTTCTGTCTAAAGTGACCGTTTTGTAACTATTCCATCTATACAGGAAACAACTCATTCAAGCCACACTGGAGGGAACACTTGACTTACAAACATCATGTGATGGGACCTCTTTCACTGCAAGGTGAGAAAACGCTGGCTACCCTCAAACAGCACAATAATGGCACTTTTCCACGGCATGGTGCCGGCTCAACTCAGCCGTCTTTTTTGTGTTTTTCATTAGGCAAAATTACCTGGTTCCTTTTTAGAGTGTATAAAGGGGCAAGCTGTATAGAACAGTGTTTTTCTATATGTATTTTCCCCAAAATGTTATCCAAAGTTTTGGGCCTGAAAATAAATGAATGAATGTCCTAACTCTGGAGTTCCACACGCCTCCAGGCTGGCCTTTTAAGTACAGACATTGCACAAAAACTGTAAATGTGAAATGAATCAATATTTCTCACCTAAAATGGTATCAGAAACAGTTTTTGTTGGACTGTACAGGTGAAACGTTTAGCATTAGCTTTAACTTTAGCATTCTTGGCACTCGATATGATGACCAGCTACAGTACATTGAGGGGGGTGCTATCTGCATGTGCACGAAGCTAGTTAAGTCGAGGAGGTAGGACCATGCAATGGAAAAGCAGCATAAGACACCTTATCAGGGCATGATCCATGATCATCAACAAACATGAGCACGACATATTCCGCTTACGCGTCTTCTGCATTCAAAGCCAAATTGTGAAAGGCAAGATCAAAGGAGATAAGAAGAGAAAGACAGAGATAAGTCGTGGAGGGGGTGTTCTTCAGTATAGAGTCCCTGAGGTCATGCTGGAACCCTGACCATGTCTCCTGGGTCACACGGGTCATAATGCCAGACTGCGGGCATTGGAGGCTGCGGCCTGAGCCTTTTGCACCACTCCCGGACACTTCTCCCTCTTCTGAAGCTTGTGGTTCTCGAATAAGCCCTCGTTCCGCGGCATACCATGTCCACCGTCTGTGAACGTCAACAATCCTGGACACAGGACGAAGGGCACAGAGAGATCAGCCGGAGAGAGGTCAGAGAAAGCAGCGCTGCAACTGATGAAGCCAAATATAAACTTGGTTGTGTGCTGGTGTTGCGCAGCGAAAATAACCAATCTACAAGCTATGTTGAACAGCTATCTTCGTCTAAATTAAGCGTACGCCGTTAATGGAAGCAGACTCACCGTATCCCTCCACACGGCCACTTTTGAACTCTCCTTCAAACGCCATGCCATCATATCGATTGAAGACTCCCACACCCTGGAACTTCCCCTGTGCAAATTCTCCCTCGTACCTGAGGTGCAGTACATACAGTGTGCATGTCATTCCCTGTAACATATTATGCAAATCACACCCCCGCCACTGTGATTTTCACATCACTTGACAGCAAGGCGAGCGCCATGACTGTGTCGGCTGCTCGGCGCGGGCACTGCCTGGTTGAGCGCGCCTCACGAGCCTCAAGGCCTCGCACGTCGACGCACGTGGCTGTCCTAGTCCGCAAGCAGTGGTGGAAGGAATAGGCCATCACCCGTTTCCAAAACTGCATATAAAGTACTTGACAATCGTATGCACGTCAGGCAAGCTACATTGCCGCGTGATTATGGATCCCACCAACGCTCCAGGATATAGACCCGCCTTACCTGTCTGATTGGCTCCCTGGCAGGCATAGTTTTACTGAGGTTAGGGTTAAGGTTAGATTTATGCATAGTCTTACTGAGGTTAGGGTTAGGGTTAGGGTTAGGTTTAGGCATAGTCTTACTGAGGTTAGGGTTAGGTTTAAGGTTAGGTTTAGGCATAGTTGCAAGAGCTGGCGTGGGATCCATAATAACGCTACATTGCCGGCAGCGGGCTAGCTAGCTACTGTACATGGCAACGGATTGGCACACGTCACTTCCACCCAGCCCAAGGGAGGACAGCGTAGCAAATGTAAACGATTGGGTATGCTTTCCATAATTTGTAATGAGGAATAGCATACACACCTACAAACAGTAGGCTCATTACAGGTGTGTGTGGTGCCGGTGAAAACAACTGATTTAACCACTAAAACCATATATCGTCTCTGTCGGGTGGAAACCATTATGTCCAAAACTGTTAGTTTTAAGGATTCAAATAAAAAAATAGATCGACTATTTTTGATACTTTTGTGTGACACTCATTCATTTACGAACAAACACAAAGTTAGAATATAGAGCTAAGAGGTTTCTGCCCAACAGCAACGATAGTTGACCGGAGTCCCCCAGGGCTCTATTAGGTCCGCTCCTTTTTAACTTCCAACGCCAAATATCTTCACCAAAAATAGTCGATCAAATCTTTCTGCCGCTTTCTCCCTCTTCCTCCGGAACACACCTAGATCCATCTGTGAATTGCAGTACACCGGAACCATGGAAGAGCCCGTTCTCGAACTGGCCTGTGTAGCACGTTCCATCCTGGAATTTGAGCTGCCCAACCCCATGCCTCCGACCTGAGGAGGAAGACACACACAACAAAGACATGGACCTCATTACAAAGGAAATGACCTTGAATATCTCCCATGGGTCAGGTATGTCTTTCCTGAAGATTTATGTCCTACCCGGGATTCGAACTCTGGTCTCCCACGCAAGTGCCAAAATGTCTGCAGCTAAACAAAGACGGAAAGCCCGTTTGGGCAGCGGAGATATTACGCTTTGACCTTTTACGCAGTACCTCTTGAAGTATTGCCAGCAGCGATCCTACCCAACCACAGAGTGAGTACCACTAAATGCCTCAATAGAGGAGGACGGTGATCGCTTCCAACCACCGTAGTTGTTAGTTGGTACAAACTGTGTATATTGTATATTAGTATCTTGTATTAACATAATCTACCAAACACATTAGTTAAAATAACATTCACACAAACATATTCACACAAAAAGAGCATTTTAAACCTCTTAACTGACTTTTTAAAGTGTCAGAGGATAAATGGAGGGATGCCATTTCAACATACACTTTGACCTGTGGTTTTATATTCACTTCATACTGTGTGTAAAGCCTGCACATATGTCACATGGGTCAGTACGCGCTGGGATTTAAGTACCGTTCCCCCTATGTCAGCTAAAGGTTTACCACTGAATTAGGAGTCCCATCTGCCTCGTGCGCAGTGGGAATTACAGCGGCCTAAGCCAGCAGGTTTTTTAGCAGGGATTTCTCCTTTAGGATGTTGGCTATGGAAACATGCAAGGAATGTATGTACGTACAGTTACAAATGGATAAAGGTGCTGGAAATTGTATTTCAACACAAATGCTTAAAGCTCTATATTCTTTTAGTAATAATTGCTATAGGTCTCTCCGTCTCTGCAGGTTTTCAATAAACACAAAATACATTTTCAGGTGGTTCACCAATTTCATCCAGTCAGGAGATAGAACCCATTTATCAGCTTCAAATTTTAGTGTTCCAGTTCCAATTTTGTCTGCTAATTTTTTGTTTCATTACTTCCAGTTTCACTTGTTTATCCTGTGTCATATATGAGGTTCTCTCTCCTCACTGGATGAAATTGGTATCCCAACCTGAAAATGTATTTTCTGTTTACTATTAAAGCTGGAGAGACGGGGAGACCCCTGTTACTGAACAAATACTCTATTAATAGCAATGATTACTATCGGAGCATGGAGCTATTTACCACTTATTTTAATAAAATATCACTAAACACACCCTTCAAGGCAATACTGTGTCGGTACTGCTTTACGATTCACAATTGCAGCTGCAGCTTAATCGGAATGCATGTTTATGCTAGCCTGGTAAACCCTCCCTCCGGAAATCTCAATTCCATTTCATTTCAGGAGTGAGTCTGGCCTGATCCGCCTGTCTGCAATATTGGCTGTGCTGGAGTTGGGCGGGAGTAATACCGTTGACTGACAACCCCTTCAGCCAATGATAATTTTTCCCCTTCAGCCAATCAGCAGTTCACCAGTCTTAATGTGACGCGACGGGACTTTTGAGACAGCCATACCCAAAATGGGTTGCCTTTTTCGGGTACAATGGTGTCACTGCCCGCCCCTACCGGTTCTCTAAAAAAAAAATTAAATAGGCTTTGTCATGATTAATTGACCACATATATGAAGTTAAACAACTAAATTCTATCCAAACGATATCTTATAAGTAAATTCCGTGCCTCAAAATAGAAGTTAGAGAGCTTTTTGAAGTAAAAAAATAGCGGAGAATTGGCCGCACAAGAAAAAGATGGCTGCCGTTCGTGTTTTGGGCTCACTCGAACTCGCCACCTGATTGGCCAACGTAAGCTGTCAATCACAGAACAATGAGCGACGACGCTGATAGGCGCGGCCGTTTGGCATACACAGCCAATATTGCAGAGAGGCGGTTCATGCCAGACTCACTCCAGGAATCAAATGGAATTGAGATTTCCGGAGGGAGGGTTTACCAGGCTATGTTTATGCACCCTTCTTTTGCAAACATCCCGGCTGCTACGCTAGACACGGGTACAGACGAGATGGATTCATTTTATTTTCTCACATGACTTTCAAGTGATATTCTTACGTCGCCTCTTTTAAAAGTGGGCATAAAAAAAACGATACAGAAATTAAAATGGGATCAATATTTAGTTGGCTCTTCCAGCTTATGTCTCCAAACATAGGCTGAAGACCAATTTATAATTTACTGACCAATCGTGTCACTCAGCAAAAAGGAATGTCACAGTAGTATGACTAAATCTAAATTTGGCTTACATGAGGACAGATAAATGAATAGGACCACAATGGAAACTAGAAAAAGTGATCCTCGGAGCACAGGTCTCCGCCAGGTCAGGTACGTTATTCTGGCCTCCTGGTGGCGCTATAATAGGCCAATGTGAAAAGGGTGCCAACCGTGCCATTTATTCTTGCATTGACACTGCATTCATGATTTGAGGCATTTTGTTCCAAAAATGTGTTTTTCTAAATTAGACCTGCTGGTGGCGCTATAACAGGCCAATGTGAGAAGGGTGGCATTTCTTCCTCGGCCTAGTGGGAATGTGCGTTTGAAATTTCACGGAAATCGCAAGCTGTGTATACTTTCAGGCTTTTTGTTCAAAACGGACCAATCCTGCAAACTTTGGAAGCCAACCTTAGGCAATGAGGATGGAATATGGGAAATCGGACAGATCCGTGTTGATCACATGACTATAGTGATACTGTGTACCGATTTGCATGACGTTTGGATAAAATTTGTAGGAGTAATATTGCACAAATCGGCCTCCTGGTGGCGCTATAACAGGCCCATGTGGGGCAGAGGTTCTGAATTGGCATCCAGGGAGTGTGTGTGCACAGTTTCGGAGCGACCGGGCCAACGGTGCCGGAGATAAGCTGGTGACAGACGGACACACACACGGACGGACGGACGGACAGGGGGTAAAACATACTCTCTCGCCATGCCTTCGGCCTGGCGGAGACAATAAGTCCCCAGGACTGTTTATCCTTTTAGCTAAAAAATCTGACTGTACCTTGTGCTGTTTACATTTCTGTCTAATAAAGTATTCAATCAATCAATCAATCAAAAGGTCACTGTACTTGTGCTATTGAAGAATCATTCAGGTTTCTTAAAATGTTGAATGAGTTGCTTTCAGGACAGCAGCTGCACTTCTGTAAGAGTTCACTCTCTAATAGTTTAAAGTCTAATCCCAAAGGTTTGACAAAGCTACAGCAGGTCAATCTGGCCGTGGTGGTCATGGGGTGTTGCCAATGCTAGCTAATTAGGATTTGCCTTAATAGCTTGAGCTTTCATGTTCGTCACAGGCACCATTACCTGTGTGCACATGCATGTGTTTGTCTATTGAAACATTATACAATTTACCACCATTTTACGATCATTTTTATTTCAGGTGAACTATTTGACAAGGCATTTCCTTTTTGTTTCCATAAAATCTTCGCCTCTAACCACATTAACCCTGGAATTCCTATTTTGGCCATGCCATTATAGGGGAAAAAGAGGGGGGGAAAGTATTTGAAGAAATGCAGAAAAAAGCTGATCAACAAGCTCACAACGCATCACAATGTGACGTGTTGTCATCGTGTAGATTAGCTATTTTCTCTGCATGACACCGTCGTACACAAAGTACAAAACAGGGCTCGAGTGGCTAAGCAAACATGCCTTCATGTATAAGCTATACTGAGGTGTTGTAGTCACAAATAGCCTTCAGTAGTAAAATATTAAACTCCTTGCAAATTATGTCCATGACCACAAGGAAATAATATTATCCAGGGAACATGTTAGCCTACTCTAGTTTGAACATGGCAAAAGTATTAGTCTAGGTTTTCTGAAGGAAGTGAGTCGACTACAAAAATAAAAGTTAATGAGAACAGTAAAAGTTATCCCAGGCGAAGCATTTAATGAGCTCCAAAGCCATATGGGAACAGGCTGTTACCTTTGCTGGTGGCAAAATGTTCTCTCAGTCTCCTTTGTCCTTGTTAAATTCTTATAATGTCAGTATGCCGGTTCCCTAATTGTGCACCTGAGACTTTGTGCATTCCTGAAACCAATATTGTTAATTGACTGATACTGTAACTGTAGTGCATTTCCCATGTACTGTATCTCTGATTCCATTTACTTACATTTTGCTTACTTTAATTTATAATTTCAAATCAATGGCATAAGTGCAACAAAGCCTGAGGCTGTATCTTGGATGAACACGCTTTGTATTATTCTCTACTGTTGGGCAGAAACCTTTTATGTCCAAAACAGTCACTTTTCAGAAAAGTTCTGTTCTGTTCTGTTTAAAATCCCTGGCGGGATTCATCGCTAAATGAATGCTAATGGTTGCTTGTCAATCAAGAGCGGGGGCGGGGAATGAATGCTATTGGTTGTGTAGCAATCAAATCATCCCGCCCCTCCTGGAGCATAACCTACTTTATCGCATATCATGATGATTGAAAGAAGACTTTAAACTAGCGACTGGAAGCATATAGTATTTATGACCATGTTAATTAAGGTAATAAAATCAAGTCTAAAGTTCATCAAAAACCCACCCAGTTGAATGGAGAAAACATATTTCTGACACCAGCAGGGGTAAAACAGCAAAACTACAGGCCATTCATATGAACTGTCACTTCCTATATAGACTCAATTTCAAAGCAGGAAGTTGGGCCCTTGGTCGCAAGTCACATTGTGAGCTTGAAGATCGGCTATTTTTGGCATACAACATCGTCGTACGATAATAATAGACAATAGAATAATAGATAATATGATAATATATAGTGAAAACTGGACTAATAGCGCTTGAAGGTTTAAGCCTAGTTTTTACGTTGTACTTTTTACTATGCAGATACATGCTGGTTACTTGTTCACATGTTAATAACCATAAATTATAAGAATGTTATTTAGATGTTGTTTAGACCATGTGGTTACCACACATTTCTTTTTCTCGAGACCCAAAAGAGAAATTTTATGTCTCCCGGGACCCAAGCGAGTGAAAATAGCAGATCTACAAGCTCACAAGGCGTCGATTCACAGTGTGTCTTGCCTTCCTTCCATTCGCCGTGGTACTCCTCTCCACTGGCGTAGGTGAAAGATCCTCTGGTCAGAGTCATTGTCGCCCCTCCTGCAGTGCACACATACAGTACACAAGAAAACGTTACGCCAGTACTTGTAAAACATAATCTGGTCTGGAACCAGGCTAGGAATGAATGGGATCTTCATATGCAGAGGGAAGATATTTACATTTCCAACCAAATGACCTTGCTTTTCTATCATTAAGGGTTCTAGGAAATAAAGCAGACACACATATTACAAAAATGACAGCTGATTGTCTATGACATTATGCAGTAGGGATGTGATAGATTCAGGGTTTTGCTATTTGATTTCGGCACGCAACCAGGGGCGGATTAACCCTTCGTGGTGCCCGAGTTTTGTCAACGGGGGGTGGGGGGTTGGTTCGGTGCCACCCGGGACGGTTTTGTCAACGAGGGGGGGGTTTGGTTCGGTGCCCCCTGGGACGGTTTTGTCAACGGGGGGGGGGGGGGGGGGGGGTGGAGGCTGCGCAGAATAAAAGGACGCTTCACCGGCGCGTTTCAATGTTGTAGCGCTCCTTTAGCAGCCCTCCTTCTAAAAAAAAAATGTCACGCCGTTTGGTGCCCCCCCCAGGTTGGTGCCCTGTGCTTCAGCACCTGAAGCCCGTTGGATAAGCCACCACTGCACGCAACCCATTTTGGGTCACATTTTGGGACCCGTTTCTATGGGCCGTGAGTAAATATCATGTTTTTTTTTACATTTCCAAAAAAGACTATTTTTGATTTTGTTCCCCAATTTTTTTCAAACAGCTTTGAAACATTTTCCAAAAATATAACAAAAATGTGAAAATGTTTCATAAATGAAAAAAAATGAAAAAAATAATCAAACATATTATATTAAGTGATTAATCCATGTATTTTTGTAAGTTTGTGGTCTGGGGAACCACCAAATTTGAGCTGAAAACATTTGCTGCTAAAAACAATCAACAATAGTTATTTGACAATGTTTTAGGCTACCGAGTTGTAATTCTAGCCATGCTGCCTACTTGAATTATTCATCAAGCTCACAACATGATTAAAACGGTTCAATAACTAACTTGTGAAAGGCCCTTGTTACAGTATGTCAAAGCTGCAATCCGGAACTAGGTATGTCCTACCTGGGATTCGAACCCAGGTCTCCCGCAGGCAACTACAATTTAGGCTACATTTGCAGTGGTGGTGGTGGAGGTCTCACTACTTTACATTGAGAAAATGTGGACCATGGTGTGTCGGGTAGGAGGCGGACAGCTATTGGTTGACAATGACAAGCAGTACTGCCAGAAGCTCATAAGCGCAAAAATCTCCCCTGGTGGTCTCTCAGTCATGAGGGAGAGACCGGAGGGTTCGAATCCGGGTAGGGAAAAACTAAGTTACTGTTTGCAGCTTTTGCGCCGTAGTATGAGGGTGGTGCTTGTCAAAAGGGACAGATCTACAAGCTAACGACCAGTGGTGTAAAGTAACTAAGTACATTTACTCAAGTACTGTACTTAAGTACAATAGGTATTTTTTACTTTACTGGAGTATTTCCAATGTTCAGCCTACTTTTACTTCAACGCCACTACATCTCAGAGGCAAATATTGTACTTTTACTCCACTATAATTATTTAAAAACTTTAGTTACTTTAGTTAGTAGATTTTGATTATTATTACAAAACATACATTAGCCACTTCAGCCATTTGAAAATAGCAGATCTACAAGCTCACAATGGCGTGAGCTTGTAGATTTGCTATTTTCAAAAGATTTTTATACATTTCATACATTTGAAGACTTGTGAAATGGGACATTCTGCATAATGAGTACTTTCTACTTATTTTGGTACTTTAAGTACATTTTGATGCCAATACTTTTGTACTTTTACTCAAGTACATTTTGAATTCCGGACTTTTACTTGTAACAGAGTATTTCTACATTGCCGTATTGATACTTTTACTTAAGTAAAAAATGTGAGTACTTTTCCCACCCCTGGTATAAACCGGGATCACCTGACACCCGTTACAATGTTGCAGGACGCCGCCTCCCGTTACTATGTAGGTAGCAGAGGAATAGAAGCATATAAGCGCGTGCCAAAAGCACGCCTACTTAATTAAAAATGACAGCTTAATCAAAGCAATACAAGCCCAATTAAGGCTAATTACCTGCGCACTACTACAACCGCCGTCTCTGGAACATGTATCCACCTTATAGGTGTAGTAGCTACCGTCTGTTACTGTGGTTGTTTTCTCCTTAAAGACCCCATTGCCTGGAAGGAGGTCCTAGCGCTGTCATTGGGAGGTTGTTGGTTGCCGAGCAACCTTTCGCGAATGACAGCGGAGCAAAATGGAACGCTGGCCCGGATAATAGTAGTAGATAGATGACGTTAGTGGTTACACACACCAAAGTGACCAAACACTGGAACTGTAAAACAAAAAAAAATGTTATTTTAATAAGTCTGTCTGTCTGTCTGTCTGTCTGTCTGTCTGTCTGTCTGTCTGTCTGTCTTCTTTATTTTATTTACTTTGTTTATTTTGTTTATTTATTGTATTTATTCGACTGTGAGTCACCAACTAACGACTAAGCGACCATCCTTCTGGGCAATGGGATCTAGACGCCACCTATTAGCCAAAACTTTATTCTGATTGGCCTACTGTGCCAATGCATATCAGCCGTGGTAAATATACAGTAACTTCACATTACAAATAATGGGTGAAATTGTGCAGGCCCATCAATGCAGTTAAAAGATAGATAGAGAATATGAGTAGAATAAAGTGCATTATAAATTAGAAGTGCATAATAACAATAATAATAATAATAATAACATAATAACTCATGAATGTATGTAAGGAGAGTCCATAAAACACAGATCAGATCAGTCTGTGCATTAAAAACACAGTTCAGTTCAGTGTGCAGTAGCCACAGGCTCTTATTCAGCAGTCTAATTACTGCTAGATAAAAACTGTTAAAGAGTCTAGTGGCATTGCTCCTGATGCTCCTGTATTGTGTGTGCGTGCGTGCGTGCACGTGTGTAGTTATATAATCATTTCTCTGTTCATGGAAAGAATCCTTCTTGATAGAGTTGTCGAGTATATTCATTATTTTGATAATCACTTTTGCTTAAACCAAAGCATGGCACTGATCTGTGTATATTATATGCTCTCAAGGAAATTGTGAGCAAATACAAAGTAAGACATTTCTCAGTTCTCATGTGTTTTGTAGATGCATCCAGAGCCTTTGATCGGGTTAATCACAGAAAGCTCTTTTATTAACCTAAAGCAGGGGTGCTTGCGTACACTGTGGGCGTCTTAGCTTACTGGTACTAGTACGCCCACTAGACCATGTGTGTCAAATAGGGTTGTAGTATATGATCCCCATTTGGGGTTAGCAATGGCAGGGGGGAATTCTGTCTCCAGTTTTTTTTTAAATATAAAATGACTTATCTGCACAACTGAGAGCCTGTAACACTGGATGCATGATCGGTGAAACACTTGCGAACCATCTCATGCATGCAGATGACCTGGTCGTACTCAGTCCGAGTAGTGCTGGTTTACAGCAGCTCCTTCACATATGTTCTATGTATGGTGTGCAATATGAATAAAAAAAAACATCACATGGATGCACCTGGGACGTATCATCAGTGTTGTAGCCTGGGGTCGACGCCTCGACGAGTGTTTCGGGTCTCGCAACATACACCCTCGCACAGGTGACCCAGCCGGGGTTGATCAAACCCCGACTTACGTCCCCTCTACCCTCGGTCAGTCCTCTTAGGGAATGACAGGGCCCCTCAGTCCGCTTCTCCGGAACTACTCTGCCGGGACCGGGGGAGGCTCTGGCACGTGGAGGGACTAGGCTCTGTGGATGGCCTCCTGTCCGGGCCCCTCCTTCGTCTCACCAGGTCCAGGACCTGTGTGTTGCAACAAACACCCCCGCTCCAAACATTTCATTCCAGCGTGATGGTGTCATGGGCCGTGGTGGTACTGCAGGCTCCACTTGCGGCTTGCCTGAAAGGCCCTCCTTAAAGGCCTCGCCGTGTTTTTTTGGGGCTTCTTCGTTACGGAAGACACAGGCTGGGAAGCCAACCCATACTGCTCCCGGGTGCCGTTTATATTCCGGCTGTTAACCGACTCTCTCTCTGTTAACCGAACACCAGACTGTTCCTGTATACAATGCCAGCAAAGGTTCGAACCAAAGAGGACAAAGGTCTTAACTTTCCTGTATTCAAATTATCAGACAGTATAGTCTTGAATAGAATCAAATACCTTGGTCTCTTTATTAATAATCAAATGACAGATGATGATATATACAGAGTCAGACAATGTCGAAAGATGTACAGTATGCTCAAGCAAACACTATTGCTCGTAAGTTTAGTCAATGTTCAATTAATGTTACTGAATTCTGTTATTGTCAGAGGTTAAACTTAGTAAACCTCATCCAAGCTTGAATGATTATTTGATGTATAATTTATAGGCATATAGATTTTCAGTCAGGAATCGAAGTGATATGCAACATAAGCTACTCACAAGCTGTTATTTTAAGTGATGGAATAAATTATTACATACTTTACTCAAGTATGAGTACTTTTGCCTAAATATAACTGCTTTGAATAAAAGAAAACAAAAATATTATTGTTAATTTATTAGTGCCCGACCACTTCGGTCTGCCACCTCGGGGCGACTGATTGCCTCGTCGCTCAAGGGTCCTTCTGGCCGATCTACACGGTCACGACTTTTTTCTGTTCTGGCCCCACAGTGGTGGAATGAACTCCCCACTGATGTCAGGACAGCAGAGTCACTGCCCATCTTTTGCCGCAGGCTGAAAACCCACCTGTTCAGGAAACACTACCCTTCCTCTTCGCCTTGCCTACTTGTTGTTAACTAGTTGTACGAACTCTTGTTTTATTGTTGTATTGTTTTATTGGATCTTGTTTAGTCGATGCACTTATTTGTTTTAGCTCTTGCTCATTTGATGAGCTATTTGTCTCATCTTTTTAAGAAAGTAGGTAGCTGATATATTGCACTTTTACCTTAGCACTAGGTATACTCTTGGTTGCTTGTTTTAGCAGAAAATGCACTTAAGACTTCTGGTGATTAGTAGTTTTGTTCCCTACCTATGTTGAATGCACTTATTGTACGTCGCTTTGGATAAAAGCGTCTGCTAAATGACTGTAATATAATGTAATGTAATGTGGTGGAAGAAGTGCCGTGTTCCAAGCCACTAAACGCTGGTCCACCTGCATGGCATCGCAGCAAGCTTCTCAGCTAGGCAGTGTGGTGGTGTTGAAAGCGGGAGAAGTCAAAGAACATGATTCTTGCAGTGTTGCCCCCAGGGTCAAGGTGGATATACAACGTAAACACGTAGATGATGGCATCCTCTACCCATACATGGGCAACTGGCGGCCCGGGGGAAACATGCGGCCCGCACCTTAATTTAATGCGGCCTGCTGGTTAATATCGGAATACTATATATAATAAATAATATATATTGATTTCAGCTGTTACAATTCCAAACATGCAATCATGACCCGCTTTAATTACTTCAGTATATATTATTAGTTTAATTACTTTTTTATGTCCAATGCATTTGTGTTTAAGTTCATAAAGTTAACTTAAGTATAACTAAATGCATTTGAAATTAAATAAAAATGTTACTTTTCAGGAAAAAATACCAAAAAAGAATTCAGGAGTCCAATTCCAAAATAGCAAAAATAGCAGATTTACAACCTCAAAACGTGTCGCGATGCGACTTTTGTGTGACATACTAGAATGACGAATTACGGCATTAATTTACGAAAAAAGTTCAAATACTGTATGGATCAGAGGTGTCTGCCCGACAGTATATGCAATGTGGCCCTCTGGAGTGAGTGTGGAAATATAGTGGCCCTCTCCATCCTCAAAGTTGCCCACCCCTGCTCTACCCCGATGTTTGCCTGGTACATGAACTGCAGAGGGTCAAGGCAGTCACTCACCCGCGGTTTCAAGAACTGCAGGACCAGTAAGTAAGTAAGTGAGTGGGTCGGAGTGTTTTATTGTCATTATCGGCCGAGAACGAGGGTGTCTATCCCCTTTTCCATGCACCTGACCCCTGGGAGATGGAATGCTGAGGTGGAGTGACAAACGCCGAGTTGGCGGTGCCAGGGAGAACCTTGTGTTCCGAAGGCGAGTGCTCTATACCGACTGAAATACCCGGACACTGCAGGACCAGCAGTCGCTCGAAGATCTTTATGACACGCGATGTCGGAGCAACTGGCCTGTAGACCTGTAGTAGGGTAGGGGGATTTTGTACATCCTGTGTGGGAAATTCAGCTTCAGCTTCACCCTACTGCTGCTCAAATAGCCATGATGAGCGCTTGGGGGGTGCGGCTCGGGAGCTGTTAGGGCCGGGTTGAGTGCCTTGCCCATGGGACACTTCGGCACATAGACATGTATGGGCAGGGAAGCGAACCTGTGACCTTCTGATAACCAGATGGCCTATCCAGGATATAAGAATGCTTTCTCTGGATACATACATGCAAATAATATTGAGAAGTATGCACACAGCACCTTCAAGCACGGTAGCACCTTAAAGTGTGCTATGATTAATGTACGTACAAGTATTTAACTATTTCTTCCCTTACTACTTGTTATTCTTCTTCCATCTTCACCCTTTAACAATTATAATATAATAGTTTATTACTTGATTTAGCATTTGTAGTAATAATATAAATCTGCAATGTTTGACTCTGGGATTGGCCTTGGACCCCCCATCTGGAAACATTTTGTGCCAGTGACCCAGGGCCGGACTTACCGTTGGGCTAGGGTGGGCTGCAGCCCACGGGCCTCCAACTGGGGGGGCCTCCGATTTTTTTGGTAAAAAAAATATATATATATATATATCAATATTTATTTATTTATTATTATTTTTTTATGCCAAAAACCAAAAACTGGAAGAAAAACGAACCCAATCCGCCCAGAACCGCGAAAAAAACGAACCCAATCCGCCCAGAACCGCCCAAAAAATTCGCACGCGCGCAAAGGGGGCAAGCATGCACGCGCACGTGCATGCGCGCCAGGGGGGCCTCGAAAATTACTCTAGCCCACGGGCCTCAACTCCTATAAATCCGGCCCTGCAGTGACCCCCATAAAACATTTGTGTTCAAAATTTTCAAGATATTTCAGAATTTTCCAAAAATATCAGCAGCTATTTTTGAATGGGTTACCCGATTTTAATTAACTCATTTTGCTGGAGTTAATGACCCCTGGGGGTCCCCGCCGCCGGACCTCACTTAGAGAACCACTGCAGTAGAGTGGGCCTACTTGAACTATTACTTTCTATCACTGTGTCACTTGCCAAAAAATAACAGTTCTACAAGCTGACAATCTGTCATTTTGTAAATCTGTTCTTTTTTTTGGGCATGTGACACCTTCTTACTACAGCCTACTGCCTACCTTGTGGTACCAGTACCACTACCTGTGTAACAATTATTATTATTTTTTGTACCTGTGGAAACCCTGAGGTTTCCATGTACTGCTCAGTAGTCATATCCCATGCAGAGCCCCGTTTACTGGATCCGGTAATTTGTCATACACATACGTGCACGCACAAGGACCGTTTCCGTATCCGTTCTAGACCGGATTTGCAGCCTGTAAAGTGAATCGATCCCGTTGTGCGCGTCTGCGTGACAGAGCGCTCGTTCGAGCGCTTCCTCTCTTCTCTCCAGTGTTGCCATGTCTGCTTATTATAAGCGACATTGGGCTTGTTTTTCTGTAGTTGCTTGTAAACATTGGTAGTTGCGGGTTGCAGTTTTTTGGGGCAAATGTTTTAATTATTATTTCAACCGGTGGTTCTCAAATATTTTCATGAAAAAGTTTTGTGCCAGGGAGCATTTGTGTTGTTAGAATGTTAGAAAGTATTCAAAATATTCCACATTTTATTGCAAGAGTTTATGAAAATAGCAGATCTACAAGCTCACAACGCGTCGCATTGTGAGCTTGTAGATCTGCTATTTTCAAATAGCCGACGTATACAGTAGGGGTTTTAAAGCGCTCATGTGGCCTAAAGTTGCTTCTTTTGGACTTGTTTTCCTCGACCCGGTTTCTTATTTCTCTCACAAAACCTGGCAACACTGTTCCTCTCTCTCTTTTTCCGTCGTGAACGCGCCCGTCGTCCAGAGGACTAGGAGGAGGACTCGGGGTTAGAAAATGGCGAGTCCGTGTAAAAGGCAGCAATGCACGATCGAGAGGCGCGGCTTTCGGCAGGAATTAGACTCGTGGCGGCACAAACTCATCCACTGTGTAGGTAAGGACAACGTAATAACGCACGCCGAACAACCGTAGCGCCTTTTAAAGAGCCGCAGCGTGCCGTTTTGTAGGTGTTATAATATAACCCTCTACAAACTGCACCGTCTCTCCTCTCCTTCCTTCCGCCAGCTAGCTACCAGTGTTGCCATGTCCGCTTATTATAAGCCACTTCGGGCTTGTTTTTCTGTAATGTTGCTTGTAAAGATTGGTGGTTGTGGGTTGCGTTTTTTGGGCTTGTGTAGTTGCTTATTTGGGCTTGTTTCGTAATGTTGTTTAAACGCTGTTTCACAAACATTTGTCAAGGTATATTTTGTGCCAGGAGGGACCATGTGTATCAGATTTGTGTTGTTAAAGGATCCCTGGCTAATAAGCCTTATATGCCTCAATACATTATAATTGCCCTCTATAACTAAAGTTAAGAATTAAAAACACTTACTTTTTTTCATAGACCTGGTTGCTTATTTCTCCCACAAAATCTGGCAACAATAAGAGCGACTTTTTTTGTCCTATTCAACTGTTTTCCTTTCCTGACGAGCCCGTCTATCGCTCTGTGCTGTGAGCCAATAATAATAATATTTATTATTATTATTAAGCTAATGGGCGTGTGGTTAAACGTCCCGTAGTTGCTTGCTTGTAGTTTTGTAGTTTTCTTTTATTTACTAAATATCGCGATAATTCCTCACGTTTGGCTGATTTGCGCCGTTACCGTGTAATTTAAAGGGCACCGTGTTTGTTTTAAAGGGAGTGTGATCATCTAACGGCGCGTTGCGTTTGTCGTCGGCCGAAATTTAAAACGGCAGATCTACAAGCTCACAAACAAACGTCTGCGCCGTGAGCTTGCCGTTCTCGTGCACGCGACGCCGTCGCCGCGCAACGAAAATCAGGCTAAAATTACCACCACCATCACCACTAGCGTTTTGGCTGGGATGCGCGTTCCCGTGTGACGTGTACTGTATTTTGGTTGTTGGGGGTTGGGGGGATGGTGTGTGTGTGTGTGTGTGTGCGCGCGCGCGGATATTTGAAAGCTATACTCCTTAGTACAACGGTGTCGCTTGCCTAAAAGAAGTGATCTACAACAGTGGTTCTCAAACTTTTTCGTGTCAAGGACCCCCAAAATTACACACATTAGCCCACGGACCCCCTCATTGTGGGATATATGCCGGGGACGTTTTATTTTTTACGGCTATAGCAGGGATTCGTAAACATTTTAATTTGAAAGACCACCGGTTCTGGGCCACGGAGTCCCATTTGATATCATTTTGATCCCAAATCTACACTGTTATCATCTGTGTTAATTTAACGGTCCATTTGGTTCCATTTGTACACACTCAGAGTTACAGACCCTCAAGGGTCCATTTGGTCCCCAACTATCAATCATTTGGCTGGCGATCCCCTGGACCAGTGACCCCTGGGGGTCCCCGGACCCCACTTTGAGAACCAATGATCTACAAGCTATAGGGAATTGTATTCCTTCGTTTTGGCACAAGAGTCTCTCGAGATGTGGAGTATATATAAAAAATGTTAAGGCTTGGGGGAAAAATGACTGGCTTTTGACTCACCTTGCTCGGGAGGCGCCTTGCTGCAATCAGGAAGTGTGTCAAAGACCCCCCCACCCCTCCTCCTAGAAAATTATTGTTTTAGTTTTATGATAAACTATAATACTGGAGTTCTCTTTTATCTATGTTAGTTCCCGCTCCTAATCCACAACTTCCCCTCGCTGTGCAGTTTGTGATGTGTAACTGTAGAGCAAAGAGTTTTGACCTGTTAGTGTGTGTTCTTTAGGCTATGTAGGGAAACATTCTTTTGAGTGTTTGTTTGTATGTTAAAACAATAGGCCTACATACATTTAATTACATACATTTGAAAAACAAAACAAAGAATATAAAAAAAAGAACAACATTAAACTGTCCGTGTGTGTGTATACACATGCGTGCATGCATGTGCTTGGTGTGTGGTGGGGGGTATGTCTACAAATTAGTGCACCGGGACGTGCACACATTTGTAGGACGCCCAAAATTACACACACACTAACCCACAGACCCCCCATTGGTGGGATATATGCTGGGGACATTTTATTTTAGACGGCTATATCAGCGATTCTTAAACATTTTAATTTCAAAGACCCCCGGTTTGATATGAATTGGGCCACGGACTCCCATTTGATATAATTTTGTGTGATATCATTTTGTGTGATACACCTGTGTTTGGTGTGTATGATATTTTTCCTATACGAGGCTGGTGGAGTCAGTAAAAAGTGCTTTATTATGAAGCACTATATATATATAATCCAAGCACCAGTAATCTGTAGGAGCCTGAAACATTACACTAGTTACTAGTTAATAACAACAATTGGACCTACTTGCTTACCGTTGAATAGCGGTATATTGAAAACCATTTATGTTTTGAGGAAAACATATTGAGAATGTGGATTATGTGAGGAGACAGATTGTAATCACTCTATGATTCATGGTGACTTTTTCGTTAACTTCGTTAACCCTGGTGTCCCTATTTTGGGCATGTTGTGAGAGAACTAAAACAAATAGCCTTGGGCTATTTGCTTAATTAGACCGCTCTATGCCAGCCGTGCGTTGTGTGTTGTGACGTGTTGGTGAGATTGTAGATCGGCTATGTTCGTCATATGATGGTGTCAGCCTTAAGTTAACGGAGCCTAGTGCATTTGTTAAATGATTTTATTAGACCACCGCCAATATAGTCAGTGAATTACAATTACAATCAATGCACGGATTGATTACCCAACAACACCATGGAGTGTAGAGGCCTTTAAATGTCTACCTTTGTTGATTATTGGTATGTTATATCTGTCTACTCAATCCTGCTGACCACTGTTTGCGAAGTTTACAAGTAAATACGAACCCATTTCAAAGTTCATTGTTAGACATTTCTCGTGTGAACTACGACCTGCTGGAATAAACAATTACCGTACTAAAGTTAATACAAACCTGCCAAATGGTGGGACTTACACTGTTTGCATATTTTCATAATGCCTTACATTTGCATTTTGATCAGATTAAGATTAATCTGATATTAAGTCATATAATAATCAAGTAAATATAAAAAAAATGTAGTGAGTGAAAAATTTGGCTCTCAATGTCCAATTTCTACTTATGGACTGGTTTTGTCCAGTTCTCATCCGCCCCATGTCTTAATACCTTTGGTCAAAATGGTCCCATGGTGAGAGAAAAGTAGGATTGTCATTGTGTAACGATGTTGCTTAATTACAGCCTTTATCACAGGTTAAACATGTTCCAGTTAAGCCTGATTTATACTTATTTGCACGCTGGTGTTGCATGCCGCAAATAGCAGATATACAAGCTCACAGCGCGCCACATTCGCGTTGTGAGCTTGTAGATCTGCTATTTACTGAGCACGACACCAGCACGCAACTAAGTATAACTGAGGCTTTACATAGGCTCTGGTACAAGCTAGGCTTTCTGCTGGTGATTAGACTGAAAATGAACAGAGGGAAGATTCTGGTTGGTCACTCACTGCCCCAAGGCCCTGCAGCAGTTAGTCAGTCCCTTCTTCTTCATATATGACCGACAACTGTCCCTTGTTCCCTGGCTCTGCATGACAACAGAGCTCAGCCTGCTACAGAATGGCAGATTCTGTCCATGACAACAACAAGCCCATAGTTTTGTTTGGCTTTTTGGTGGAGAGTGCTGCACGCCACCACCACCCTGTTGAAGTTGTTTGTAATGGACATTTTGTCTTTGTGTATTTAATGTGAGCCTGTAAGACCACAGGGCAAAAAGGAGGGCAATTGTCCTGTTGAACAGCGGAAACTATTGTCTGTATGTCTCGCATGCGTGTGTCCCATAGAACACCAGCCCCCGTGTGCAAACTGTGCTTTCCAGCTGATGACATGTGTTCTGTTCTGTTCTCTGTCCTCAATCTGAGAAATTTGGAATACCAAATAGTTTTGGAACAGGCTAGGCTAACATTTAAAAAGTCTGGAATTTCAGCCATTCATGCAGAGGTTGGTGTGGGTGAGTGTTTGAAGATGTAGTTCTAAATCAAATGACAAACACATTATTGACAATGGCTAGATTGTCTTGTTTTGTCTATGTATGGCTATTTGGGCTACATCTCGTAATTTGCTAACATTGCTGAGGCTTGTTGACAGACTCTGTATACACACACACACACACACACACACACACACACACACACACACACACACACACACACACACACACACACACACACACACACACACACACACACACTCCTAACAGTTTTTTAATTCCATTGTTTTGGCAGGCTAGGTGCGTGCGTGCACAAGTGTGTGTGTGTACACTGTATTTGAGCTCGCATGCATGTGTACACAAGTGTTCACGCTCAGACTCACGCCCTCATGTTTTTATGTTTGCATTTCACTCATGGTCTCACTGGCTCTTGTTATTGTGAGGTTTGCTCTGTGCAGCATTACACCATTTGAATGTCACTTTGCATCATATCGTGTTAACTATTCATGGAGGCCTTTTCCCCCGTTAGATGTTCGCTCAAAGCTGTCACCTCATTGCTTACTGTACAGCCTGATGCAGCTATATTGCTGTTTCGATGATGAGCCCAATGTATGTCTGACAAATGTCATTTCAAGCACTTGCTTTGCTCATGCCCATGGAGGCTTGGATGCTTGATTTATAGTATATACTTGGCTGCATGTGGGTGTCGCACTTTGAAAATATGCGATCTACAATCTCACAATGAGTCACGCTGTGACGCATCGTGAACTTGTTGATCGGCTATTTTCGGTGCGGGACAACCGCACGCAACTATGTATATATCATGCTTAAAGGAGGAGTTCACCCCAAAAATTACGTATTTTCTATCAATTGCACACCCTATCTATGAAGCCTTGAATCCATGGATTCTTTTTAGTTTTAGTTTAGTTCAAGTGGCTAAAAATTATCAGCATCGTCTCCCAGAAATGTACACTGTGTGTGATGGATTGCCGGACTACAATTCTCAATTAACATTTTAAGCATTTAACAGATGCTCTTATCCAGAGCGACTTGCCAAAGTGTGAGATCAGGCAGCAAACGATAGGGTAAATGGTCACATAAGCAGAGTGAAAAGAGAACTCTGCTCAAAGAGACTGTTGGATAACCAGGTGAACGTCAAACCTAAGAATCTGTCTGAACAAAATGCTATTTGTGTAGCACTCGTAGCATTGTGGTCAAGCAAAAACAAAAACAAATTGTGACAAGAAGAAGGGATAGAATGTAATGGTCAGTAATGGTCTTACTTGTGCCATAGCTCAAGTAATCGGTGCAACTTTGTGATCTCTCTCTCCTTATATCCCCAGCCTCCAGTGCTATCCCGCATCTGCATAGAGAACTGCTCAGGCATGTCAATGACCCTCTTTGTATGATATGGATGTATGATCGGCTTCAGTACGTGTGAACATCATATGATTTTGAAAAGATGATCCCGTCAGAGAGACGGAGAGGCTAATCTAATCAATGAATCGATTGATTATTAGATATCTTTGCTTCCTAGTGTTCCCACATGCAGGGTGGATGTAGTTTAATATTTTTGGTTATGTACACTTCAAGCTCAGAGAAGCTCCAGCCATCAAAGATTGTGGTCTCTCTCTCTCACTCTCTCCCTCTCTCTCTGAGTTGTACTGTAGTGTCGATGGGGGATGGGTCATGCAGGCGTTGGATACGAGTCAGAGACCCTCAGAGCTACTAGGGCAGCATGAAACAGGAGGCTTGTCCAATGGGAAGAGCACTGCACTCCCATGATGAAATGTTTGCATTCAATTAACATTTGAAGAAATTCTATGTTCTTCATACAGAACCCTACTGTATACGGAACCTTACGGGTCCATTTGGTTACATTTTACACTCCTAAGAGTTAAATTAACAGTTTTGCTCTTGGAATTGGTGAATATAAGTTAGGACTGTATTCTTGATGAATGGTTAGTAGAAGGACTAGAAATTGACACACACACACACACACACACACACACACATAAATGCCAAAGTCTATCCAAATGGCATCTTTAGACCTGGTAGGGACTAGGGATGGGTGGATGCTTTTTTTGCCAGGTGAGTGGATGTTGCCTGTGATTGCACACGTGCCAGGAGCAGTGATGTATGACAATGACCAATTTCCTGTTTTGGTTATGTTCATTACTTACTATTCATTACGTACTATTTATACTTATTTGCCTGCCAAAAAAAGCTAATCTACAAGTTCGCAACTCGTTTTGTGCCGTGTATAAACACGATATAAATCAGGCTTTAGGACCTAGTGCTACTGATGCGTGTTAAATGGAAGGAGCGAATGCATTGTTGTTTTGTTGGACAAATTACTAGAGTAAAACAAAATACATCTTAGAACAACTAGCCAATTTAATAGTATACACACTGAGTTTAATTGTTTGTAAACCTCCTGAACAATTAGAGGTGAGTGCACAAATAGCAGGAGACATGTAACACATAGCAAGCAGCTTCTGAAATCCCAAACTAGGTCAGACAGCCCAAGTAGGCTGATAAAATAGCCTCCTACTAGTCAAATAGATGGGACATACAATCCCTTAGCACTTAATCACTTCTTGCAACAGGTCATTGATCACATGCATTGACATTACAAAATGAACTTATGTTCCCACTTAAGCCTGACATCATCGTGTACGAAAAATAGCCGATCTACAAGCTTAGAACGTGTGTCGCGCTGTGAGCTTGTAGATCTGCTATTTTAACCACACAATAATACCAGCTCATGAGGAGCATGAATTAAGGATAAATATAGGCCTACAGCTATTTTTGAGAATTCTTGCCTATAATGACATGGCCAAACTGAGGAATTGAATACTAGACTGATTACTTGAGTACAATGGACCACAATGGAAACGAGCCCCTGGGGCTTCTTGTGTTATCCTTTTAGCAGCACCGTTGACTGTACCACCAGTACTGTTAATAATCGTGTTTATAAAGTATTCAATCAATCAAAACCAGGGACGCCAGATTGACTGTGGTTAGAACTTGATTTTATCACTGAATTATTACTTTAAAGTCATTTAGCAGACGCTTTTGTCCAAATCGACTTACAATAAGTGCATTAAACATAGGTAGGGAACGAAACTACCAATCACCAGAAGTGCATTCTCTTCTAAAATAAGCAACTAAGAGTATACCTAGCGCCAAGGTAAAAGTGCAATATATCAGCCACCTACTTTCTTAAACAGATGAGACAAATAGGAAAATCAAATGAGCAAAATCAAATGAGCAAGAGCTAAAACAAATAAGTATCGAATAAACAAGATCCAATAAAACAATAAAACAAGAGCTCGTACAACTAGTTAACAACAAGTAGGCAAGGCAAAGAGGAAGGGTAGTGTTTCCTGAAGAGGTGGGTTTTCAGCCTGCGGCGAAAGATGGGCAGTGACTCAGCTGTCCTCACATCAGTGGGGAGTTCATTCCACCACTGTGGGGCCAGTACAGAAAAAAGCCGTGGCCGTGTAGATCGGCCAGAAGGACCACTGAGCGACGAGGCAACCGGTCGCCCCGAGGCGGCAGACCGAAGTGGTCGGGCAGGGGGGTGTAAGCCTCTACCATAGCCTGGAGGTAAGAAGGAGCTGTTCCTTTCACTGCCCTATAGACAAGCACCAGGGTTTTAAACTGGATGCGAGCCGCTACGGGGAGCCGGTGTAGACAACGGAGAATGATAGTTGTGTGGGAGAATTATCAGTCTAGTTGTGATTGTTAGCTATATTTTCTTACTGACTGCAGCTGTGATATTTCACCAAATCAAATCCAGTGAATTTGCGTTGCATCTTGCCTGTGTGCGCTGCACCTAGGAGGAGCCTTGAAACCAGCCTCCGTTACCCAGTCGTTTCGGCTGATAGGCTAATAAGCTACTCCTTTTGGCTACATTAGCAAAAAGGGGAAAAAAAAGACGCACCAAAAAACGAAATGCACAACGTTGCTAGCATTTCAGAAGTCGGCTTAGCGGAATTAGGATCAGTTGTCGGTGATGTACAGTGGAGGTTAAGGGTTGGATTTAGGGAAAATAAGCTGATCCTAGATCTGCCTCCTGAAAGGGGATTTCTTCTATTAAGTGGTGCTTGGAAGGACAAGGGTGTCACTCCAAATCTCTCTCCTCGCTTCCCTGGCCCTGATTGGTTGGAGATGTAGGTCAGAAGAAGGCTAAGACAGATTGGGTAGTGTAGTGTTACTCTCAATGAGCGCACACACACGGCTCAATGGAAGGTGTTCAAATAAACTGGCTTATAGGGAAGGTTTGTGGTTAAAACAACTGTTTATTTAGGGATCCTGCCTTGGCACAATATACTTCATTACCAACACACTTGACCCTTTTTAGCAATGGCTGATTAAAGCTGCAATCTGGAACTTGTTTTACGGAATACAATGTTATTTTAACCCAATAAGATCTGAGGCCGATTCTACAAAATGCCTTCTAAATCAGTACTTCTCACACAAGATTTTTCATAAAATGTTCAGAAAAAGCAGATGTACAAGCTCTCAGCGAAGTGACGCTGTGAGCTTGTAGATCTGCTAGTTTTGAATAGCCATCGCAAAAATCTAAAATGACACAGATGCTTTCCCGGTTTTAATGGCTGCAATCTGGAACTTGTTCTACTGAATAAAACGTTAGTTCTACTGAATAAAACGTTATTTCAACCGATATGTATGGTAGAGTATGTTAATACAACGTAACTCTTTTACATCTGCAGCGGTTGTAGCTGGTCTCCCTAATCTTCCATTGAGACATTTAGACCCTGGTACCTGAAGATTCCGGACCATTTCTTCATACTATCGAAACTCTTCTGCCTGCTTCCCTTCGCTTTGGTCAACTCCTCAGGGAGTTTTTGATGTAGGGCTACATATCTAGCACACACACAACCTGGAGAGCCTAGTCTAGGCCCAGGTAGATGAGCATTCTCAACGACCACACTGCCATGGGTGTACTACGGTATACAGATGGAGAGGTAATCGCACCTTTCCTGTGGAGATATAATTTAGACGTCACTTATGCTTAAAGGTAGGGTAAGTGATATTTTTTTGGTAAAATAAAACGTTTTTTTTCTTAGAAGGTTAAATCACTATATTCTGTTAGTAATCATTGCTATAGTTTGTTCAGTCACATGGGTCTCCCTGTCTCTCCAGCTCTTTAATAAACAGAAAATACATTTTCAGGTGGGTGACAACATTTCAGCCAATCAGGAGAGAGTACCCATTTATCCGCTGTTCCAGTTCCAATTTTGTCTGCTCATTTCTTTGTCTCATCACTTCCAATTTCACTTGTTTAATCTGTATCCTGTCTGAGTTCTCTCTCCTGATTTGATAACATTGGTATCCCAACCTGAAAACGCATTTTCTGTTTAATAAAGAGCTGGAGAGACATGGAGACTCTTGTAACCGAACAAACACTCTATAGCAATGGGTACTATCAGAATATAGAGCTATTTAACACTTAGTGTAACCAAAGACATTTTTTAAATCACTTTTAATGAGAATGAGAATGAGATCTCAGAACGAGTCCTCAGGTCTCAATAAGATCACCCGTCTAAATAAATGTTAAAACCACACTATTATTTCAGAAATTTTCAGCATGTGACGTCGCCGTACGATGACATACAAATCAGGTCATAGTGTGGAGATTTATCAAAACAATTTAGTTAAAAAGTACATTTCACAACTTGGTTTTTATGTACTGGGGATCCTAACGCAGGTCTTCCACATGGGAGACTACATTTCTGTTGCTCTTCCAGGACGAAATCCCCCGCTTGGCTTGGAGAAATATTGGCTTATGAGCTTGGTGCAGAACTAACTACGTCTGTGTCGTACCTGCCCCACAGAAGGGTCTACATGTCTTAATAGAAGTGTAGGGAAACCACCTTCAACCACTGCAGATGTGCTAGTTAGTTATATTTATATTGTGTTAACATTCTCTACAATACGGATTGGATAAAATACAGATTGGTTAAAATAATGTTTTAGTCACTAAAGTCAGCTGGGGCATTGATATACAATTACTTTCATGAGCACATTTGGTCACATTTTGCCAACAATTTTCAGTGAAAAAATAGTCACTAAACATCTCAATCATCTTTATTTATTTTTTATGTCTGGGCACTGGATGAAGCCCAGTTAATATAATGTCTTTATCTCTAATATCCTTTCATCACTGTCCCCAATATGTTTTCATCTAGCCTCTTCCATTGCCTCCTAGGTCAACAATCTAGTGGTTATTAGACCTGTGCGACTGAGCTATCTTTTCTCATTATCACTTTATTCCACACCTCTTTAGCTCTTTACATTGTGTATCTGGAGGCTATGTGGATACCATACATCGAGCTACATCTGTGTAGCACAATCTGAATGGTGGCCTAATTCCTGTTCTGCCATGATTAATTGCCCAATGTTCCATCAAGTCAAAATGCGTAACCCACCTTTTTTATAGGCTGAGAATTACGCTACTATTTCCACAGCCATAGTCGCATCACTTGAGATAAAGACGCATTGACCACTTTAAACCTGGCATCCCTATTTTGGGCATGTCGCTATAGACGAAGATTGTAATTTTTCTTTTTTTTTAATGGACAAATAGCAAATCAACACGCTCACAAAGCATTGTGTGATGTGACACGTTGTGAGCTTGTAGATCTGCTATTTCTGCTACTAGTCATACAGCAAAGTATACAAGGGATTACAGCTGTGTTGCCTTGGTATTCTTTCATGTTTTTGTTGCACATCGACCACACCCCAGACCCCCACCATGTCGTATTTTAGATGTGCTTTGTGGAGTTTGCACGGCAACGTCAGCAGCTATCAATATTTCATCTGCAGCACATTTAGGCTACTTGTTCTACTCTAGTGTGCATCAAAGCCTAAATGTATGCATCTGGCACCAAAAAAAAAAAGGCTGGGTTTTGAAGCAGCTGTACAAGATTGTCCTCCAGCAAAAAAAGCTTTGGTATTACCTAACTGTTTTTCTTTTTCATCATCTTTTTTTTTTGTACAAGTATGACGCATTATTTAAATGCCCTAAACTCAAATTTCCTGAAGAGTAGTTTGATGTCATGCCGCTGCTCTGTCAAACGAAAGTGGATGACCTAGTTTTTTTTCTCCCTTTTTTTTTTTCTTCTCCTGCCTCTGAAATATTTTCAGAAATGGGATTGGATGGCTGCAGCTGAAGTCCTTTGCACTAACCCAGAAACAGGCTACAACGCTCCAGCTACAGGCAAACGCTATATTTCACCACCTCCCTCCTCCTCCCAGCTCCCTCTGTTTGACTCTCGGGGGGAGGGTGGTGGGGGGAGGTGGTGGTTGGGAGTTGGGTGAGAAGCTGAGAGAGGGCATTTGAACACATGACAGTAGTACAGTATGTGATTGGGCTCACTGTAAGTTTAGGAGGAGAGTAGATGGCGAGGAGGGCTGGAGGTTTTGGGGGCTTTTCTTTTTTCTCTGCTTCTCATCTGTGAAGACATGGATCTTAAAGTAAGTAGAACACATTAGACTAAAGGAGAGAGGTTATGCAACAGACATCTTCTCACTCAGTTGCAGGGATCGGTGATGCTGATGGTAGTGCTGACAAACTTGGGGCTGGTCAGCTAGCTGGGGTATGTTATCTTCTATAGGTTGAATGTGCTGCTATCAAATGTGAGATTTTCTTAACCACCAGCCCTTTATACTTCATCGCACAATGTTTTCGCCCGGCGAAAATAGACTATCTGCAAGCTCGTTGTGAGTTTGTAGATCGACTTCTTTCGCTACTATTGCAAATGTTGTTAATTACTGTCTACGTTGCTTTCAAAAATGGCAATGTCCTGTTGAACCACTGTTTGCCTCATCCACATGGTTTGGTTAATGACTCTTCTTTACCCTGTATGCGTTAGAATTGGACTACAGTGTACGCTCCTATAGTCTCTGATTTAGGATTTGCTTCAGTAGACAGATGCTGCCTCTGACCTCCTTAGCGCTTGGTTAAACACGTGTTGTAGTTTTGGATCTGGTATATATTGACCCTATGGCGGTAGGCAGACTTTAGCATATTGTATTATGCACTGTTCAGTGAAGGCCTGCGAAGGCAATATGCACTATGAACTTGGAACAGCTGGGACTGTAGGCTGCAAAACTAAATCTCATCGGTGCGACTTCCGCCTCTTCCTTAAATGCAGAATATATGGATGGACTCGCGCTGTATAACGTCACTTTGTCAGCTTATCTGACATGTCCGACCACAGGAAGCCTGCTGCTTTCCTGCCTGTTTTTTTTAGATGTTGGTGTTGTGCGCTGGATTCCCATGAAACCGTACAGCTAACAGTAGGAGGCAGCCAACTCTGCAACAGGGTTCACGATAACGTTCATATCATCACCTTTCCATCTCTTTCTGTCAGTTTCTTTTATTGTTACAACATGTACGATAAGTGCACCCAACTCCATATTTGCTTCAGTTGCTTGGCAACTGGAGGATGGATGGAGTCGGAGTGCATGTATTTACTGTTAAAGTAAAAACCTGCGGTGGAAGCCGATAATGTGTGTTTTAACGGGGGGTGTGTGTGTGTGTGGGGGGGGGGGGGTAGATTTTGCTGAGGGGGTTGTCAAGATGAAATGGAAAGGCAGAGATAAGCCTGGTTGTATGTAAAGTGTATGATCCTACACAGTGTCAGGGATGTGCAGCACACTTGGCCCTAATTGATGTATCTTTTTTTCTTTTTTTTTGCCACAGCAAATTAATTTGGACCCTTGGGCAGAAATTGGGTTGTCTTAAGCAGTCATACATTTTTAGAGTATGCTCTGCAGCTGTTGGTTTCTATAGGGCTATGTCTGCCTTAAATGATTACACATTTATGGTTGAAATATTTGTAATCCTTTTTCCCCCTCTTTCTTTCTTTAATTATATGGTGCATTGCCTGTTGATGGTTGATTGATTGATTGGTTTCTTCTGTTCTGTAGGTTTTGAGAGCATTCTGGAGGGTCTGTTTGATCCAGGGCTGGTAGAAGATCTGAAATTATTTAAAGGTAAGTCATTATAATTTATTTTCCTAAGAGAACGTTACTGCAAAAATACATTATGCTATATCATAAGCATTACCAAAAACTGCTTTAGTCAACATTCCAAATGTAATATGTTAACCAGCCTGGCATTCTTATTTTGGAGATGTCGTCATTATCTGTGATAATTCTCCAAATCTTAAAAACTGTACTTGCTCAAGATCAGACTTGATGAATCTTGAGCTTGTAGATCGGTTATTTTGGAGAACTTTTGAATGTGGCTTAAGTGGTGAATAAAGTGTTTGTGTTATCTGTCCATGACAATGCTACACCATTGTACCATCTGGTGCCCATCTACATTCGCTCCCTCCTCTCCACAAGGCAGACCCCTCTGGCTGTTGAAAAGAACATGCTTTGTGTGTAATATGAAGTTGGTGTTTTGGATGGCACAGGGCCCATTATAAAAGTCCACAATTCCTTCAGAATATCATGACAATGCATAATGTTAATGAAACAATAGTGAGCCTTATTCGGGTTTATACGTCATTCCCCTGCCACAGTACTGTAAATAATGAAGCAGGGGTCTTTCATACCAGTTGATAAAGAAGGCTACTGGAAATGTAAAGTTGGTGTGAGTGATATTTGTTCTGTACCGGTAATTGGTTTGTTTTTGTGTTTTTGAATAAAAGTTAGAGCTATCATATATATTTCCATTGAAATCATTGCTATAGTGTTTGTTCAGTTGCAGGGGTCTCCCCGTCTCTCAAACTCTTTTGTGAACAAAATAAATGTTCAGGTCGGGATACCAATTTTATCCAGTCAGGAGAGCGAACCCCATGAAGATCATTTATCAGCTGTGTAGGTTCAGGTTCAGTTCCAATTTAGCTGCTGACTTTATTTTGTCATCACTTTCAATTTCACTTGTTTATCCTATGATAAATGTATGAGTTCTCTCTCTCCTGAGTCCTGAAATGGATGAAATCGGTATCCTGACCTGATAATGTCTGTTTACTAAAGAACAGGAGTGACAGGGAGACCCCGGCTACTGAACAAACACTCTATGGTGTTTGTTCAGTAACAGGTGTCTATATTACGGAATCTAGAGCTATTTAACACATTGTTAACAAAGTGAAAAGAAAGAAAGGAGATATCTCTTACTCCCCCTTTGAATTGAGCATGCTGACTCGATTCTTTTCCTCTTTTGATTCAAAATTGGTGGAAGGGAATTATCATCCTTTTTTTTTTTTTACCATGGCCCATATATTTATATTTATAATGAATGTTCATTAATTCATTGATGTTGAAAACCACTATACTTACTCACACTGGAACATTTGCTTTCTGTGTATGCGGGGAGAATATTATATTGCCCTGAATGTTATGCATCGATAGGTTCAAAGCAAATTTAGAACACTGCAGGTTCTGTGTTTTTACACACTGCATCTTGTAAGCTGCAAGGCAGCATGCTGTTGAGTTAATGATGGAGACGTGTAGTGACAGAACAACAAAATGTGTAACAATAGTGTTGGTTATTTTTTGGAGATGGAAGAAAAAGCTTTCATTTCACCTGAGGCCGATTTATAGCCCACACATGCCTTCTAAATTAGTTTTTTTGTGCCAAGGAGCCCCAAAACGATATGTATTTGGCCGCAGTCCCCCATCTGAAAATGTTTTGTGCCAGGGACCCCCAGAAGGGAAGATTTGGAAAATAAAATCTAAATTATTCAACTTATTTCAAACACTTTCAAGATTTTTCACGATGAAACCTGGACTCGGATGTCCTTTATTTACAATTTGAAAACATTTTTTAGCTTTGACTTGTTTTGAATAGCCATCGCATTTCTCCATTTTCACTTGTGCCACTTTTCATCACACACCCACAGATGCTGGCGAAAAGGTCAGAATGGTACAGTTACTGACATGTCACTTTTGTTTTGCGTCCGTAGGTTGTGAGCCCGAAGCAGTGTCTGATTGGTCCTTTGATGAGAATTGTCTGTTCTGCTGCTTAAGACGTGACAAAGTGAAGGTAAGCTTTCTTGTCTCATGCACCAGTTTTTATGTTGCTTAGCATTCCAACCAGTGACGAGAAAAAAACATGAGCCTACAGTGTTGTGAATGTATAATATATGTGCCTTGGGCTCTGTGCAGCCAGGATTTCCCAGCCGAACCCCTTTATGATAAGTAATGTTTATATTGAGAACTAGGCCTTATGGATGGAAACTGGACAAACATTTTCATTGTATGTAATAGCCCCCTCCCATGCATTTTTAATCAATTCATTAATATCCTATTTGTTTCTGATGATCTTTTTGTTTTGCCCTTTTGACAGGAGCACTTAGTTAGCTTAAGCAACCAGGGTCTTGAAGATACACCGAAACCTCTCCTGGTTAAAGACCAGACCAAAATAAGCAGACTAGAGAAGCAAGCTGAGGAATTCCTAAATGCAGTCCTCTACAGAAAGGGTGAGTTTTTATATATATATATATATATATATATATATTGCATATGATGACACTGGAAGTGAAAGTGGATGTAAAGCCTAATTTATTCTCCGTAGTATGACGACCTCGCTTGCCTAAAAGAACAGATCCTCAACACGCCATGTAGCTTGAAGATCTGCTCTTTTACGCAAGCAACACCATCATGGAAGATAAATTAAGCTTAATGGTGAAATGTATCATTGAGTGTTGTCAACATTTTTGGCCATTTTTGGCCTTTTCCTCTCTCAGATGTCCCAAGCTTCTCGGACCCTCACATTCCAATAGTGGCTCGAGAGATCATGCAGAGAATGATCCGCCAGTTCGCCGCCGAATATACCTCAAAAACCAGCTCCACTCAGGACAGTCTCTCGGATCCGCAGCCCTCCACTGACCAAAGCCTGGCGCCCTCGTTCTCAGGGGCACCACCGTCTACCAGCCCCTCTGCCACCCTCGCCACCTCTGCCGCACACAACCAGAACCCAGTCCTCAGCAAGCTCCTCATGGCCGACCAGGACTCCCCTCTTGACCTCACCGTCAAGAAGCCCCCGGCCGAGCCCAGTGAACAAGGTATGGTGAACGTTGCCACGCACCCATGACACCACAGTGCAAAGAAAGCAAAGGACCTTTTTCACGGCATCCATATTGACATAAATAATAGGGTAACGTTACATCCTGTACAGGTGTTACCAATAATACTAATTATGGCTCTGCTTAGTGTAGCAGAGCCTTTCCAGTGAGCCAAGGTGCACAATAGCAGCACCCTGACTCTGTTTGATCTGAAAGGAACGCCGTCTTAATTAGTATCATTGGTAACACCTGTGTCTACCCTAGTACTTCATGCCAATATTGGCTGCAGTGAAAAAAAGAAAAGAAAGGAAAAGGTCTATTTAGTGCTACAAAGTCACTAGGATACCAGGTAAACATCAAACCTATTATCTGTCTTAACAACATGCTCTCTAAATAACATCATTCTTGGGAGCCAGGGGAGAGAAGAGGCTAGGGTGTGTGGACCGTTGACCCATAGATATATACAAGGGCAAGCCATTAGGGTTGGGATCCTTTAGGATTTTAACAATTCCGGTTCCTTAACGGTTCTCTTTAGGTTCCAAATGGACCCTTAGAAGTCTGTAACTCTTGAGAGTGTACAAATGGGCCCTTACGAGTCCTTTTGGTTCCATTTTTACCCTCTCAGAGTTATGTTGGTCCTTGAAATTTAAAAGTTTGAGAACCACTAGTATTGTAAATGTATAGCAGACGTGAAGTCCACATACCAGCTCTGACAGTGTGATAAAACCAGTTCCGGAAACGGTTCCAAATGTGATGGAACCGATTCCGGTTCCACAATCCCAACCGTACAGCCATGCCTCCTAATGGCTGTATGCCCTATGTATGACTATTGAAACAGGATTTCTCTCCACAATTAAAACTTTATGAATTTTCAACAAGTTTGTTACAAATGTCAGTATGTTATGATACAGGTTACTTGGTTAAATATAAATTGTGGGGTTTCTTACTTAAAAACCCTATCTTGCATAGATACTAACAGTAATGGTTATAATGGTATGTATGGTATTTACGTACGTATGACTCGGGCATATTTCTTGCAAAGAAAGAGTTTTGCCAATGCCCTGCCAATATGGTGTCGACGTGTGATCCAGTGACCTGTGCGGCATCTCATTATATTGGCCCCGATTCATAAAGCGATTTACGACCATATTTTGTACGTACCGGCATTTAGGACAAATCCTACAACTGCAGTCGAATGCCAAAATCGAATGCCAAAATCAATTACAACAGTGGCAAACCTCAAATAAAATATATATGTGCCCAACATTTGTCAACACATATATATAAAAAATTAAAAATAAATGTCAAACGATGTATTGCTTGTAGCCTATGCATAATATAGACATGATGTAGATTCTACCGCTTTTTATTTATTTTCTAGGCTATGAGTCGCATTTAGAGCTGAATTATTAGGTCCCTCAGTGTGTTTGCCAGCGGGCCATCTCAGCCAAAGTGTCACGTAATAATGAAAATAGGCTATGATGCCTTAATGAAACTGCGGAGGGACTGACTTGCATCAGTGTCCGTGCCGCGGTATTAATTTGTAAAGCCTACTGTAGGCTACTGTATATTGATCACATGAACGCCACACACAACAGCCTAATAAATATTACCATCTGATGAGGAAACTAAAGTGGATGAAAGCTGTGTCTAGAAGATCCATTCCCCATTCCGACGTAGGACAGTGATATCCAAAATTAACTAATTTAATCAATAAGCTCTGGTCCATAATCGGATAGAAGCGTTCCACTTGTATGCCCTGGATTTATTTTCAACATCATCTTTTTACCTCGGTAAAGGTGCGCAATGTTCATTTGAAAAGGCTTATATAATATCCTTTCCACGTTTTATTAGCCTTTTATTTGGTAATGGGGTTAAACCTTGTAAACTTCTTTATTCTCATTACACATGAGAGCATTTATTACGTGATCCACTTCCAGACAGAACAGTAAGTTGTCAAGGCGATGCGACACCGCATCTGTTATCTTTAGACGAGGCGGAGTTGAACTTCAAACTTGCATCAGCGTTGCCAGATGTTGTGAGAGAAATAAGCAACCAGGTCTTGGAAAACAAGCCCAAAAGAAGCAACTGGCACTTAGGCCATTATAAGCACTTTAATTAAACCGTTGTGAGCTTGTAGATCTGCTATTTAAAAAGAAAATCTTGTAATAAAATGTGTAATATTTGGAATATTTTTTAAACATTCTAACAACACAAATCTGCCTCCAGCTGGCACAAAACATTTTCAGATGGGGCTTATAGGGATAAATTAGCCTACATATTAACTTGGGGGTCCATGACATAAAGATATTTGAGAACCACCGGTTAAAACAATTGAACAATTGTGAAGCAAGCCCAAATAACCAACTACACTTTAGAAACAAGCCCAAAAAACCGCACCCCACAGCTACCAATATTTACAAGCAACTTTACAGAAAAATAAGCCCAAATTCGCTTATAATAAGCGGACATGGCAACGCTGTTTAGCACGGTTCAGCACGGTGACGTTGAAGTTGGATGCTGTTGGATGCAGCCTTCCAGAGTAATCATGTCTTACACCTGGTCATACGCACGTCTCAGGGATATACGAACCCCTTTGAGAATTGCACGTCAGTTTGTGAGTACCAAAAATACGACCTCCTTTACGAACTTTATTTACCCCATATTTACGACCCTCTTTATGAATCGGGGCCATTGTGTCTATGTATTGGCCAGGGTGTCATAGGGAAGTGAGGGACATACGTCCTGTGTTAAGGACTTGATATACGTACCGAAAATAGACGATATATACAGTACAAGCTCACCTCGCATCGGAGCGAGAGCTTGTAGATCGGCTATTTTCGGTGCTTGACCAAGTATAAATCGCCCTTTGGCTGATCTGAGTGTGCAGGGGGTATTTGACGTTGTGCCTTACATCTCTTTACAGATGGAGTCCTTGACCTGTCCCTCAAAAACAACCGTCACAGCAGCCGCCTGTCTGTCCACACTCCTCCTTACCAGTCTGCACCAGCGTCTACAATCAAAGGGTAAGATAACCTTCTGTCCATGGTCTACAGGCCTTGAAAAGACTGTCTTTTGCTTTTGCCAATAATCATTGTCCATTTCAATCATGAAATCAAATACGAGATTAAGCTTTACCACCGTAATAACGTATTGAATTTCTGATGCACACAAAAAAAAACATGCAGTACATTATATTAGAAAAAAATCTATCTAATTAGGAATTGATTGACTCTGATGGAGTCTGTCAATAGTAGCAATAGAAGCATTTAGTGTTACCACGGATACTATAATAATATTATAATGCGTGTGATGTTCTTAAGGACTAGTATTGGCTTGATAATGTCCTTACTACAACTTATCATTTGTTGCATTGCCAGCACAGAGTTTCTGCACATCAACCTCAATTTAGTAACTGTTTTGACTCGGCATCTCCTCTGAACGTATGAATTATCTAAAAGCAACACACTTTTTTTAATTGAAATTGAACAAGATCAGCAGGCCACACTCCTATTTTAATTAGAGTCTCTATACAAACAACTCAACTATTCTGTTCTTCATTTAAATGAAACACTCAAAGCAAAGTCTTTTATCTAATCAAAGCAAAGTCTTTTATCTAATCATAAAAGACATTGGTTAAGTCTTTATTTCATAACCCATGATTCTGTTCCACTTTCCTCTGAGGCAAATCCTCTTGACATCATTATGCTTTGGCCTGGGTGTTGGTGCATTTGAAACTGAACATGCCTGTAATTCAGCTCTGATTTGGATTAATTAAGCACTAGTTGCTTCGCTCCCTCTGTCTTGGCTGCCGTGGGATTAGATGTAATCGTAAATGATGATAATCTTTTAGCAGAATACAGCGGCCTGTGGTTTAGATCTTGCTCTGTATATGAACCAGATATTTGGATGACGATATCTAGTTCTCATACAGTCCTATCTTTGAAGGCTTGAGCATGTAGATGAAAACCAGTCGCATGACATGATCAGGAATTATTTAAATGAAGAAAAACAGACCTCAGAAATAATTTCATGTCAACACTTACATATTCAATACATACCACCAGCCCCCTTTCCTGATTTGTCTGCCATTATTTGTTCATTATGCTTCTGTCATTTTATCACCAAGTGATTACTTTAATTTTCCACCTTTTGATATTTGAAAAATCAACAAGTGTTATTGTTATTTCTTACCATGACCGAATGTCTGATTTGCATTGGTAATTCCCTTAACGGAGGGTCTTTTCACTTGGACTGAATATTCGAAACATCCCCATCTCCGCTGGCTAACTCTTTTATTGCTGTGCTTGTTCAGTGGTAACGTCACACACAAAGGACCCAGGGCTGTCCTTGCAGTAGTCATCTGGAAACACATAGTCATTGTGCCCTGCTCCGCTGCTATACGACAGAGTGCTTCACTGCAATACTAAAACATCTAACCTCCACCGGAACACATCACTCTTTCTGATAACTCTTTATTTTTCCTTTGACCTTTTTCTTGTTTTGTTTCCCTTTTGTTTGCCCTTGACTTTTCTTTTGTTTTCTTCTTATGTTGATGGAACATTTGTGAACAGAATCGTCAAAGCAAAACTAATAAACAAATTCCCAAACTTTGAGCCTTTTTGTTCTTAAAAGTCACACACAACTGCACCTCCCACATTTATTGAAAAGATGGTGATGTTACCCAAGCAAGGTCATCAAATAAAGGAGTGGCCAACGTCCTCCCCTCCCCAACCCATCGTCCTTTAGAAAAGGCAAAAAAAAAAAAAAAACAGCACTGTGCAAGCTCTGCTTACACCCAATTTCCTTCCATCCAATCAGGCGATCGTTGAGAGCGGACGGACAAGTCGGGCTGTTTATGAGGAGCCTACAGGATGGGAGGAGGTGGGAGAATAGCGGCCACTCCGACCATAATAAGACTTCCCAGCCTCTTGCTTACTCGCTGCACATCAAAGAAGAGGTTGGTCTGGCCCCGGAGAGCGACCCAGAGTCACCTCCGAGTCGGAACCACAGCTCCAGTCCCACTGACCTCTTCAGAAATGGATCTGCGTTCTCCAATGTGAACACTCATTTCGGGGCCTTGCTCAAGCTCAGAGCCAACAGTGAGGCTAGTGAGCATCTTAAAGACCTGCCTAGGTTGTTGGAAGCAGCCGGGCTTTTCTCCAGGTCTCTGTCCTGTGGTAAAGGAATTCTCAACGAGGCCCACCGAGACCCGGGCCTCTCCCCCTCACCTTTTGACCTCAAGATTCCCCAGGTGCGTGGCTTGTCCCTTGGGTTAGACCCGCCCTCGGAGCATTCCACTTCGGTCTGTGAGGATGGTCTGGGAAAGAAGCTTCGTTCTATACTACCCAAGCACGGCCGGAAAGGGAGCAATGGAGCTTTTGATATCCCTGGGGCTGAGAAGGAATACTGGCCGTACGACACAGACCGGCAAGCGCTGAGCGGCAACTATCCCGCCCTTGACTCCGAGTCAGGTCTGGGATCCAAGCAGCCGAGGAAAAAGAGAGGGCGTTATCGGCAGTATAACACCGATCTGCTCGACGAAGCCGTCACTATGGTCATGGGTGGGAAAATGAGCGTGTCTAAGGCCCAGTCCATCTATGGGATTCCACACAGCACCCTGGAATACAAGGTTAAAGAGCGACTGGGGACTTTGAAACATCCCCCCAAAAAGAAACTGAGGCTGCTAAGCCAGGTAGAGGAACAGGGCGTTCCGTCGACGTCCCCCGAAAGCAACGAGGGAGTCCAGTACTCACAGCACACGGTCTCTGAGACATTGGAGTGTGCTTCATTGGAGAATGGGGGAGAGTTGTTCACCACAAGCACCTCCCCTGATGAGTGAACCAGATACCATACTAATGATTTCTTTTTAACAAAATAAACTTTCATGTTGCATTTGACAGACGGTAGCAGAGGCAATGTTGTCTTTCCGTCACAGAACTAGTGTATGATCATTTTATTTAAAACTGTTATTTATTAACTTATTTTATTCGATCTGACCCCGCTCTCTTTTTCTTAAACACTACAAGTGACTCACTACACTCCTTTATTGCCCCCAAAAACAATCCATTAGGGATTTTAAAGCACTCCATGAAAGAACATGCTGTTTTATATAGACTGAATCTAGCCATCCCTGTCTCTAAAAAGGTCATCCTAACAATTGGTAATACATGGAATCAAGTCTTGGCAAGTGGCGCCCCTTACTGTCCTCTGCCGGTACTGTTTTCTTTAATGGCACTTGTGCAAAAGTAAAACATCTTTGCTGCAGATGTGCATGTTGAGAGCTTGTAAATAATAAGTTAATGCAGAATTTAGATGTTTTGTTGTAAAGAAAAGGATATCTTATACGTTTGTGATCTTACATACAAACACTGGATGACGGACTTGCTTTCTGTCACTGTTTTTCAAATGCCCTCCAGAGATTGAAAATGGCCCACCCAAGCCCCAAGAAAATATACTGTAGATGCCAGGGCAATACCGTGTGTTCCAGCACCTTTTTAGATCTCAAATACCTTTTTATTTTTATAGTCTGTTTGTTAGAATGACATGTTCTCTTGTCCAGAGTTTCACCTCCCTCTTTGGTCCAAAGCTAAGAGCTAACCTTCAAAAGCACACCCGGATCATTTTCCACCCTAGAAATGTGATGTAATCTCTGCACAGTATGAATAGTGATAACTTGTAACTTAATAGCCTTCATCACACCTCAGGATACATTTATTTGTTGGCGTGCAGTATTTGTCAGTGAAAGAGAATGTTTCTATCAGGAAAGTTTAAATCTATTGATTTCTATATAAACACAAACATACCTCAACCTCCAGATATACTATATTTGCATATCTCGGTGCCTCATGTTATGGATATTCTCAGTCATCTTAAAAACAGGAAATATATTCCATCCCCAAATCCATTTTATTTTTTATTTTTTTGTGAAAAGAAAGAAATGTATTTTATTTACTGACAAATACGCACGCCCTACTATCAGGTGTCTTCACAGCCTACCTTAGCCGGTTATCAGTAGCGTGTCAACACCAGTTCAAGCCTTCTTATCATTTTTAACTCATGTGTTGTAGGGCTTCTCATTTACTGACTTCATTCTTTATAATTTATCAATCAGGTACAATTACCTCTGAAATATCTTGTCTCTTTAACCCATTTAGACCAAAGGCCGATTCTAAAAATGCCTTCTAAATCCTAACAGTTTTCTGGAAAAGCAAGTTGCTGTAAATCTTTGTTGTCGAGTGGAAACCTTGTATGTCCAAAACCGTTCCCTTTTTTAACATTTTAAAATTGTGAAAATAGCCGATCTACGAGCTCACGTAGTGAGCTTGTAGATCTGCTATTTTCACTACTTGTGTGCGACACTCTTGTATGATGAAGTAGGGCATTAATTTATCTGAAAAAAACATCACAAGTTGAAACATGAAGATGCAAGGTTTCTGCCCGACAGCAACCATGTATAGCTCAAATCTAAAATGACACAGATGCTTTCCCGGATTGAACGGGTTAAGACACAGGATAAGAAGGTTAAAATGTTGCTTCTGAAATGTGCTTTTTCTTGTCTTGTTTGAACAATGGAAAGTCACATAGTAGCATATAATCACGGCAAAGCTTATTTCAGACCGGTAACATTTTTGCCAGACGGCACACTATGACGAAGGCCACCCAGTGGGCCGGCAATGCAATAATGTAAAGATGCTTTCACCAGAGGGTGTCGCAACTGATGGCAGTGATGGACTGTATTGACCCATTACAGGCCATCAACACCAAGAATGATAACTAATATAGATATTAATATAATGATGGGAGCATCCATTCTGGTTGAACGCTAACATTCTGTCGACATGTTGAGCGTGAGTGGCGTGTTCTAACACGACTAGTACCTGCAAATTCGGATTGGATTTCAATTGGTCGTCAGTGTTTCTATTGTTCGTCAAATCGCTCTGAAAGTGATCCCAATTACATGGTTTGCCACAGTGGTGTGAACTCTGCCACCCACTTGATTTTGAAAGATGTTTTAAACGATACATTAATTGTAATGGTCATTGTGGTTATCGTTCTTGTTGTGGACAGCCCTTTTACTCATTCTCAGTCAACAAATTTTACACCAGCATTCTTCAGACAAGATAATACCTTATTCTAGACAGTTAACGCATTAAATGCGTAAATGGTGTTCATTAACTCGGAGGGTGTACAAATGGAATGAAGTGGACCCAACCCATGAGGATCCATTTGGTTTCATTTGCACACTTTCCGAGTTAAATTAACACTTAAGTATTTCTCTTTTTTTTTTTTCTCTCTCTCTCTCAAAAATAGCTTCTGAATGACAACCATAATAATAATAAAAATACTGTGCTTATCCAAAGGACTGAATCATATCCAGGTGTCATACTGGAATCAGGAATTATAGTGCATATGGCTCTTATAACACGTCTGTGTATGCCACTTACACTATCAACAGTTATACCTCAGGACTTGCATAATATTGTAATTGGATTGTACACATAATTTATGATCCTTTTTATCAGGTTGTTCAAAAGCTCTAACAGATCTTCATATATTGTATTCTTTATTTGTGTTTTGTTTGTTTTTAATTTAAATTTTTACAGTTCTAAGATGACATTGTTGTGCTATGAAGTGAACATGTTTTTGAGTACAAAATGATACTTCAGGTATAATAAGTAGGTACCTCAGATTTGCAGACTTGGTGAATTGGAGTTTAAAAAAATAGTGCAGTCAATGATTGTCAAGTGAAATTTCATCTAAAGTAAGATATACCCTTTTCCAGGGATCTGTGCGCTAACAGCAGTACAGTTAATTTTGTCAACGTTCAACTTTTCAAACCACTTTGACATATAAACTATTCAAACTACTTTATACAAACCTTGTGCTATTTTGCAGGGCATAATAATTTTTTACACTAACAGTGTAGACTATTGATAAATCTGCATGTAGATATTATGGAGAAAACAAACTATTCACACTTTCATAGAGTAAAGTGTATAAAGTTTGGATTCTCATTGCTAAAAAACAAATGGCTAAAAACATTTTATAATTATTTACAACAGTTTAACTAGCAGTAGGTTTAATGGACCAAACCTAGATTTCAAATGCATGGCTAATTCACTAATCTAATCAATGTAATGGTGTCTTTGTTTAGGTTGCAAAATAATGACATAACAGTACATACACAAGTTCAAGCTGACTTGCCTCATTATCAGAAAAAAAACTAAAAACGAATAGGTTGATCTTGCCATGACAATCATTTAGAATTAATCAAAGGCTATTCATACCCAACAAAATATTAACTATGTTCTAAGTTTGGGATATATAAATATGCCTGTTAAGCACGTGAGGTTTTGTTTTGTGGTGTCGGTTATTTGCCATGTGATCAGATATAATTGGCATTTTGCAGTTGGCTTATATTGCAGTTGGCTTATAAACAAATGTTAATGTCCTCTTCAAAGTTTACTGTAGCAAATCGAACGGTTCACTACCTCATGATATGGAAAACTGATATCAAAGTATACTAGTTTCCACATAGCATTTCTATGTAGCAGTTTCACATGTACCCAAACACACACACACACTTGTAAAACCTGATCTATACTTTTTCGTACAACGGCAGCACACAGCGGTAATGGGTGATATACAACAGTGGTTCTCAAACGTTTTCATGCCACAAGGACCCACAAATTATATATATTTGGCCGCGGACCCCCATCTGAAAATGTTTTGGCTCCAGTGCCAGGGACCCCCAGAGAAGATTTGTTAAAAAAAACACAAAGATTTTTCAAAAATAGCCGATGAATACAATTTGGATAAAGGGGTTAAAATTATCGTGATGCTGTGTTAACAAATTTAGCTGGGGACCCCCCTGGAATCCCCTCAAGGGACCCCTGGGGGTCCCCGGACCCCACTTTGAGAATCACTGATCTACAAGCTCCCAACGCATCACGTCTGCGACGCGTGGTGATCTTTTAGATTGCCTGTTTTCGCCATGAGACGCAGTCGTACTGTATGACTGAGTATACATTTGGCATTAGAGAGAAAGCTCTTTTTGGATTAATTTTCACACCACAAAGAGAGTTGATTGAGGCTAGAGATAATGTGCATAGTTCCTCTGACATGAGACAGTGAAATTAATCCGAATTCAAGCACGGGTCTAACCATAATGTAAATATTTCAAAGTATCCTAAAAAAGTTTCATGCACCCATGCTTGACTTTTGAATATTTTAAAGGTGAGGTGTTAATTTTTTATCGTCTTGGTGGTTGGCACAGTTAAAAGAGTCTGTGAATAAAAATAACTGTTTTGAGGATTTCATATTTTGGAGAAACATTTCCATTCTCATAAATGGGAGTAAGATATAATTTTGCTTCCTAAATGGAATATCTCTTTGGATATGAGTCATTTCACTCGGGCAGTATTTATTTATTGAAGCTTTTTCTCTCGTAAGTAAACATGAATGTAAATAGCTTTAACAGAACAAAAAAAAAACATTTAAAAAAGCGCTTATTCACATTGAAGAACTTTAGGAAGATATATATATATATATTGCTGATAAGGTATTTAAATGACCTCAGTGTGACGGAGGTGGAGGAATGCGTTTGAAATTGTCCTTCACTTTGTTATTACAAGGGGAATTTGTTAATAAAGTTTTAAATTATATATACTTAGCCCATAATGTACCAGAGCAAAGACTTGGCGAATTGATGAGGTTGCACAAATGCAAATAGTTTCACTCTTGAGATGCGTAAAGTGTGTACATGTGGGGAAATTACATATTTTTTGGGGGGATAATTTAACTTGATCATTTTGCAAATGTACAAAGGAATGAAACTGTGTATTTTGCATGATTGCCAGAGTATGGACTTAAGAAATCGTGTCACTGGGCAACTTGATGTGTAAGGTGAAATTAGTCTTTGATGGGGGATGTTGTATTGAAACTACTGGAGTGTATGCAATGTTTGTCATATGTCACGTTGAAACATGTGTCAAGGATTCCCAAACTTTTAAGGCTGCGACCACCCAAAATAATCACATTTGAACTGCCCCACCCTGACAAGCACTTGGAATTGTAGGCATTACATTTAGTTTGACTCGGTTCCACAGATAAATATTGTAAAAATAGCCCAACTACAAGCTCACAACGCCTTGCACTGTGAGGCGCTGTGAGCTTGTAGATCGGCTATTTTCACAATGTTTGCCTCTTTCTTACATATCTTACAATTCGGCCATTTAGTATTAAAAAGGTCTTAAAAGTCATTAAATTTTAACTTTATGTGCAGATACCCTGTATACACTTACTTTGTTTACTGTTGAGTGAGAAAAAACAATGTTGCACATTAAGGTAATCCTCCCTGGGGGTCCCGACCCCCAGTTTGGGAACCACTGAAGTAGACGAACTGTGAGACTTGAAATGTCATCGGATCCATTCAGAACCACCATGGGTCATTAACCACTTTCAGCCTGACGTCCCTGTTTTGGGCTATGTCATAGTGACATTTTTCAAAAGGTTGCTAAAATGCTCAAATATGTTGCAAAAAGGGTCAGAAATAATCAGATCCACAAGCCCCCAACGGGTCTCGACTCACTGTGAGCTTGTGTATATAGGCTATTTTTGCTGCTTTTTGTAATGGGGCTCGAGTGGTTAATGATGTATGTACTAAACTCATACAAGGGTGTCCTAACTAGGGCTGGGATCCATTAGGATTTTAACTATTCCGGTTCCTTAACGATTTCCTCTTAACGGTCCGATTCCTCAAAGTTATGGTGGTCCTTGACATTTAAAAGTTTGAGAACCACTAGTAGTGTAATTGTATAGCAGACGTGAAATCCACATACCGTCTCTGACAGTGGGATAAAACCGGTTCCCGGAAACGGTTCCAATTGTGATCAATGTTGGATCCGGTTCCTCCTTGATTCCACCCTATTCCTAACGTGAACTAGATTTGTTTCTCCTCCCCAGTGTTACTGTAAAGGTTGCCAATCACAGCTCTGTGTTGTCGCGTGTCTGTCATGATTGTTCTCATTGAATTTGTGTGGTGTTACTTTTTTGATTCCGTCTTTTTAGATCCGTTGTCACTTTACTATTTGAGGGGGGGGGGGGAAATGTATGTATCTTGTGTGAGATCCTATACAAAACGCTACAGTATGTGAAATGGAGAGCAAAACCCTCAGGGATCTTAACATGTACCACTTCATCATAGTTCATCAGGTAATATTCCTACTTGGACTGAGCTTGCAGGGATGTGTCCCATTACCGAAAAGCAAACATGTCTCAGGTTCTGGGTTGTTGTCACACATATAATTTGTAGTATCTTAAATGGATATCATTGCAATTTAGATATCTCCGTGATATTATGACTTCACACTATTATTGTTTTTGTCTTTTGAAATGCAGTGAATTTCAATGCAACCTCAGTTCAGGTAAGATGTTCGCCAGGCAGGGTTTTTAATCTGCAGTACTCTCTCCAGCTCACAATGCCTCAAGCAATATAGATGTGTCACGTTCTATTGGTTTAAAAGAAAATGGACGACATTTAACCCCATGATCAAAAGGGCAGAACATTATTCTTACTGCCTTGCTTTAGTATATCGTCGCTATCCGGCAGAAACCTCCTTTCTCCATATTCTAACTTTTTGTGTTTTTTTTTGTAAATGTTGATCATACTACAGCGTCACACAAACGCATCAAAAGTAGCAGGTCCACAAGTTTGAGCTTGTAGACCTGCTACTTTTGAATTTTAATCCTGAAAAGTAACAGTTTTGGACATATGAGGTTTCCACCCGACAGAGCTGATGGGCATATTCAGACATTCTTAAAGGACGACTTCACCGATTTTCAACCTATGTTCATATAATTGGTCCTCACTAATACTCATGATAAAATGGTTAAAAAAAAATCTACTCGGTCTGTGTCTCAGAGGAGGACAGTTCAGAGTCCCGTCTACCAGTGACATCATCAATGGGGAATCCAAGCTAATAGAAACGGCAGGCTTTCTATTCCTGGAAAGTTCCAATGCAATAAAAGAAGCCATTGTTCTCGTGTTAATAAAAATCTAAATAAAAAATGTGAAATCTTGTTGGGAAAAAAAAAATCATGTCTAACGATGATGTCACTGGTAGACGGATTTCTAGACTGTCCACAGCCCTCCTATGAGACACAGACCAAGTAGAAAAAAATTGTACCATTTTATCATGAGTATTAGTGCGGACCAATTATATGAAGATAGGTTGAAAATCGGTGAAGTCGTCCTTTAACCACTTAAGCCCTATATATACTTACTGATCTGCAAGCTCACACCGTGTTGTGACACGTGTGAGCTGGTTCTAGAACATTTAGGTAGGTTCAGACATTTGTTGACAATTCTTGTCTAATGACATGCCTAAAACAGGGACACCAGGGTTGACGTGGGTAAAGTGTCTAGGTCGTGTAATCACCATAGACATTTGGGAACGTGAAGGTAAAATATTTGGTATCATGGTAATTTGGTCATGCAATATAAACTTTATATCAGAATACAAGCATAATGGAGCCAGCTTAGTTTGAAATAGGCCTTTTTCACGGCTGCCATATTGACATAAATATTTGTGTAATATTACTTCCTTTACAGGTGTTAATAATAATATGATTATAATGATACATTTTTATTTATAATCCACTTTACATTTGAAACAAATCTCAAAGTGCTACCAAAGATTTGGGTTAAAAATTTTCACTTTAAAAAAATGTATGAAGTTTTGCAAGAATGTGCAAGATTTTTCAAAAATAACAGATCTACATGCTCATAGCGTGGCACGAAGTGACGCGCTATGAGCTTTCGTATCTGCTATTTTTGAATAGCCAAAGTATAAAATATGCTTTAAAATGATTGTGACGCTATATTAACTTATTTAGCTGGGGACCCCCTGATACCCCCAAAGGACCTTTGGGAACCAATTACACAATTATTTTTCAATTTGACTGCTGTGAGAAAGAGGCCTGTTGACATTTAAAAAAGTAAAGCGGTCATCTCAGGAACCCAGATATGTTTGACATGTTCATGCACCAGTTGTCTTGTAGGGCATTTCTTTTTCTAAGAAAAAGTTTTTTTTTTGCATACTGGTGGGTGGTACCCAATATAATTGTATTGCGTACAATACTAGGCCTACCTCACATAAACGCAAAATAAATATGACCCCCTATAGATAGACAACACATGGAATAGATGGGGAAACAGGGACACAAACAAAACCTCATGATTATTGGCATTAATAATTTGTCAAACATTGTCTAACTTGCCATGTTATTCCATAAAATTTCTTTTTGTTTTTGACTAAATTTGTTTGTTAATTTCTTTGTGGTAGAGCACTTAAATGATCACTAAATGTTATCCGTTGCACTAGATGTTTGATAACAGTTTGAATTTGACAACTTGACAAAAAAAAGGTTTGCTCCTGATGTGTTTTCTCACAGTGATTTAACATGATCTTGATTTGTGTTACCATGGAAACTGGGGCATCGTTGCTTAATGTCTCTGTGCATGTGTAAAAGTTACTTGATGTACTCTGTAAGGAAAAAAAACATTATGAAAAGAAGGGGAAAAAAATATTAGCTGTAACAATGTCTTTGGTCAAATTCACTGGATAAAAGAATCACTTTTCATAATCACTTATTCTTCTAATAAATGTATTGTGAAAATACAGAACATGTAGTGTGTGTGGTTTACTTCTAATAGATTACACTTCACAAATCAATTGCTTGAATGCTCTTGTCTTGTTTGATTATGTCGTCGCTGCCCGTCAGAAACCTTGTATCTCCATATTTAATATATAACTTTTTTCATAAATGGTTGCCCTGTTTTATCATTTGCTGTGTCGCACAAAAGTATGAAATAGCCTCTACAAGCATCGCAACGCGGCGTGAGCCTGTAGATATGCTATATAATCTCATTTGGAAAAAGTTTGACACTGTGTGTCTGACATGGCCAAAATAGGGTTTGAAATGGTAATGCTTTTACTCTTTAATCAATTAAACGTTTTAATAAGAGCTTGTGACTAAACAATTACTACATTGGCTCCACTGGAACTCCATTTCCTGAACAGTAACCATTTTGGACATGACAAGGTTTCCTCCCTACAGTGACCATAACTAATTAATTGGTATCAATTTGAAAGGCAATAACCATTATGTCTGTTGTAACCGCTGACTCGCACTCATTTGACTGTATTTCCTTTTTTTTTCAGTGAGCCTCCAGAGGTACACGGTGCAAAGGCAACAGAGCTGCAGTCGACCTCCACACTGGAGCAGTTCATGGCCAAACTCTGCCCTCACCATCAGAGACAGATCGTAGACGCCCTAGGCTTCCTTCAGACCGAGGCGAAGGCGTCAGGATGTTCCAGCGCATCGCAAGCCTCTAACCCTACCTCTGGTAGCCAGGGAGCCATGTGCTCCACTGCGCTGCCCAACCTGGAAACCCCTGAGAAGCCATGTTCTCAGTCGAGGCTTCCCATTACATCCACTCCCAAAGGCATGTTGGATGTCCGGGAGACGTCTCATATTACTAGCGGTTCTGCAACGGTAAAGAGTGTTATAGACACGGCTATTTCACTGAAAACGTCCATTATTGCCGGCCCCGCTTTGGATCTGCGCACACCTGGTTCAGGTAGCGCCACGGGTTTGAGCATTCCCAGCTTGAATGCAGTAGATGCAGAGAGCAGCCGTCACGGTGACCACGCCCCGTCTCTTAAAGTGATAATTAAGTCTGATGGTAAAGCTGATGGTAAGAAGCTGTGCGTGCTCCCGTCCTCTCTGTATACTCACTCTGGCACTTTGGAAGAGAAACAGGGTAACTCAGACTTGTCAAACAGAGCAGAGGCTCACAGTGCTAGACTCAGCTCTGCTGTGAAAAGGCACAGTCAGTCAGGACAATTGCAGCAAGCCAGACAGAGAGGCTCCATTGGGCCCACCAAAGACTCGCAAGGAAAAGTCTCGGTTCACAAGGCTTTCAGCACCATTCCACTCAACTCTCCAAGGACCGCTAGAAAGAGCATGCGGAGTTCCACTGACCATCGGCCCAGGGAGTCTGTTCGTAAGGTTATAACGGACCCAGATCTAGGCCATTATGATATTGTTTATATTGACAAACCAATCACAGAGTGCTTGAGGGAACAGCGGCGTCCCTTCACCCCACGGCGAAATGCCAGGAAAAGCACCAGAGGGCCCATGTATGTAGAGGAAATGTGGGAGCTGAAAACTGTCCGTACCTTAGCCAATCGAAACAACAGGAGTAACTGTCCGAACCCGATGCCAGAGCCCATTGCCTCAGTCACCCCGAAACAGGTACTTGCCAAACCTGATGGTGTACCCCCTGTAGATATGCCTTTTGCAGGAGGCTGTGGAGAGACTGTTAGCCAACAAATGCCCTCAGAACAGCCAGAAGAGAGAGAGACACCTGGAATGGGGGATGTGGTGGAGGCAGCAGATAGTGAACTGGATGTTTTAGTTGAGACCAGTCAGACAGATCAAAGTCAAGTAGTCAAAGAGCCATCCACTCCCCCATCGCCCTTAAGCTCCCCAACGGAGAATAGTGAAACGCATGTAGATGCAGATGTAAACAAAATGCAAGAAGCGGGTTCAGATTCAGAGCAGGTAAGGGAGAGTGGTTTATCCGAGGAAAGCTCTGCTTCAGAAACGGCCGCTATGGCACCGCTTGAGGCGGACAAGAGCAATGAGCCTGACAATGAAATGACTGAGGAAGTAGCAAAAGAGATCACGACAGACCAGTTAGAGAATGAACAGGTAAATGAAGCAGGGCCCCTGTTGGTTTCAGATGAAGTCCCGAGCAGCGAGTCTGCAGAGCAGCAGGAGTGTGAAACCTTGGCCCCAGCTGAGGGTGACACAGTAGTGGAAGAAGAGGCGAACAAAAATGAAGATGGCAAGGAAATCGGCAAAGATGAGGAACAGCCACTGGAGCCTCAACCAGAGGTGCAGAAAGTCAGTGACAATTTGGATGGAGAACAGAATCATAGCCCCACAGCTCCTGCAGAGGAGGCGGCAGTGGAGGTGCAGGAAAATGACACGGTGCAGCCACAGGAAAATGACACAGTTCAACCACAGGAAAATGACACAGTTCAACCACAGGAAAATGACCCAGTACAACCACAGGACAATGACACAGTTAAACAAGTTAAGATTGAGGTGGTGCCTGAGACTGAAGAGAATGATGACGATGACTATGATGTGTCCTCAAAGACACTTGATGCACTTCTGAAAGAATTGCCACCCTGGCGTCGAAAACGTGGCATGGTCATTTCTCTGCCAAAGCGTTTAAGAGAGACTAAGCATGAGATTGTGGGATATGTTAACGGTCGACCCATATCGGCCTCTGACAGAAGTCTGCGTCGAAGATCGGTCAATAGCGCCCCTTCACCTCGAAAAACCCGTGTGAAATCGCAAGTTCCCAAAAATACTCCAGTCGATGATCCTGTTCAAAATAGTCCCATGCCAAAAGATCTCCCTGAGAGAGATGTAACTGTAAAATCTGAGAATATACCTGTGGTTCTACAAGTGGAGGAACCTTCCCCTGAAACCACACATAGCCCAACACGTGCCTCAGGGTCCCTCATTAAATTAAGAAGAATAGAGCCAAGAGCCAAACAAATCCCAAAACATACAGCTCAGAGTACACACGATACTGATTCTCTTCCTGATCTCCCAATTGATTCTCCCCAAACCCCTGAGTCCAGACGCCCACTCAGATCAGCCAGACTGAAGCAAGCTGAAACTGCTGAGTCGCCACAGTCTGTAAATACCTCTTCTGTTTTTGCAAAACCCACTGGGCCACATTCACTTCCATCAGGAGAGGACGTACCCTCCGTCCCCGTTTCTTCTTCTCCTCTTCCTGTTTCTTCCGCCCCACCCATACCTCCTTCCTCTGCTGTCTCTGAATCATCAAATGGGTCTGCAGTCCCAGAGAATACTGTCGAGCCGAGTGTCGTAAAACTAAAGTCACCGGAAACAGACCTCAGTGACGAACGGAAATCAATGGTAGACAGAAGTTTGCCAACCAAACAGAAACTTATATCGTCAAAGGCTGAAAAAGTCAGTGAGGATGAGAATCCACAAGTTAGCAGTCAGGTATCCAGTCCAATGAAAAGTCAAAGTTCTGAAGAGAATGAAACGCCAGAACCAAGTACACCGTTAAGAAGCAAACGGCTTCTCCGTAAGGAGACGGAAGGTAGCGAAGGTGTTCAGAGGAAGGCAGCACCGTCCTCTCTAGATGAGAAAACTGTGGGTGGAGATTCCACCAATTCTTCCGCTCTAGACAAACTTGTGAAAATGCCATTGAGGAGTGAGAGCAGTAAGGCTGGTGTGTCCAGCCAGCCCCTCCCCCAGTCAACTCCTGTTGAGAACAGGAAGTTAGCGTTGAGGTCACAGAGACTGGCAACGCCTTCTACAAGTGATCCTAGAATAGCAGAGAAACTGAGAGATATCGCATCACCTATCAGAATCAAGCCAGAAAAGATAACAAAGATGGCAGCAAGATCTTCCCCGTTTTGTGAAACCTCTGTGTTGTCACCAAGCACGGTAACCTCTGTGATCATGCCCAGAAACGAGACCCTAAAGCAAACTACTGCGCAAAAGTTCTTGGGAGCTCTGAATGGAGAAGAAAACCAACATTTACTCACAAATCTGAACATGAAGTTTGATAAAATGCAGAAAGGCTGGCTCCAAATGGACAAAGAGGGCCAGACAGTCAAAAAACACAGAAACATGTCAGACAGACAGGCAGCTATATGGAAGAGTAAGCGCAGGACACGGAAACCAAAGTCTCAGGACCACCAGAAGCACTCTCCAGTGCAGATGCTTTTCATGAAAAATTTCAGCTTCACCAGTATTTGTCGCTGGTTCCTTGAGTCAACAGAAACAAAGTCCCTTGTCATCGTCAAGAAGGTGAACACGCGTCTTCCGTCCGAAACTCAGCTCTGCTTCCACAGCTCTTCTGGCATGTCAGGGACCTCGCAAGGGGTATATCCAAGTCTACAGGCCGAGCGCCTTAAGAAACATCTGAAGAAGTTTGCCATTGCTTCCCCTGTGAAGAGCAACCCCAAGAGTCAGAAGCTCATTGCTAAAGCGTTGGAGCAGGAGGCAAATGTAGTCGGAGAGAGGAGAGAGGTTTTCACTGGCACTCGGGATGGAGTGACTAAGCCATTCTATTCATCAGTTGAAGCTCAGAAGCAGAGTGAAGCCCAGAAGACTTCAGGTAAATCCAAGAACCCAGCTAGCGCACGGATCCTGAGAAAGTACTCTAACATCCGGTTGCAGGTCCAGCAAACATCTGTCAGGCTTAAAAGAGCCCCAACAAAAAGAGCCACAAGTATGAAAGCCTCCAAGTCTGGCTCAAAAACAAATCTCAAATCAACTGTCAAGGGACAGAAGTCACGTCTTCCCGTAAATAAACAAATGAAAGAGTCAAAGATAAGGAAAGGGAAGATATCCTCTGGTAGGAAGGCTACAGCAAAGTCTCCTATTCAAGAAAGGATGGTGAGATCTCCAGGCAGTAATAGAGCATCAAGGGATCTTACCAGGAAAGATACAGATTTGCCGCTGAGAACTTCTCCAAGACCAGGTACGCCTAAAAGACTGAAAAACAAGCTTGAGTCCAGCAAAAAGCAGTTGGAAGCAGAGAAAACAGGGGTGGAAAAGTCCACTCCGACTAAAGCAAGTGGTACAAGAACCCAAATAAAAGAATCACTACAAAGTCCAATCACAGAGAGTCGAGTCAGTGAAAATAAAGGTGCAGAGATCACTGTAGAAACTTCACAGCAAAACACAGATGTTAAGCCCCCAATCTCACCCGACCAGGTGCTGACCAGGTCACAGAGAAAGATGGAGGCAACAGTCCCTCTGACTGAAAGCCCCAGTTCTGCTTCCAAGAAGGTGTCGACAGTCGCAATAATGCAAGGTGGTAGTCCTAGATCTGCAGCCAAGAAAGTTCAGGAGCCCACACCAACAGGAAGTGGGACTCCAAAATCTGTCACAAGAAAAGGTCAGGCGTCAACGCCGCCACGGAGTGGGACTCCAAAATCGTCAACAAAAAGAGCTCAGGAGCCTTTACAGTCTCCAGCTAAGCGCACCAGGATGTCGCATTCAAAATAAAACATACTTATTGATGGGAGACCACAGAACAGAGGATGATGTTTTTCCTCTGTGTTGAATATACTCAAAGGACTACAAGTAATTATTTTGTGTACTCTTGTTCAACTGTTTAGACCTTTCTCTATTATTTTTTTTGTAGGAAAATGTGTTAAAAAGGAAAGTGCTGATACTTGGAATTGATTCATGCTTTCGTCTAGCTTGTGCTGCGAAATGCATAAGGTTTGCTGTATGTGTTCAGGGGCTACATGCAAGTTCCATGAGAGGTAGTGTCCCCTTTTTTGGCTTTGTGTTTCACCACTCTGTAGTAGCATGGCTGGAGATAACATTGATGCCATGTGAAAAACAGTTTTGCAGATTTGTGTGCATGTTTGATGCTAATCTATAACAACAGGTTGGCAGCAAATTCATTCACCATCGGCATATTATTTAGGACAGCGGCATGTTGCGCATTTAGTGAACACTGGAGAATGGAACTACTCAACGTGCATGAACCCAGAAGCATGGGAGAGCAGTTTTAACTGAATACTTTTTGCGTAGAATATTTGGGCCATTGGTGTCTCCAGCCTGTCTTGCAGTCAGAGCTTTTTGAGTGTGTAACAGCTGTGACAAGGTGCCTTATTTATGAAGTTTAAGTCAGAATGTGTTGCTATATGTGAAGCCTCAGTTCCCTTGCTGTTGCACAGGTTCCAGTTAACATGAATGTGCGTCCTTCCATGTTTGCAAATAGTTTCTGTTCCACACCTGCATATTTAATATAATAGTATGCCTCCTTGCTTAATGTGCAAAAGCTTATGTGTCTAATACGTTGACTGAGGCATTATCGTTTATTCTGAAGATTTCTATATTCTGCTGTTTTTGTTTGTTATATACTCATTTTACCCCCAGGAAGTCCATTTAGTTGTTATATGATGAAGCCGGCAGTAATCTCAGTAAATATCTCTCTCTCTCTCTCTCTCTCTCACACACTGTCTGTCTCGCACTGCATCATAACAAAAAAGGCTGTAGATCTTTATTTTATTTTCTATTTTTCATATAGAAATTTGACAGCGATATGTTGTGCATCCATCGCCATAATCTGGTCATTAGCTTCATCGTCACCTCCTTATAATTACACCTCTTCTTAAAAAATTGTACCTGCTTACTGCATGTATTTAGTCTTGCTAATGTGAACCGTTGCAAAACTATTTTCTGCCACTCTTGGAATAGAGCTTTTGCCTATGTAAAGCCGAATCCTACTACCACAATGTGTTGAGAGCTTGTACTTAAATAAAAGTTAACCACTTTAGCCCTGGCATCCCTATTTTCGACATGTCATTATAGGCAAAAATCTTTCAAAAATAGCTGAACAAGCTCACAACTGATTGCAATCATGACGCATAATTTAGAAACAATTAAAGAAATCATGAAATTTTTTATTGAAAAATAGAGGGCTTAACCAGCATCCAGAAAATAGCAGCTCGACAAGCTCCAAGTGTCGCACTGCGACGCGTTGTAAGCTTGTCGATCTGCTATTTTCAGCTGAAGCTTTCCCCACAATAAAAGAAAACCGAAAAGATGTTAGTATAGAGCCATGAGGGACTCCGCTCAACCATATAGGGTTTAAGTGGTTAACTTATTCAAGACTATGCATGCACGTTACGGTGCGTATCATAAACCTATACTGAAAAGAAAAACACAACCCATGAGGGCTGACAATGTGATAGTGGCTTTTTGATCACTGTTGACTTTTTGGACAGCAAATCCCTCTATTGTGACCTCCCATGGCATTAATGAGGCATTACTGGTTGATGCATTAGTACCTCTTCCACATAATATAAGTTAGCTTTTGCCCCACTTAATGATGTCACTACCATGTGTATTATATTCCTTAGTGGGGCAATGTTTATTTTGTATTTTCTTGTCGCTTCTCAATCCATACATACAAGATTTTATTTTATTTTGTATTTACTGCCAGGCAAATGTTTTCAAAGTTCCTTTACATCTGCAATAGTAGCATCCAACATGGAACATTTACCATTTTAGCACAGTGCTATTTTTTTTAAATAATTCTCTCTCTCTCTCTCTCTCTCGGTATTAATCATTTGTAAATGCAAAACATTTCAATCCTGTTTTTATTGTTATTTAAGAACCCCATGTTCATTAGACCTAAATTAAACAACCCACCAAATATCTGACTTGAACATGTTTTATTCTTTACAGTTGCTATTTATAGATTTTGATTTTGTACATCAGAAAGAAATAACTGCTTTATTTGTGTTAATCCCAAGAATGATACATCTTTTATGTTAAGAACTTTGTATTTTTGCTGGAGTTGATATAAAGACGTTTGAATTTTATGTTTGGTTTCTTGGGTTGCGTTTTTCAGTTTTATCCCTTATTCAAACAGACTTAACAAACTCAGTGTGGGGCAATTTAGTCAGGAAGTGTAATAAGCTACTACTTATTTCCCCTTTAAAAAGTACTTGCACTACTCATATTACTATATTCATTTATACTGCGCCAACGTTCTAGCACTTCAAGCTCCAATTCCTGCTGGATGTTTTATGAAGGGATCTTTTTGACAACTGAGAGCCGTAGACCTGTGCTCATGCAGGGTAGCCAATACATTAATTCAGAATCACCAACAGACTTTAAATGAAAGCGGCTTTTGTAACTTGGGGAGCAGCCTACAGCCTACTGACACAGCGATATCGCAACAACCAATATATCGTTGCTGTCGGGCAGAAACCTCTTATCTCCATATTTCATTTCCCGTAAATTAACGCCCTACGAGCTTGTTGATCTGCTACTTTTGCTGTTTTTGAATTTGAAACCTGAAAAGTAGCAGTTTTGGACATATGAGGTTTCCACCCGACATTAATGTGCTGAGGTAGCCTGCCATCCCGCCATCCCTATTGTTGGCATGTCATCATTGATTTTTAAAATATTTTCATAAATTCTTTGAAAATAGCAGCTCTATAAGCTCACAACATGTCGCATCACGAGTTATTGTCAGCTTGTAGATCTGCTATTGTTGACTATTTTTGAATATTATTGAAAGTTTTAACTGACAGTTAATAAAGGTAGCCTACAAACAATAAGTAACAATTGATAGGAAGGCCAGATGGTTCATCAGATCAGTGCCGATCAAGACCCCTGGCACTTGCATAATAAACGTATCCTTTATTTGGATGAGTGTATATATTCATATTTATGTATAAGGTAGCCCTGGCTATTTCTGTCACATATTCAAATGTTGGTGGGATACTGGCCAATTCTCTCACTCTCATTCTCACTCTCACTCCCACTAGCAAAATGTAGCAGGCATGACCATTTATAGCCCAAACTAGTGGCAACAGCACCATCTAGAGGTGATGGGGAGGTTTGTGTCAACACTTGAGTAGGAGAAAAAAAAACAGCTGCTGCTGCAATCAATCTGGCCCAGATTGATTGACTCTGAATCTGGTAAGTAGCTACATTTACTACCATACTGTACTTTTTGTTTGTAAGCACATGGCTACATTTAGAATAGAAATATTGTACTTTTGACACTACATTTCTAGGAAGGGACTGTGGAAATTGTACACATACTCATGCAGTGAACCAGTTAATTGTAATTAAGGGTAATGGTGAACCACTATTGGGGGAACAAGACTATGAAACTGGGAGTGTTGAAACTTAACTAGGTGAAAATGTCTCTGTGGTTACAAACATCAAAGACACACTCAGGCAGCAGTATCCAGATGTGTTCAAGGGTGTAGGAAAATTGAACACCAAGCAGGTTAGCCTGTACATCGACCCACAGGTAAAGCCTGTGGCCCATCCACATAGATGCATACCATACAACCTCAGGGAGGCTGTGGAGAATAAAATAAAGGAGTTGATTGATCTAGATATTGTGTGAAAGTATCAAAGGCCCCACCCCTTGGATAAATCGAGTGATGATAATCCCAAAACCTGAAAAAGATATCAGGATTTCTGTATCTAGAATATGAGAAGGGCCAATGAAGCAATTGTAAGGCACCTGTAAGTTTGGTCCGGAACAGAAAAAAGCATTCCAAGCTTTAAAGCTAGTCAAAGCTGTTACACTAACCTACTCTGTCTCTGACAAGGAAGCACCAACCAAGGTGATAGCAGTTGCAAGTCCTGGAAGTTTAGGAGCAGTGCTAGTGCAAGACCAGCAGGGGGCGATGGTACCTGTGTGCTATGTCAGTGGTACTAAACCTGTGGGTCGGGACTCCCATGGGGGTCCCCACATGATTTTGGGTGGGTCCCCAGATGACAGTGAAGGGACGATCAAGACTTTTTTTAATACCAAAAAGACAATTACTGCATCAAAAGTAATGAACAAACTGTACTACTGGTCAAACATTGGCCAAATTGTCAAATAATATAAGAAAGAGGCCAAAAAAATGAGCTTGTAGATCTGCTATTTTCTTTATTTATAATCATTAATTTTTGCAATTTTCCAGTTTACATTTAGACAACAGACTACAACAACAGACAACAACAGACTCAGACCTACACACAAAACAGTGTACATACAGAAAATCATAAGCATAAGACAGAAAACAAAAACAATAAAACAAAAAGTAAAACATTTAAATATCAAGTGGTAAAGCTTCAGAAATACATCTGGGACATCTTATTTAAACAAACTGGGGTTAGGAATGTTTTGAAAATGAACTTATAATTATGTTCCAGCACTCTAGGAGAAAGTGTAGGTAGGTTTACCTTTGCACATATCATTGTCCATGTTTCCTGATCTATAATTACATTTTAAAATCTGCTATTTTCACAATATTTATCTGTGGAACTGCACCAAAATGTAATGCCTCAACTCATACATTCCAAGTGCTTGTCAGGGTGGGGTGTCCCCAGTACAAATATGATTATTTTGGGGGTCACAGCCTGTAAAGGTTGAGAACCACTGTGCTATGCGAGTCGCAGCTTGACAGACTGTGAGTGTAGGTACTCTCAGACTGAGCGTGAAGCTTTAGCTCTAATATGGGCTTGTGAGAGACTACATCATTATGTGAATGGTTGGAGGTTTGATTTAGTGAGAGCCATTAGAGGTTCTATGTAATGCCCGGGATTTGAACCCCAGACTCCCGTGTGGAAAGCCAACATCTTAACCACTAGACTAGACTAAAGGTAACTACTTTTCAACTGAGCCACTCTGCTACACGTATACGTATAGTCCTCGATCCAAACCAAACCCATGTGGACGCATAGAGAGATGGGTTATCAGCTTACAGTTACAGGCCTGTGATTTCATAGCACACCCATTGTCACGGCTGCTGGGGGATACAGCACAAAGGCAGGTACACAAACATGACTCGGAGGAGTATGTTAGATTTGTAGTGCTACACCCAGTCATACTTGAGAGAGACACATTTCTCAAAATGTCATGGGAATGTAAGTAGGAGTCTACACGTACAGATAAAAGAATGAATAACCACCTGCAGACTGTCGTCACACTGATTGTTTTATCTGTTGTGTACATGCCAGCTACCCCTAACCTGACGCTGCCAGATCCAAGAGGCTTGCTTCACACATTTGTTTCACAGCTTATTTGGGGAACCTGGTTACTCAATACCGCCCCATCTGGCAGAGTCAGGTTATTTTCAAATAGCCTATGTATAAAATAGGGCTGAAGTGGTTAATGTATGTTTTATATAATGTCACGCCACAGCATCACAACTTTTTTACAGCGGGGTTCAAGATGCCCTGCCACCCGTGCATTTGAGTTACAAATGTTCCATTTTAAAAATACACACACACACACACACACACACACACACACACACACACACACACACCCCCCAAATTTGGATTCATATGTTGTCTACTGACATCATAGATGAGTGACATCACACACTGGGCATATAAATGTGAGAGATCATCTAATTTAGACGCCTAACGCACAGACAGTCAGACACATACAGTGGTAGCCAGTTGATATCCTCACGAGAGGTACCTCTGGCGTGGGTGCGAACGGCCTTCTACCATGCCGTTGAAGGCACAAGGGGGCGGGGCTGGAGGGCTAAGTTAGTGCAGTGAGTGGCAGTTGGGGCAAACGCAGTCCCCACCAATATTATTTACGATTCTGTGCCTATCGGTACATAACTCGGACGGCGCTTAGTCGACTAGCAGACCTTGAGCCCGAGCGCCTCCAGGCGTGAGTGCCCGCGACGACCGGCCGACGAGTCGGCGCGCCTCCGTCATGGTCCAAAACTATACTTTATCGGCGAAAAAAATAGTGTGCGGTTGTTTGAAAAAGTATTTTCCCAAGTGGGAGTCGAAACCAAACTCCCAGAGGTGGTGTATTGGTAGAGGTGCGCCACTGAGGCCGGTGCTCAAATTGGGTATTCGGGTTGTATTAGAATGTGACGTCCTAACTCTTTTATTGTAGAGGAAAGAAGTCCCCGCCCGCGCGCCCGCCCAATAGGGGGCGCCCTTGTGCCTTCAACGGCATGGTAGAAGGCTGTTCGTGGCGTGGGTACCCATCTGGTGCCCATCGGGTGTGGTTTTGCCTTGGAGGGCGGGGTTTAGCCTTATTTTTTTTCCCCACTGTGTAATACAGTAGGTGGACAGTAGGTGGCAGGGCCGAGCAACTATTGACTGGCTGGCCAGTTTGTTTACCCAGTCTACTTGTTGGGGAATTTAATTGAAATAATATACTGTAGAAGCCTACTATAGCAGTAATTATACTTTAAATAGTGTCATTTCTATGAGGTGTCCATAACACCATACAGACAATTTAGGCTATTCTAAACCAAGTCCTATTTGCACTGCTTTTTTTTTTGTTAAAGAGACAATTTAAAAAACGTGTGTGTAAAGGGTTTACACACATTTCACACAAATTTCAATTTGTATTTAAAGTGAAATATCCCTTTAACTATATTCTACAGTTTAACCCAGTGATTCTCAACCTTTTTCATTTCAATTTCATTACAGTATGTAGTCTCATATCTATTGGTTTATTTAGGCAATTTGTCAACGTTTTGTCAACATTTATTCCTTTACATGTGTTCACATGCATTACATGCAAACACAATATATATATCTTTTCATTTAATAATAATAATGGCTCAAAATATATATATGGCTGAAGTGGTTAGTGTGTTTTTTAATCAAAATCTAAGTAACTAGTAACCAAAGTTTTCAAATAATTGAGGGAGAGTAAGGGGAGAGGGAGGGAGAGAGAAAGAGGGAGAGAGAGAGGGGGGAGAGAGAGGGCGCAAGACAGAGAGAAACACCATTTGAGGTAGCGGGGGGAGGGGGAGGTTTAACTATCACATCTTTTCCCTGTCAACAGTCAGTCTGCAGTGGTCGACTTACAATAAGCCAGTGGTGGAAAAAGTACTGAAATGTTTAACTTAAGTAAAAGTATCAATTCTGCAAAGTAGAAATACTCTGTTACAAGTAAAAGTTCGGAAATCAAAATTTACTTGTTAAAGTACAAAAGTATTGGTAAATAAATGTACTTAAAGTAACAAAAGTAGAAAGTACTGCAGACAGTGATATGCATTGTGGTGCTTTTCCCCACCCCCAAGCAGGAGGAGGTTTTATTTATTTTTTGATAAAGGTCAAATAAAATGAGGATTTTTATTTAAAGAGTAGCCTACGTATAAATGTAATTTTATAGAGCTGAATTATTTTTAGACTAAACATTTGCCTGAACTTTGTTACACTTTATTCTTGCTATGTAAAGCACTTTTAGCTGCATTTCATGTCAGGAAAGGTGCTATACAATGTGTGTGTGTGTGTGTGTGTGTGTGTGTGTGTGTGTGTGTGTGTGTGTGTGTGTGTGTGTGTGTGTGTGTGTGTGTGTGTGTGTGTGTGTGTGTGTGTGTGTGTGTGTGTGTGTGTGTGTGTGTGTGTGTGTGTGTGTGTGTGTGTGTGTGTGTGTGTCAACTGCTCAGCTCTCTCTTTCCCCCTCTCTATCTCTCTCGCTCTCTCGCTCTCTCTGTCTCTCATTCTCTCTGTCTCTGTCTGCCTCTATCTCTCTCTCTCTCTCTCTCTCTGATGCGCATTGACTGAAAGCAGTGATTCGACCGTGGAACTTTTGGAGTTAAATTAACACTGATAAATAAGAGTGACATTTTAACAGTTAACAGTATAAACTCTCAATGAAGAAAATAGATGATGGCGATATTATACAGTTTAGACTGATGATAGGTTCTTGGTTTACCTATGATCCTAGATTATTATTTCTATATGCATTTGAAATTACCTCGTGTTTACCTTGCCTACTGTACTGTAAATCTCTCTGGATTAAGAGCATCTGATAAATGCCTACATTGAAGAGAGATTACGCTACAGGCTAGGGGCTATTGTATACAAAATGTACATAACCTGTTTGGCTTTGAAACCCCACACAGTCAAACTGGGGTCCTACTACTCCTTGGAAAGTCAGAGATAAAAAAAATGGCAGCTCCCAAAGCTGCTTTCTGAGAATAGTAACTAGTAACTATACTAGTCAACTAAAAGTAACATTTCAATAAAATGCATTATAAACTACTTTCCGGCACAATTATATTGTTTTGGAATGTGAAACAGAGTTAAATGAACACATGAGATTATAATGTAGGCCTACTAACTAACTAAGGATCCCAATTTAAACAAGCCATATGGCTTGCTTGGGTTTTTTAATCCTATTTAGTCGACCTTGTATTTGAACTGTACTTTCATGTGCTTTTTGTCTGCAAACTTCTAAATGAAGTAAAGGTTTCAGACAATGACATGCAAATTAACTTTAGCACCTTGGCCATGGGCTTTTGTTTGTCTCAACCAAACTTAGGCCATCAGCCCCCACCTCAGTGTGAGACCAGAGTGACGACCAGAGTGACGACACTCTGGTCCACACGCCTAACTTGGTGGACCACCTGCAGGACGCGGCCCAGAGGAACGTCGCCGACCTGTGGCTCGGCAATGTGGCGAGCGGGATGGGGCCCATCCGAGACAGGAACAGCAAGTACTACTTGACCCACAAAATGTACCCGTGGTCGACCTTCCCCGACTTCACGTCAGGGAATGGATACGTGGTTTCCAGGGACGTGGTGGAGAAGATCTATCAAGCGACTCTGACACTCGATGCTTCTATCCACATGGATGACGTGGTCATGGGTATCTGTGCCAACATCGTGGGCGTCACGCCACAGCATCACGACTTCTTTACATGGGGGTTCAAGGCGCCCTACCACCCGTGCATTTACAGGCAGATGATGAACTCGCACGGTCATCACGGCCAGGACATGTATGACCTCTGGAAGGCGGCGACGGACCCGCAGGTCCAGCAGATCACCTCTAAGACAAACTGTGTGTTGGTGAAAATGGCCCTCCTGTGTAAACCCAACAGGGTTTGGGGTGACACCTACCCCTGTAAGGCCTCCGAAATGTAGTGGAGTAGAAGTAAAAGTATTGAAAATGGGAACTAGATGGCGGACGGGAGTGAGTAGGCACGAGAGAGGCTCCGACTCTGGAATTATTAGAAACCTTGAATTAATTCTTCCTTAGTGACTGCGATTCATAGTCCATGTTGCAACTTTAAAGTTGATATTAATCATGTCAACATTGTTCGGACGAGTCGCATCCACGCTTTGAATGAACCACTCCATGGAACGGCGGAGTAGGCCGACCAAACAATTCTAAAGATGCCAACGCGCAACCAACAGGACATGGAGCAACTACAAGAGCTGATGAAAGATGTGGCTGAATCAAATAAACAACTTGCTAAGGGACAGGTCGATTTTTAAAGAAGGGTACCCCTGGAGAAAATGTGTGTGCCTTAATCTAAAATGCCATGACCCTCCCTTTGACTAAAAACAAAATCAATGACCCTTCCCAAGTGATTAAAAAACAAAGATTAACCCTCCCCGCCTATAGGAGTGTCACGATATATTGTCCCACGATATAGCCTATCGTGGTATTAAAATGTGACGATAGGTATTGTCATGATGTCATACTGTATTGTAATATTTCTTAAATATTTTTTTTAATATAAGAAAAAAACTTTATTTTTTGCCGGTGAAAGTTATAGGAGTTCTTGCTGTATGGTATGAAATGTAAAGCTTATCATAATCACAGTAATTATTAATCATGTCTTCCATCATATTCAAGGTATTTTGGAGAGAAATGAAACAGACTCCAGTCACTTTCAGTTTAAAGCACTGCAGAGGGGGGAGGTGTTGTGTGTCAGCTGATGCTCGTTGACGTTCGTTAATGTGACATGCATCAAAGCAATTATGCCTCTGCGCTCTCAAATAGGCCTATCTAATCTAAGATTGTTTACATGGTATTATACTGTATCTGCTATTATAGATTTTTTTTAAGCTGTTGGAAATAACTACGCTGCACTTGGTTGGTAAAGTCCAGATGACAAAAATATGAGGTTTGTGGAATTTACAGTTATGCAGTGTTATATCAGGGCTGCCAACACTCCTGGATCCTGCAGGAGTCTCCTCGATTTTGACCACGTCTCCTGACAATCTCCTGGATTGTCAAACTCCCAAAATTCACCAGAACACAGAACACATGCAATGTTGGCAGCCCTGCAAAAAGTGTATTTTGGACGACGTGAGGTGGGGGGCTCCGAGTGTGGGGGGCTCCAACAAACGAGAACAGACAAGAATGATGAGAGTACTAAGCCACACCCTCGGACCTAAGTGTCATCTGGTTTGAAAGAAAACAGATCTTCAGTTCAGATCTGATCTCCACAGAGCCAGGTGTTCAGGTCAACACAAGCAGTAAATACCTTTAACTCCTTTAACCTTTACCTTGAAATACCTTGCCCTCAAGGCCCTCATATCTCATGAACTTTCCCACAGCTGCTTATGGAGAGAGGATAATGTTTTGCATATTTGAGTTAATTTAAATGTTCACATCTCAGAATTATTCGGATAAAAGATAATAGTCTTTGATTGTGTTTATTGCACAATCTGTCTTCACAGTCTTCATATGCAGATCTATTGTTATAATAATACCAACATTCTCTCTCTCTCTGTCTGTCTGTCTGTCTGTCTGTCTGTCTGTTCGTTCGTCTGTTCGTTCGTCTGTTTGTCTCTCTCTCTCTCACTCTCACTCACTCACTCACTCACTCACTCACTCACTCACTCACACACACACACACACACACACACACACACACACACACACACACACACACACACACACACACACACACACACACACACACACACACACACACACACACACACACACACACACACACACACACACACACACACACACACACACACACACACACATGAAGTAAGACACAGACACGAGACAGACATGTGTGCAGATTCTATAAGCAAAAAGAACGATGAAGGTATATTGTTCTTACCAAGATAATATTTCACTGGAAGGAAAAAAAAAGAGTTACTCCACTGGGCCCTCTACAGATCTGGTCAATGGAAATTTTCTATTGACCAGATTTTTCTAGACAAAAAGTTTATTTTAGACGTGAGGTAATGAATTGCATTTTTTTTTTAATACTTATACTTAACTTCAGTTCAGATCTGATCTCCAGCTGTTCAGGTCAACATAAATACCTTCACATAGTGACCATTTTGCTCTACATCATACATGGGCAACTGGCAGCCCGGGGGCCACATGCGGCCCCCACCTTCACAGTAAGTTCAGCTCCACCTGGGAGCAACATAAGAAAAAATTTATATTTATTTATATATTATATAATTTGAGTATATTGCCTTTTTTTTATGATTGCACTGTTACAATCTGTTCACATTGGTGTGTTCACATTTTGTGAATGAAGCCTGTTTCTAGATTTGGAATCTTATCATTTATATCCAGAGAGCCTGAAACCCAAAAAAGTATGTTATGTTTGTGTCCAAAATGTTATTTTAGGTAGGTATGTTATTGTTTCTACCAGTCCAAGAGAGAGTGGTATGGCTTAATTTCAGCTGAGTATTAGCCTCTTTACCTACCTCTGATATTTGCCCTCTGATTCTGATTTATTGCAACAGTAATCTGTTCATGTTCTCTTCACATTTTGTGAATAAAGCCTCATTTTGTAACTTCATTTCATCATGAATTATTTCATGACAATCTTTTTGTTCAATGAGGTTTGGCCTTATAGATGGAAATGTGTCTGTTTTCTGTGTGTTTCCTTAATTTTGAGACTAGTCATGTACAAAATCACTGTCTAAAATGTTTTAACTTGCAGCCCTTGAACTTTTGGTATTTTGCTGAGTGGCCCCTGAGCCATCTTAAGTTGAGTAGCCCTATATTGTAAGATTTACAGCTTTATCTCCCCTGAAACCAACACAACCAGTCATGTCTCTGCAGTCAGGCTCATGACCTGCCTTGAGGACATCAAGTGTTGCATAGCACACACCTTTATACAGCTGAATGAAGGCAAGTTGGAAGTTGTCCTGTTTGGCTCTCTCACACTCAGGTGGGGGGCTCCGAGTGTGGGAGGCTCCAGCAAACAAGAACAGACAACAATGATGAGAGTAATAAAAACCCTCTGACCTAAGTGTCATCTGATAACAAGGCGTTTGAGGGAAAACAGAACTTCAGATCTGATCTCCAGCTGTTCAGGTCAACATAAATACCTTCACATAGTGACCATTTTGCGCTACATCATACATGGACAACTGGCATCCCGGGGGCCACCACCTTCACTTATTGCGGACCACAGGTTAATATCAGAATACTGATATATTATTGATTTCAGCTGTTATGATTCCAAACATGCAAACATGATAATTACTTCAGTCGTAGTTCTAAATTCTAAAATTGTCTTTTTTTATGTCCAATGTATTTGTATTTAAGTTCATAAGGTTAACATAAGTATAAGTAAATGCATTTGAAATTAAATACAAATTTTACTTTTCAGGATTCCAATTCAAAAATAGCAACAAAAAAAACAAACAGAATTCCAATTCAAAAATAGCAGATCTACAAGTTTGTAGATCTGCTATTTTTGCTACTTTTGTGTGACATAGAATGTCCCAACAGTATATGCTATGTGGCCCTCTGGAGTGAGTGTGGAAATATAGGGGCCCTCTCCATCAAAGTTGCCCACCCCTGCTCTACATCATACTCTACAATGATGCAATGATACAACAGGGGTCGACATTACTGTAAGGCAATTTCTGTAGGCCTACTTTAAGCGGTTTAATGGGTGAAATTGTACCCATCATTTTCCAATGCTAGTAGGTCTACAGCAAGCCTGATAAAAGTATCAAACTCACAAAAAAATCTTTGTTGCAACTTGCAATGTTATATATTGTGTGGGTTGTGTGAGGGTGCTGGGGGGGGGGTGCTTGGCTAGTGGCCACGCCCCCCAGCCCACCAAATAAAATCTCCTGGATTCTGACAGTCCAATGTTGGCAGCCCTGTAGTATTATATTATACTTGTTATATTAGTGTCTATGTGTCCTCTGAAACAATGGGTTTATATTTAGTGAGAACTTCACTTCTCCCTTGAGCTTGCACAAATGTATTTATTTGTGTGTACAAAGCACTTTGTAATTGTTTTTTAAAGTGCTTTATAATTTTTATTTTAAACTAAAGATGATGGCCAATGTTGATGATACATGAGAAAAGAACATTAATAATGTATCATATCAATATCATATGCCCAACATCATGTATGTATCGTGAAATTAGTGTTATCTTGACACCCCTAACCCTCCCCATCAAATACAATAACATGACATTTAAAACCGATAATATGTCCGATGTTTTGCTTTCCACATTGATTAGAACATTACTGTAGTCAGTCTTGCAGTGTAGTGTCTGACTCTGTAGTGGTAGCAGAATGGACAGTGTTCTCAACTTACATGTGGGAAACCCATTGAATCCTGGTCAGATTGAAGAAAGTTGAGTATTTGGTAGTCAGTAGTTTACAACTTTTGTCACTCTGCCCTTTTAATTATTAACTACAGTGACTACACTGTTGCTACATGTAACAAATTAGGCTATCAATTATGGCCTGATGATTCTGGTTTTACTTGTGGAGCTAGGCTGGCATCTGCACAACTGTCCATATAGATCCAAATGAATCACATGCACAGAATTACTTCAAATGATTATGAATATCCAGTTATAAATTGGTCGTTGTAACCTACCTGGTGTATGTAATTCTATGAGCAACAAAAACACACTTAAAAGAGGATATCTCTGTGTTGGAAATTGGGATAACGCATCTCTTTCTTTTCAAGGTCTTTTTATTATATTTTTTGGTACAAGGCCCAGGGGCAAGCATTATGCACATACATTTTTATATAGTATCGCAGACAGACTGAGACAATGTACATATACTACATTCCCCTATCCCACCCTCCCCCCACCCCCACCCTCCCCCCACCCTCAATCCCCAGGACAGTTGTAGGCACAGTTGTAAGAGAAAAGATTTAAAATAAAAGGAAAAACAAAGAGGCACAGAGATTAATCAGAGCAGATAAAATAGGGGAAAAAAAGAAGCAGATATAATAAATAAAAAATAATAAATAAATAAATAAACATTTTGGGTTTGCTGTGTGCTGCAGTCGCAACAGGCATACGCCACACTATGCTACCTGAGTGTTGTGGTAGAAAGTCATGAACGGGTCCCAGGTCTTATGGATTTTTTTCTCGGAGCCGGCTATTGAGAATCGCAGCATCTCCAATTTAAGGCAAGACATTATATCACGAAGCCATTGAATGAGCACGGGCGGGGCAGCATCTTTCCATCGGAGCAGAACAGCGCGTCTGGCAAGCAACAGGGCGAAGTCCACCATACGGCACTCTGTACGTATTAGTGTGAGATCTTTCCCTCCCACAGTACCAAACAGTGCAACTAAGGGGTCTGGGTCTAGAGTTCGGTGTAAAATAGTAGATAGGGTATTGAAGACACCTTCCCAAAATGGTTGTAATTGCGCACACATCCAGTATTGGTGGATGAGGGTTGCGTCAGTATTGTTGCACTTGTCACAGGTGGGGGTTATGTCAGGGTATATACTTGCAAGTTTGGCCTTAGACATGTGAGCTCTGTGAACTATTTTAAACTGAATTAGACAGTGCCTTGCACAGAGTGAGGACTTATGTATGGAAGAGAAAATAGAGTCCCAGTTTTCCGCAGACAACGTGGTCCCCAAATCATGTTCCCAGTCAGCTATTATCTTGGCCATGGGCGCAGGCCTCAAATTGGAGATTATGTCATATAGTGTTGATATAGCGGCTTTGGCCATCGGGTCAAAAAGGAGAAATTGGTCGATAGGATTAATATTGGACTTTTCGGGGAAGCCAGGTACCACAGAGCGCACGTAATGTCTGGCCTGCAAATATCTGTAGAAATGTGACCTTGGTAGGTCGTACTTTCTTGAGAGTTGGTCAAAGGAGGCAAAATGCCCATCTATAAATAGATCTTTAAACCATTTAATACCCTTCCCTTGCCAGTTGTTAAATGTCAAATCTTGCAGCGATGGGACAAAGAGATGGGCAACAGGACTCACCAGGGAGAGGTCTCTATATTTATAGGTTCTTCTGAACTGGGCCCACACTCTCAGCGTATGACGCACAACCGGGTTGACTATAGAGTCAGGTATCGGACGGTCAGGCGGTGCACCGAGGAGAGCCGGAAGTGACAGATAACGCATCTCTAATATGCCTAACACCTGTTGAAGTGTTGCTTAATTGTTCAACCATCGTTAAGACGCTGAATAGATTTGACTGGGTCGTTCACACTCGCTGTGCGTTGATGGCTTGTTAACAACCGTCATTGATTCTAAATAGACCAAGGTGTTACTGGATTTGAATCCTTTGTATCCTTTGAAATAGAGAGGGGTCATTGACCACTGTTCTGCTGTACTAAAAATGTATATAAAAAACGGACTGGCAACAAATATATATATATATGCAAAAGATTGGCACAAATTTTCCAAAAATAGAAGATCTACAAGCTTGTAGATCTATTTTTGAATAGCCAAAGAAATCTAAAAATGACACACAGATACGTTCCCAGTCTATGGGTTAAGTAAAAGTATCAATACTGCAATGTAGGAAATACTCTGTTACAAGTAAAAGTCCAGGATTCAAAATTGACTTGAGTAAAAGTACAAAAGTATTGGTATCAAAATATACTTAAAAGTACCAAAACTAACTGGGTCCCCGGTTTTACCAAAAAAACACTGCTCTAAAGCTGTGGGAGTTAAGGGAGATGATGTTCTCTTCTCACCAAAGTCAGACAGTTTGAGCAGTTTGAGCTCCCCATGGTTCTGGGGTGAAGGATCCTGTGACTATTGTATGAGAGGCCTCTGAGCAGCTGGAACATGAAGATCTGCGCAGAGAGAGAGAGAGAGAGAGAGAGAGAGAGAGAGAGAGAGAGAGAGAGAGAGGAGAGAGGAGAGAGGAGAGAGGAGAGAAGAGAGAAGAGAGAAGAGAGAAGAGAGAAGAGAGAGAGATCATGTAATATTCTCACACACTACAGTACGGTTATAAAAGAAAATGCTCCAGGCACATTTCCTTAACCCATTAAGACCTGAAGCCGATTCTACAAAATGTCTTCTAAACAGTTTTCTGAAAAAACATATGTTTCTATGTCAGTGCCAGGTCGACTTTTTCATGTCAAGGACCCCCAAAACGATATGAATGTGGCCGCGGACCCCCATCTCAAAATATTTTGTTCCAGGGACCCTCAGAAGTAAAGATTTGAGTCAAAATAATGCTTTTTTAGCTCAAATCAAAAAATGACACAGATGTGTTCCAGGTCTTAAATTAATCTGCGAACAGAGAGACAAAGACAGAGAGACATTCTGAGAGACAGGAAGAGAGCGAGAGGCTGTGTCCAAAGGGTGTCTGAAAGTATAGTGATAATTATTATACCCTATATACAGTCAACTCATCTTATCCCGCAATGCACGGTGAAAAGTAGGGCACGACCAATGGTCACTATCGTGAAACAAACCATGCATTGTGCTGAAAGAAAAATACCAACGTTTATCCGGAAGTTACGTTTTAATTGCACGAGAGCAATGATGAACAACATAAATAATACTGCGTGGCTCTGTAGGGGCCGGGCCGTCTAGACGAGGGTCTGTTTGCGTGTCTGTCTGTGAGTTTGCTTGTTGTCCAGGGCTAATCTTTAACCCATTCAATCTGTGTCTGTTTAGATTTCAGCTATAAGCATTATTTTTTGAGATTGCAGATCTGCTATTTTTTAAACATTTTGTGCAAATCTTTGGATACATACATTTTTAACTCAAATCTTTGCTTCTGGGGGTCCCTGGAACTAAATATTGTGAGATGGGGGTCAAATACATATAATGTTGGGGGTCCTTGACAAGAAAAAGTTCGAGCACCACTGATATATATTTGTTGAGACATTTGACAGTCACAAATGTTCACTTTAAAATATATATATTCAAAGATTTTCAAAAATAATTGTTGATTTTAAAAAAATAGCAGATCTACAAGCTCAGAGTCAGAGAGCTTGTAGATCACCAAATCTCTGCACGCTGCCAGTAGGCCAAGGAACCGACATGTATTTTATATATATTTTTTCTTTTACATATCGTTGCTGTTTTGTTCATGGAGTACATTGTTCTTTCTTTCTTTCTTTCCAGAAATGTAATGCCCAACTTCATCATACTTCATCATAAGAGTGTCAAGCAAAAGCAGTGAAAATAGTCGATCTACAAGCTCAAAATGCGTCGCAATGTGACGTATTGTAAGCTTGTAGATCAACTATGTTCACTGTTTTGTATATATTATTTTAATAGTAGCCTAATAAAACAGGAACGGTTTTGGACGATTATGTTACATATCTTCTCTGTCGGGTGGAAACCTCCTATGTCCAAAACTGTTACTTTTCAGGATTCAAATTCAAAAGCAGATCCACAAGCTCGAAACGCGTGTTTGTAGATCTGCTACTTTTAATGCTTACGTGTGACGCTGTGGTATGATCAAGTAGGGCATTAATTTATGAAAAAAACACAACAAACGTAAAATATGGCGACAAGAGGTTTCTGCCAGACAGCAACGATATGTTTTTAATATTTAACTTTAACCTGCTTAATACATGAGCTACAGACACTCAAAGACAGACAGACAGACAGACAGACAGACAGACAGACAGACGGTGTTGATTTTGTCGACTAAAACTATGACAAATAAAAATCGTCTATAAAAACTAAGCTATGATGACTAAAACTAAATATATTGACAATGTCGTCAACAAATAAAAACTACACTAACGTTCCAGAGCCCGACCCTTAATTAAATTAAAACTAAATAGGCCCCAATATAGAGAGCCCCCCAGTCCAAAAAATGGACTGGAGTACTTTCTCAAGGTCTATGTTAGAGAAAAATGGCTTGATTTTGGAAACGATTCAAAGCTAGAAAAAAAAAACGTTTTTCTTTTCTACTGCTTTTACCTGCTTGTTAAACTTAAAGGCAGAATCAAACATCTCACCAAGGTGTTTCACATTTGGACAGGTTGCCACAGGGACACAGAGGGCACTTTAGAACCGAAGGGGACATGTGCGTTCCCAGCGTGTGCGTGCGCATCACAATCATCCTATAATTTCAGTAACCTCTGTCGGTCTTCGTCTGTGGTGTCTTCGTCTGTGGTGTCTTCGTCTGTGCCCGATCAAACTGCGCATGCGTCGCGACACACATGCTGGCTCTGTGTGTGCGCATGCGTCGCATCTACAGCCCCACAGCGTTGCACTGTTGCACACACAGAACACTCGCCTCCGCGGCCGTGTATGCACGTTGGGGAGGCACGTGTCAAAATGGACATTATTTGTGTTCGCGCGACGACCGCGTATGTGTGTTCGCGACGGGGGACAGCTCTGGCCGCATGAGGGTGTGTGCGTGACGGGGGGGTGTGTGGGGGGTTGCCCGTGGGGAGGGGTGACCGCGGGGGGTGCCGCGGGGGGACCCGCGGGGGGTGCCGCGGGGGGACCCGCGGGGGGACCGCGCTACAGGACGTGCAATAACCTTCACCGGGTATGGTCTAGTTTACTTTAATTTGGTTAATTCGGTACAAAAAATGTACTCCATGAAGTGTAGAGGTTTTTTCTTTTTCCTTTTTCTTCATCCCAAAAGTACTCAGTTCCCCCCCAATGGAACTGAGTATGTTCAAACCCCTCCGCCCCCCTCCTGCGTCCCTGGGTTGCCAAGACCGTTAGTATTCCCTGTGATGGAGTGACCGTGAGCAGAGCCGTCTGGGAGAAATGCGGGGCCCTGTGCGAAGTCGCGTGCGCGCGCGCCCCCATCCCCGCGCTCGCGGGGATCTGTTTTTGGTGGTTATTTGCGGTTATTTCTCGGTATAACTCTTACTAAACGTGAATATGTTCACTATGTTCACTTTTTTTTTTTTGCGGGGCTCCCCCAAGCGCGGGGCCCTGTGCGGCCGCACCGTTCGCACTACCCTTGGTGCGGCCCTGACCGTGAGGGAGCCAAACAGGACAACTTCCAGCTTGCCTTCATTGTTGCAGCTGTACAAAGGTGTGTGCCATGCAACACTTGATGTCCTCAAGGCAGGTCATGAGCCTGACTGCAGAGATAGGACTGGTTGTTGGCTCCAGGGAAGATAAAGCTGTAAATCTTGTATATCGTCTCATCGATCATCAGGTATTTGTTTTGATTGTATTGGCATTGCGTGAGAGCATACACAACCTTCAACAACATGAATTCATGCTCAGACACAGTACATCTAGTGGTCATACCTCCAGGCTAATTTCATAGAACCTCAATGAGTTTGGTAAAACAGTGTTACATTACACTCATTTATCTGTCATCATTCACTTTGGTTTTCTCCCCACAGAGTAGAAATTCCTATTGCATGGAATATTTTCCAAGGTAAACTAAGGTGATAAACACCCATTTTAGATCTTGTGTGAATGTTTTTTGAATGTTTAGGCTATTCCTTCAGTATGACTTTTGGGGCTGTTATTGACAGGCATTACTAAGACCTTTTATATGTGACTAGAAATGCAAAGTTAGCAAGCAGCGATGACCAGGCCCTCGCACCTCTGTCCACGTTGGGTAGAAATATCGACGAATCAGAGCAGGGAGCAGAGCTAAGTAACTCTAATGAAGGACAAGGATTTTTAACCAGTGAGTCCAGAGTCCAGTGAGATGACTCTGTACGACAAATTGTTCAAAAATTACGGCAAAACATAGGAACTATCAAATATCGACCAATTAGAAGAGGGGCCGGAGTTATGTAACACCAATGAAGAACAAGGACTGTTATCTGAGTCCAATGACACCACCCACAAGTCTGTATGGCAATCAGCTGAAAAGTTAGGCTACATAAAAAAATCACACCGAGTGTGAAGTGAGCGGTGCCTTTGATGAGTTAATTTCATTAAGCTATATGAACTAGAGGAACAATGTTAAATCCCTGTCTGTTCATTTCAAGGCTGCTCAACAGGAATACAGAGCTTAAAGGTTTCATGACGTTCAGTTTTACCACACATTAAAAGTCTTTGTCATGGTCCTTCAAACGTGTATAGAAAGTTTTAACAACAAATTCCACTCCGTTGATCCATGGCAGGTGTTTTTCTTTCACATTTCTAAAGCCTTTTCAACTGCAATGAAAAAAGAAGTCTTTGCCTGCGGGTGTCACTGGTGAGGGATTTTGCCTGTCAATCATCGCCTCTGCTCCGCCCCCCCCAAAGGAAAGGATAGGGGAGGGGAGGGGCGAGGAGGAGAGTGGGCGGGATTAATCGGCTGTGACCTCACTGTCGAAGGGCCAAGCTCAGATTACTTTTCAGCCTAATTATTCAGAAAACCCCAGACCACAGAAAATCCACTGAATGTTCAAAGTTCAGATTATTTGGGTGTAATTGAGGTCATAAAACCCCCAAAAAAACATAAAAAATAAAAAAAGTGAAAATGAATGTCATAGAACCTTTAAGCAATTACAGCCTGTCCCTATTGGCCATAAGAGCACCTAGCAAGTTTCGTAGGTTTAGCATGCTGGGAACTGGAGTTATGGCTGTTTAAAGCCCAGCCAATAGGAATTTGACGCTTCGCCACAGTCACGCCGTTTTACGAAAACTCAAGCTTTTGATAACTTTTCATTGTTATGGTCTTTTGTGTACTCTGAGCGAATTTCAGACGGATCCGACAATCCGCCTAGGAGGAGTTTGTTAAAGTACAACCTGTGAAAATGGTGTGAAATGCATAAAAACGTCACTATAAATAAAAAATGGCCGACTTCCTGTTGGGTTTAGGTCATGGCTCCAAGAGACTTTTTTGTAAGTCGGAACATGATACAGGTGTGTACCGCTTTTCATACATGTAGGTGAAACCGTATTGTGGGGCTTCAAGCACAGAATTTTGTAGGGGGCGCTATTGAGCCATTAGGCCCACGCCCCTTTTTAGACGATTAATATCCATAATTTTTCGCCACTTGTGATGTGTGTGCAAAGTTGTGTAACTTTTTGAGTGCGTTTAGGCCCTCATTTTCCTGATTCATTATCGGGAAGCGGAAGGGCAGAATAATAATCATTGCAGTTTCAATAGGGCTTCGGACTACTGTGCAGTGCCCTAATTATACACTTGCATCACTGATTTGCACATAAAAGCACAATGTTAATTTTGGCTTCACGATGGTCTCCACAGAATATTGAAGTTAAATGACTAATATACACTCATGAAGTGGCGCATGTTCAAGAGTTGACAAGTGTGAGCATTTTTTGTAAAATAGGCCTCTCCCGATAACTTTGGAAGCCAATTAACGGTATGGACTATCAAAGTTTCGCTTGGATTTGTTTATCGCATGGGGGATCATGTGTACCGATTTTTGTGAAATTTGGACAAAATACGTGGGAGGAGGAGCTAAAAGTGTATTTTGAAGAAAATTCAACATGGCGGAAAATTTATCCAGACGCAAATGGGTGTGGCCTATATGGGGAGTTGTGTCATGACCCAAGGAATCCAGGGAAAGGATTTTTTTTATTGTACAACCTACGGTTCAAGAGTTATAAGCCAAAAGGTAAAGTGGGCTGTTGCATGGGTCCAGAGATCATGTGTACCTAATTTTGTGAGATTTGGACAAAATCTGTAGGAAGAGGAGCTAAAAGTGTGTTTTGAAGAAAATTCAAATGGCGGAAAATCTATCCAGGCGCAAATAGGCGTGGCCTATATGGGGAGTTTCCGTCATGACCAAAGGAATCCAGGGGAAAATATTGTTTGATTCTACGACCCACGGTTCAAGAGTTAAAGGCCAAAAGGTAAAGTGGGCTGTTATAGCGCCACCATGTGGCCGACTGGTGTAATCATTTTGTAAATAATTTGGTAATAAACTATGAACCTCCCCTCTAAGTGTCGTAGCTGTAGCCCTTACGCTTTCCGAGAAAAAAATACTTGAATGGGAGTTTTTTTATTTTCCCATTAAAGTGGATGGGGACATTTAATGCACTAATAAATCAATATCAATTAAACTATACAACCTATCTCTTAGAAAAGTACAAGCCCTGGACTGTGGGAGAAATAGCGCAATGAAATAAAGTTTATCTAGAAAGAACGAAAGAATAACGTTTATAGAGCACTATAGTCTGGTTGCCCTGTTAGGACAACCACACTAATTATGTCTAATAAATCAAAACACACACCTTTGCAGCTAAGTGTCAGGTTGAAGCACTGTCTGTACTGATGAGACTCAATTATTATTATCCAAAATAATTAGGATTATATTTTTTGGTCGTTAAGTGGTTCAGCAGTTAATGCAGACATACTATTGTTTTAAAATGTGCAGCACATTGGAATAGACCCTATGACACATTAGGAGTCCATTAGTATACATTTAGGGCTAGGCCACTGTGTTTTTGGTAAGATGATTACTTTGCATGTCTGTGGCAAAAATGAAATATTAATGAAAATGTCCATCACAAGCTGCCATGGTGATGACCCCTGATCACAATGTGTCGCATCGCGACGCATTGTGAGCATGTAGATCGGCTATTTTCAAATGGCTGAAATGCATATAGGGCTGAAGTGATTAATATATGTTTTGTAATAATAATCAAAATCTACAAAGTAACTAAAGTTATTATACGTGAATCCCTTGAGGTGCTTATTGGTCAAAAACCCAGATGTGTGTCTCAAAGAATAGCGCCTTTATTCAAATCGCTTTACAATATGAGTTGCATTCTCACACACACTCACACACGCGTTACAAACACACACTGATGCAGAAGAATCCATGCAAGGCACCAGGGGTGTAAGTGCTGTAGCACCACCGATGTTCAGAGACAACTACAGCACTCTCGTCTGAGTTGCTCCCCGTCTAAACAGGACGACTAGTGTACTGTACATGGAACTGGATAAAGTGCTGTCACCTGTATTTTATTTGTCTCATCAGAGTCAACTGCACAGGGATGGTGAAGAAAGGGAACATGGAAAGACACTCTCGGACAAACCTCAAACCATTTGATAATGAACTGAAATTTCAACTGGCGACCATACATGAAACTGGAACTGGAACTGCTGTCTGTTATCAGTGCTTTAAACGTCCAATAAATCATTTTTGCATTATTGTTTGATGTGTGTGACTGTTTCATAATTTATCCTGCCTTTACTTTTCATGTGAAACTATTGACGTATTCTGTTATTTTAATTAACAGCCTATAAGAACATTTTGAAGTGGTGGTAATTTAGATTTTACTATCTGGTGACCTCTGCTGACTAAGTAGATCTTGTGCCTAAAAAGTTTTCTATACCCTGTTCTAGAGTATACAGGTCCAGGGGCTGTGGGCAACCAGAAAGGACAGTAAACCTACATTTTTGTGAGCAGAGGTGATTCTTGAGACTGTTGGGACCCTGGCCTGTGCAGAAAATCCCATAGGGCCCTTCTTACCATCTTGAATGAGCCTTCAGGGGCCCCATGTTGCTCTGGGTCCAAAGCAGATGCATATTGCATAGTTTGCTTTCACAAACTGTATCTCTATATGGGGTCTTTTTGGTTCAGCTTCTGAAATTAGTCATTTGGCCCAATTTTCTGGACAGGCCCGTCCAGGGATGTGGCTCAGCTGTGTGTGTGTGTGTGTGTGTGTGTGTGTGTGTGTGTGTGTGTGTGTGTGTGTGTGTGTGTGTGTGTGTGTGTGTGTGTGTGTGTGTGTGTGTGTGTGTGTGTGTGCGTGTGCGTGCGTGCGTGCGTTGTAACTACCATCGTCAATGTAGAAGGTGCAGTGGATGCATTTGCAACTTCTTTGGATTATGTAGCTTGCATACAAGAAGGCACTACTCACCGGTGGAATCAACAGCCAACACTAGCTGACGGCCCCTCACGTGAACACCGGTGCGCCGTCTGAAGCGAACTTGAGCCACGAGAGGCAACGCCGAGCGAGCACAGGCGAGCGAGTCGCCGTGCCAAACGTGGTGAAGTCTGCAGCTGTTGTCTGCCTGTGGCATGTTCTTTAGATGGGAGGAGCTAAAACAGAACATGACTCATGAGCCTAGCCTAAGTGATTATGTTATTGTTCCGCTCACTGCAGTTTCAAGAAATGCCCCTACTTCTTTTAAACAACATAATATCCCTGGCTCCCCCCATCAAAGGAGGCGCAAACTGAAATGTATAAATGACAGGGAGACATAGAGACTTGTTAGTGCACTAGTCCTTGTTGATGAAGCTTCATTGCCTGTCTTTATACTTCTTCTGTTCTGTCTCTCCAGACCCACATTAGGATTTCACAACTGAAGCAGGTAAGACACACACTCTTTAATTATTAGCAGAATTCATTCAGTGATCACCAGCTGTCATTTTACAAATGAAAATGTAAATGACAAAATGAAACAGTGAAATTGTTTACAAATCTTGAAATGTAATTATTTGTCCAAAAAAGAAAAGAAAAAAAAGGATTATCAATAGGCCTACATTTACTAATGTTTCACCATCTACTCTTCGTGCATAAATATTTTACTCAATATCCTGCTGTCTAGAGGCCTTCTAACCCTTATCCTCTTTCGCTAGTTTTACATAGGATCTCACCCCTGCTTAGGGTTTCTGCCACTACATTTTTTGATTTATATTTTAATGTTTAATGTCTAAGTTTAAAACGAGTAATGCACCGTCTGTCATTTTGAGTTAGATAAAGAACGTAGCAGCCCAAGAATGTCTCCATAACAGTGTTGGGCAAGTTACTTTTAAAAAACTTGTTACTTTATTAGTTACTAAATTACTGCTCTCATAAAAGTAAATAGTAACTAGTTACTTTACTTTCAAAATAACAACAATAAAAATAAAGGTTTTTGTGTTTTTTTTTGTTGTGGTTTCTGTGGCACAGGAAGAGAAAAGACAACTCCTTATCATTGTAGCAATTATTATGAAATGTCGTGGAAAAATAAAACACAAAAGATATGTTTAGAAATGTTGACAGGCATCTTTGGCATCTATATCTTCAGGCATCTATTGTAGCCTCAACAACTAAGTAGTGCACTTGTACAAATGTATTTTTGAGCTCAACTTCCATTTTGGCATATTCAATGTCCAGGTACTTTGAAAACGTCTTTCTGCACTGTGGCCCTGAATTCACTCCTTTCACTGGCATATGGCTCACTAGTTGCCTGAAGGCAACAGACTCAACCGTTGCAATGGGCAGCATCTCCTCAATAACATACCTGGCAAATTGGCAATCAAACGGTTTAGTTGATTCTGGGTGACACTGACATGTGGCGATTTTTAAAAATCGATTTTTGTCTGTTTAGCTGGTGTTGTTCCATCTGGATCACTGCTGGTTGTAGAGACGGTGGGGTCTTTGGGAACCACTTTTATAGCCCCATGTACTGTACTGAGGTGCTTCAGCAGATTGGCATTGCTGTTATTGGATGTGGATAATGCTTTCTGTCCTGCACAGAGTTTACATTTAACAGTAATATTTTTTGCATCTTTTATCCCTGCATATTCAAAATAGTGGCTAAATCGCCAAGTTGTAAAGCTGCTGCTGTTGTCGTTTGCCATTGTGTGTGTGTGTGTGTGTGTGTGTGTGTGTGTGTGTGTGTGTGTTGCCGGTCAGTGGCTGCGTTGCCGTGTGTGTGTGTGTGTGTGTGTGTGTGTGTGTGTGTGTGTGTGTGTGTGTGTGTGTGTGTGTGTGTGTGTGTGTGTGTGTGTGTGTGTGTGTGTGTGTGTGTGTGTGTTGGTCCACTTAATAGCAAGCGTTTGTGTGTCTGTGTATTTCCCCATAAGACAAGACCCGCCCAACTCTGTCTCTGATTGGCTTAACCTGAAATTTTACCCCGCGTTAACCAATCATCGTCCTCTCTAGCACTTTCACTTTTTCATTAGAGTGTAAGGGACCGCTGTTAAATGACAGGCAGAGAGAGGCAGGCTGCTCCGCAGAAAACAGTTCATTGGATCACATAACGTAACGCAAGTAACGTACCCATTTCAATCACAGTAACTCTAACGGCGTTACTGAATGGGAAAAGGTAACGCGTTACGTTATTAGTTACCGCAAATAGTAGTTGCGTTACGTAACGCGTAACGCGTTAGTCCCAACACTGCTCCATAATGAAAATCAGGTGCAAGTGGAGGAACATGAGCTATGGAAATCACACAGGGATTTTTGACATAAAAATACACAAACATCGATTTATTTAATTTCTTTGGAATCTTTTGTTAGAAATGTCCTAAGTATGACCACTGATATGCGCACGCTGCGACCGGCAGCAAGAGATATGTTTGAATGTATGTAATATGTTTTACTACCTCTTGCTGTAAACCTAATTGCCCTTTTGGGACATTAATAAAGTTGAACCTTAAACCTTGAACCTAATACTCCTACAGATTGTGTAAAATACTCACACTAATTGGTACACAATATCTCTGGGGTCATGTGATCAAGATGTATCAGTCAGATATATCAGATTCCATTCCAATTGGCTATGACTGGCATCCAAATTTCACAGGTTTGGGTAGGCAACCTGGAGACCTGCGCTCCGAAGAGGGCACTTTTCTTTTTTTCCTTTTCTTTTTTAATATATGTTTTTATTTAGAGAGGGATAGTGAAAGTAGACTGACAGGAAATGGGGAGAGAGATGGGGGGTGGCACGCAGCAAATGTCGTCGGGAACGGGAGTCGAACCCGCGACACGCTGTCAGGCTTTGCAGCCTAGGGTGCATGGACCGCCTTGCTACGGCGCAGGCCAGAGGGCACTTTTCTAGTTAGTATTCTGTGATAGAACACGTTTCAATGTCAAGTGGGGAGTGTACTTAGGGGTTAGGGTATAGAGTCCATTTCAGCTCATTTGATTACCGTATGTTGCTGTAGATTGAGTTCATCTGTATATACACATGTACTGTATTGTTATAATAACTCTCTCTCTCTCTCTATCTCTCTCTCTCTCTCTCTCTCTCTCTCTCTCTCTCTCTCTCTCTCTCTCTCTCTCTCTCTCTCTCTCTCTAAGAACGTAAGACAACACAAAACAGTCATGAGTGCAGATTCAAGCAGCAAGAATGGAGAAGAAGGTATATCTTCCCAGGAGACAAATTCTCAAGGCAAGACTGTAATGAAATCGAATTGATGTAATTGCATAGAATCATTGAAACATGTTTTCTTTCTTTCTTTTTCTTTTGCAAACATCAAATGTTTATCATCCATAACCATATCATTTTAATCCAACAGATCTCATAATAAATGATGACGAAATTCGGATCGTGATGGTTGGGAAAACTGGAGCTGGAAAAAGCGCCACTGGAAACACAATTCTGGGTTCAAAAGCTTTTGTAGACAAGTTTACAACTGTATCCGTCACAACGAAATGTACAAAAGCCAGTGGTGAAGTGGCTGGTAGAAAGGTCTCTGTTGTTGACACACCAGGCTTGTTTGACACCAAAGTTAGCGAAGATGAGGTCATTGCTGAGATCAAACAGTGTATTTGTTTTGCTTCGCCTGGTCCCCATGTGTTCCTGGTTGTGATCAAACTGGGAAGATTCACAAAAGAGGAGCAGGAAACTGTGCAAATTATACAGGACATATTTGGCCAAAAGTCAAATGAATACACTATGATTCTTCTAAGTCATGCTGACATGGTTGATGAAGGTGTACCAGTTGAAGAAATTCTGAAAAATAATCAGGAACTACAAAAAGTCATCAGAAACTGTGGAGGTCGCTATCATGTCTTCAACAACAAATCTAAGGATCCCTTCTCTCAGGTCACTGAGCTACTGGAGAAAATCAACAGCCTGGTGTTGAAGAATGGTGAAAAAAGCCACTACACCAATGACATGTTCCAAATAGCAGAGAAAAAGATAGAGGAAATGAAAAAGAGAATTCTTAAGAAGAACAAAAAGAAGATACAAAAAGAAGAGGAACGACTGAAGAAAAAACATGAGGGACAATCTCTGGAAGACGCAATAAAATTGATGCATAAACGATATGAAAAAGAAGCAAGAGATGAAGCCGAGAAAAGAAACGCATTCTTGGCTTTTGGATTGGTGTCTGCTGCTGCTGGAGCTGCCTGTGGAGCATATGCTGGGCTTTATGCTGGATTGGCGTTCGGCCCAGTTGGTGTAATAACAGGGGGTGTACTGGGGGCGTTAGTTGGGGCTATATTAGGGGCTATAGCAGGGGTTGGTACAGCTTCTAACGAACAGGCTGCAGAAGCTGGTGCCAAGGCAGTGGCTACGGTGGGGAAAACAGTGAAAGACAACTGCGTTACTCAATGAATGACGAAGGTTCAATGACATATCCAGGTCAAGAAATTCACCAGCAATCACCATAAACATAAATGTATAGAGTTCAAATTGGATGCCAAATTAAATTCAAGTCAACAGTGATGCAAGAGAAACTTTTCAAATGGAGAAGGGATGATAAAGATTAGTATAAGGAGGGAACTGTATATTATTGGACCAAACAAAAGCCAGCACACCAAGGACAGCAACAGCGAAGAAGCATTCAGCCAATTAAACAACACAGTTGTTGTTTTTACATGCATTGACTCTCAGGTTGCCCCCCATTTTAAACAGCATCAGGGTAATGATCTCTCTTCTTTAATATGGTATCAACCATGTCCCTTTGTCAAACAGAGGTGATGACCTGAAACGTCAGTATTCTTTATTTATAGCTACCACCCTCCCAGGGACCAATGGATTTGGTTGGATTTGACTGCTTTATGAATTGTTTAGAAAATAGAGTTGATTCGATCCTAGCATATTTTGCTGTTTTCCCTTTCCCTTCGTTGTTTTTGTTATAATACATTAGTAATCTTTACTTCTGTTTATTGTGTGTCATAGATAGAGTTGTACTGACACTTATTGTCTAAGTGGATAATTGAATCATTGTGGGGCTCCACCCATTGAGCTGCAACTCCATTTATACCACCTGGGAATGTACTCACTGTTTATCCTGATGCAACATGTTGGTTTAGTAATGTTCTGCAATGAACTAGACAAGTAATAAAGGCTTGTTTACACTTTGGCTACAAGAAGAGCTTCTGCAGTGTCTCTTTCGCTTTTTAAATTTCAAAGATTGTAAAGTCCCATATGAACACAAAACACACACAATCCTTTATATCCAGGAAATTATCTTTGACATTGAGTAATAGAAAATGTAGCTGATCAACGAACGACTTTATGGTACAATAACAAAAAACAAATTTGCATACCTCTCCCATGTCGATAAGTCTTGAACATTTTAAACATATCCCTTTAAGGTACATTTTGAACGGATAACATTTTACTTTGTTTATTATTACCTTACATCAGAAATTCTGATTCTGCAACTCTTTCTCTCCATATGATGGTATGCCCTTCAAGTAAGGTGTTGAACTATTTATCTATCTACTATCAATTATTTTATCAGGTATTGGAACAATTACAAACATTACTTGCCATTACAGTATACATTACACTTTATTTCAATAGCCACAAACATGATGATCTCATTAGCTAGTGATTAATCAATGATGATTACAACATGTAATACATGTTCTCTGTCCATTTAGTTGTGAACAACTAAGAATGAATCACGATGATGATTAATAAGTCATCATTCATAATGATGTACTTACCTTAAGCCTTTAAGACCGGGAAAGCATCTATGTCATTTTAGATTTATTTGGCTATTCAAAAATAGCAGATACAGTATACAATCTGAGTGCCGAGCTTGTAGATCTGCTATTTTTGAAAAACGAGTCGTGAAAATGTGTGCAAATCATTGAATATATACATTTTTAACTCAAATATTTGCTTCTGGGGGTCCCTGGAACAACATATTTTGAGATGGGGGGGGGGGGGGGGGGATATACATTTTGGGGGTCCTTGACATGAAAAAAGTTTGAGAACCACTGATATTATAGCAACATATTTTTTTTTCAAAAAAACTGTTAGGATTCAGAAGACATTTGTAGAATCCCCCAGAAGCAAAGAGTTGAGTTAAACATTTTCACATTCAAATATATATATATTCAAAGATTTGCACACATTTTCACGATTTTTCTAAAATAGCAGATCTACAAGCACAGCACTCGGTGCCGCGCTATGAGCTTGTAGATCTGCTATGTTTGAATAGCCAAATAAAAATGACACACAGATGCGTTCCCGGTCTTAATGGATTAATTCATGCTTTAATTGGCACGTTGTTTATGCAAGTGGACATGAATGACGCACTGTGACCTCATGTAAATTCCTGATTATTCACAAGGCATTAATGCATTTCATATTTGGATTATTTCATAATAATATTAAATAAAATAATATTTGTCTAACACTTCATGCTGCAGTCAGCGCAGTTGTATACAGTAAGTGTGTGTAGGCTGTAATACCAGGTGAGATCATACTGTAGATGGATGAGATGATAAAATGTTCACTCTAGTTTTCTACAGGTCTACTTAAGGTCACGTGTCATCATTTAAACAATATCACATGAGAGGGAGTGCTGTTCTACTGTATATCAGCACGGCTGTGGTTTGGTCGGAGACACGAAGCTGCAGGACAAAGAGCTGAAGATAATTAGTGGATTGTGTGATTCTGATGAATTAACTGATTAACTAATTATTTGCTTCATCATTTCCTGTTCTTGATGGTCTCCAGTAACTTCATAGTGAGCTTTCAGACCTGCAGACAAACCTTTTTATTGTTGTTGTTTTTTAATGTGTCTGTTACAAATCACAATTCACCTCTGTATAAATCATCACAATGATCACATCATCAGAAGTCCTGGAGTGGAGTCCTGTCCATCTATATGTGTGTCTTTGAACAGCTATAATCTCCGGCACTGTTGAACAGATGAACATGAAACCTTGTACACAGTACACACACTCCCAGCAGGCCAAGGAAGAACATCTGCCCCACATTTTTTAACCGGCTTCCTGGTGGCGCTATAAAAGCCCACTTCACGTTTTTTGGGCCTATAACCCTTGAACCGTAGGTCACACATTTCTTTTTCCCCTGGATTCCTTGGATGATGACACAACTCTCCGCACAGGCCACCCCCATTTTCTAGACTAGATTTTCTGCCACATGTTTTGCTTCTCCTACTGCAGATTTTGTCCAAACTGGGTATGGGTACTCTGACAACAGGTACAATAGCCAGGGCGCTTAGTGACACAATCGTTCACTTTGTGATACAAGCGCCAATTTTCCACAAAGTTTCTACTGGACCTACTTTTTCACAAAAGCCCGTTAGCCACGCAAAAAAAAACAATATGGCTGCCATTTTCCAAAATGGCTGCTGGTGAAATATATTTTATGTGGTTTTTGACATGGATTGTGATTGGATGATCCAATTTTGATTATTTTGGCATCAGAATATAGTTTTGACTCCCCCCCGCCCCCTCCCCCGCTAGTCACGCAAAAAAATATATATGACTGCTATTTTCCAAAATGGCTGCCGGCGAAAGACATTTTATGTGGTTTTTGACCTGGATTGTGATTGGATAATCCAAATGTTTTCTGAGGGTGTAGGCTACTTGGTGTAAAAAGGTTGCGCAGAATGCGCACCACTGAGCTAAGGGACTAACGGGACACAGGTGGAGAAATAAAACTAATCACAAGGTAACGAGACAAGACAGGAAACGTTACGACAAAATAAAACGAACACAACAGTAAAGTAAAAACTAAGTATCCACTTGAAACAGGACTGTATTGTATTGTTATTGAACAGCACTGTACTGTACTTTACTGTATTGCTATTGTATTGTTATTGAACAGCACTGTACTGTACTGTACTGTACTGTACTGTATTGTTATTGAACAGCACTGTACTGTACTGTACTGTATTGCTATTGTACAGTACAGCACAGTACTGTACTGTACTGTACTGTACTGTACTGTACTGTACTGTACTGTACTGTACTGTACTGTACTGTACTGTTATTGAACAGCACTGTACTGTACTGTACTGTTATTGAACAGCACTGTACTGTACTCTACTGTATTGTACTGTACTTTTATTGAACAGCACTGTACTGTACTGTACTGTACTGTACTGTACTGTATTGCTATTGTACAGCACAGTACTGTACTGTACTGTACTGTACTGTACTGTACTGTTATTGAACAGCACTGTACTGTACTGTACTGTACTGTACTGTACTGTATTGCTATTGTACAGCACTGTACTGTACTGTACTGTACTGTACTGTACTGTACTGTACTGTACTGTACTGTACTGTACTGTACTGTACTGTTATTGAACAGCACTGTACTGTATACTGTACTGTATTGTTGTTGGTTACCAGTTCGCGATTTAGTGAATAATCTAGGCCCTGAAAAATCCTTTTCTTTCACGCTTTCCGTGCTATTTTAATAGCACGAGTCGTCTTGGTAGAACGGGTCGTCTTGGTAGAATGCGCGTGGTTTTTGGTGTTCTGCAGGGGCGACTGAATATGTAGTGTCTGCATCTAAGAAATGTTCTTAGTTATTGAACAGCACTGTACTGTACTGTACTGTACTGTACTGTACTGTACTGTACTGTACTGTATTGTTATTGAACAGCACTGTACTGTACTGTACTGTACTGTACTGTATTGCTATTGTACAGTACAGCACTGTACTGTACTGTACTGTACTGTACTGTACTGTACTGTACTGTACTGTACTGTACTGTACTGTACTGTACTGTTATTGAACAGCACTGTACTGTACTGTACTGTTATTGAACAGCACTGTACTGTACTCTACTGTATTGTACTGTACTTTTATTGAATAGCACTGTACTGTACTGTACTGTACTGTACTGTATTGCTATTGTACAGCACAGTACTGTACTGTACTGTACTGTACTGTTATTGAACAGCACTGTACTGTATTGCTATTGTACAGCACTGTACTGTACTGTACTGTACTGTACTGTACTGTACTGTACTGTACTGTTATTGAACAGCACTGTACTGTATTGCTATTGTACAGCACTGTACTGTACTGTACTGTACTGTACTGTACTGTACTGTACTGTACTGTACTGTACTGTACTGTACTGTACTGTACTGTTATTGAACAGCACTGTACTGTATACTGTACTGTATTGTTGTTGGTTACCAGTTCGCGATTTAGTGAATAATCTAGGCCCTGAAAAATCCTTTTCTTTTCACGCTTTCCGTGCTATTTTAATAGCACGAGTCGTCTTGGTAGAACGGGTCGTCTTGGTAGAATGCGCGTGGTTTTTGGTGTTCTGCAGGGGCGACTGAATATGTAGTGTCTGCATCTAAGAAATGTTCTTCTTGAAGCAATGTGTCATATGGGAGTCCTCGTAATTGACTGGTTTGTTCAAATGCTTGTCTGTCTTCTTTATCTTCATTGTCTTGAACAGTTTCAGCAGTTGATTGGTGTGTTTGATCTATGTCAGTTTTCTCTAGTGCTACATAATGTATTTGATCAAGGTGGCCAATTGTTACAGTATTAAGACTTCGGCCTTGTTGGCCAATTCAACTCTATAGTCCTCTTCAGTGTTACTGTTGTAGATGAGTATGCTTTCTTAGCTTTGGCCTTCTGCGCCTTTGCTTGACCAATGTTAGGTGTTCTCAGAGGGACACACACACGCACGGACGGGTGATTTGTACTGTTCCAATCAAGACTGATTGATCCTGTCTTACCTCACTTCAAAAAACATAAGTGGCTTTTTGAAGTGACACACCTATTTATAGGATTTTATTTCGTCATGCGTCTCGCTAGCCAATCAAAAGCATTGGTGACAACATATTGTCACGTGTCACGTGAAGTTTGACCAATGTTAGCTTGGCTAGGAGGGAGGTGAACACACAGCGGGACGAAGCGAAAACATACTCTCCGCCTCCGGCGGAGACAAAAATGTCTTTCGCCAGCAGCCATTTTGGAAAATGGCAGCCATATTGTTTTTTTTTGCGTGGCTAACAGGCTTTTCTGCAAAAGTAGGTCCTAAGCATTGTTCATGCCAAATTTGGCAAAGTGAACGATTCTAACATAAAAACGGACTTAAGGGCCCTGACTACAACAGGTAATACAAAACTGGGTGGGGCATGTATTCACAACTTCCGTTTTTACTGACTTGCATTGTTCCCATCTAGTCTTAAAATAATTGCGCCCCAAGACTGACACAGCGCTGGGTATGGTCTGATACTCTGCTGAGGTTGCATTAGACTGGAGGAGCCAGCCCTATCGAAGGTCTTGAAGGGCGGATCCAAAGCCTTGCTTCCTAATGCTTCACCAATCTATGTCCCCGCCTCCCCCCCCCCCCCCCCGGCCTGTGCCAGGAACACGCTGACGTCACCAAATTTAGAGCGACGCCCCTCCTCTGCACTCTGATTGGTTAGGAGATAACAAGGTTCACTCACACCCCTAAACCATCGTTCCTGCAAGGTTCCCCCAGGCTTTTTTTCTTTTGAAACAAAAGAAAAGGCATGGGTTTCCGAGGCTAAGGTTGTGTAGACATACCTGTCTGTGAAGGACCAAGCAGGCAGGACATGAGAGTGGTACCATGCCAAAATGTTATTTGTATTCTTCCATAAGCTTATAAAAAAAAACAAATAGACAACAAAACCAATTATTTATTCTTTATAAACTTTATTTCTATAATTTCTAAAAAATATTAAATAAAAAAACTAAATATCCCAACAATAACAAACAATTTATCAGAAATCACGCAAAAAAAAATCCAAAAAGGAAGACGCAATGATTATTTATTCCTAAATAAATGTATGATGGGAAAGATTGACACAACAATAGCTAAACATCCTTTGAGTTACGTTATAAACTTGAGGTTTTATTTTCTGCAATTTTTTTCTGCAAACTTTTTGCAATAGCTGTTGCAGTTTAGCTCCCAGTGTGATATAGTTTTAAGCAACCCCAATATGCACTGTAATGGTACCATTTGGGGTATTTGGGGTATTAACACATAAGGGTCCATTTGGTTCCATTTGTACACTCGAGATAGAGTTAGACTTTGTTTTGAATTATTTAGTTTGACTTGATTGTATTTGAAACTTTTAACAAATATCCCACTGAGCATTTTTCGGGCTATTAGACGTCTAAAATACGTCTAAGGGCTAGGCTAAAATAGGGTTATAATTGGTATAACAGTGAAAGTTTTTTAGACATCTAGGCTTAGCCTAGACGTTGATTTTTTTTTTTTAAGCGTCTATTTCTAGACCGTCTATATTATAGCCATTGAAATTACGTCTATAATATAGACGTCTATATATAGACGTTTAAAAAACAGCTAATCAACGTCTAGGCTAAGCCTAGACGTCTAAAAAACTTTCACTGTTAGACCAGTTATAACCCTGTTTTAGACGGAGGTCTAATAGCCGACTCACTGGGATCATTCACAATCAAACAAACTCCTGCCATAAATCAACCCGCCTTTTGATTGTATCAAGACAGTCATCATAAAATCAAGATCAACATAATCAAACAGTGAGTAAAACAATTGTGAGCACTTAAAAATAAATGATCTGATGTTGAGGCATATACTGTAGGCTTACTGAATAGTAAGTAGCCTTACAGCCAGTATTGGCCAAGGAAGTCGCTACCTCCATGCATTTAGTTTTTCATATATTGTTGCTGGTAGAAACCTTGTATGTCCAAAAGCCTTACTTTTTTTTACTCAAACGGTTACGTTTTGTGCATTTGTGGCGCCCCCTATGGATCAAAGTGGAAATGCTTTTGGGGATTCGTTGAGTAAACCACCCTCGACATGTGATTCAAATGTGGGATTGATTGGAAGTTTTGTTCGTGATTTCTGGCGTTTTTTGTAAAACGGGCCCCTCCCACTATCTTTGGAAGCCAATTACAGACGAACGGTATGAACTATCAAAATGCCGTTTGGATATGTTTATCGCTAGGGTCCAGAGATCATGTGTACCGATCTTTGTAAAATTTGGACAAAATATGTTGGAGGAGGAGCTAAAAGTGTGTTTTGAAGAAAATTCAAAATGGCGGAAAATCGATCCAGACGCAAATAAGCGTGGCCTATATGGGGAGTTGCGTCATAACCCAAGGAATCTGGGGGAAACATTTTTTTATTTTAAGACCTACGGTTCAAGAGTTATAGGCCAAAACGTAAATTGGGTTGTTATAGCGCCACCAGGTGGCTGACTGGTGTAATTTTTTTTAAAAATAATTTCGCATTAACTTATAAACCTCCCCTCCAAGTCTTGTAACTGTAGCCCTTACGGTTTTTGAGATAAAAAATACTTGAATGGGAGTCTTTTCATTTTTCCATTAAAGTGGATAGGGAAATTTAATGCATTAATAAATCAATATCAATAAAACAGTGTAACCAATCCCTTAACAAAATACAAGCACAGGATTCCCGGTGAAGAAGTGCCTATGGGATCTTAGTATAATCTGAGCTTAAATTTGGAAGTGACTATTTGAAAAATGGAGCAATGTTTTATTTGGGTTCTGAAAGGAAAATCAGTAAAATAATTGTTTCAAAAGTGAATTGGAATTGAATGTGAGATTATACTAAGATCCCCCGACCCTTTACCGGGACCAGACTGCTTGTACTTTGCTAAGAGATTGGTTGCATAGTTTAATTGATATTGATTTATCAGTGCATTAAATGTCCCCATCCACTTTAATGGGAAAAGGAAAAAACCCAAAAACCCCCAAAAGCATTTCCACTTTGACCAATAGGGGGCGCCACAAATTCGCAAAATGTAACAGTTTGACACAAAAACATGATTTTTTGGGGGATCAGTTCACTCAAAAAGAAAAGCAAGTTATCTCAGGAGTGACATGACGATGTCATCGGCCCGCTACATTTGTGGGAGGGGCCTGTTTCTTTAGTGGGAGGGGCCTATTTCCTCAAATCAAAACGGCACGTGTCACGATTCGAACGCGGGATCCGATCGGCACCGAATTGCACGTCGCGTGGCCTCCGACGGTAATCCTCCCGGCGTAATCCTCGCGTCCCGGCGGCCGCCCGAGACCGGCGTCGGCGCAACCACACTTTGCAATTTCCCAGAATTGCGACGCGTCTAGTTCCAGTTACGGCAGCTTTGGTCCTCCATAGCACGGCCTCCGACGATATTCCTACAGTCGTATTCCTTGAGTCCCGGCGACCCGCGACCGGCGCAACCACACTTTGCAATTTCCCAGAATTGCGATGCGTCTAGTTAGTGTGGTTGCCCGAATAGGGCAACCAGACTATAGTAATAGATGAACTTAATTTATTTATTTGTTTATTATAGATAAACTTTATTTTGGCGCGCTATTTCTCCCACAGTTTATTTTTCCCACACTCGTGCCATATGTCAAATTGACCGACTTCACCGGGCCTCATCTGCTTGTACTTTGTTAAGACATTGGTTACATAGTTTAATTGATATTGATTTATTGGTGCATTAAATGTACCCAACCACTTTAATGGGAAAATGAAAAAACTCCCATTCAAGTATTTCTTTCTCGGAAACCGTAAGGGCTACAGCTACGACACTTGGAGGGGAGGTTCATAGTTTATTGCCAAATTATTTACAAAAATAATTACACCAGTCGGCCACATGGTGGCGCTATAACAGCCCACTTTACGTTTTGGCCTATCCACCTGTTTCCGCGGGAATTTACTGGAGCAAAAATCCTGTGTGGGAAACATCCTGCGGGGGGACCGGAAGTAGGAAATAGCGGCTCAGTGTGTTTACATTTGCCAGCAGAACGTAGCTCGTTCGCAGCTGGCGAACGGGCCTTTTGCATGTAGTTGAAGCGCAAGGGGGCGGGGGGGCGGTGCATGGGGAGAGAGTCAGCGCACTGAAGTCAAGGCACACTACAGACTACTGTGTTGTTGACAGACAACGGATGCACGCTTATTATGAGAAACAACACAAATAAAACATGGCAAAACAGTTGCGTGCATTAGTGCAAGATGAGGGTAAAGGAAACATTCAGTCTAAATGTCCAGTAATTCGCACGCGAAAAGGAAACATTAATGTCCAGTTTGCTAATCCTCAACTACTGTGCCAGATAATCACCGAGAGTTAAAAAAGAAAAAACGTTTCAGTCATTCAGTCCGACTTCACTGTAGCCTATAGTAGCCTTTTCATAAATTATATTTGTATTAGGCTGTCCTAAGAGTTTATAATATTTAGAGAAATGTAAGGTTTCAAATACAAAAGTATTGGTAGTAGTTGCTGGACATTTAGACTGAATGTTTCATTTATCCTCATCTTGCGCTAATGCACGCAACTGTTTTGCCAGGTTTTATTTGTGTTGTTTCTCATAAGCGTGCATCCGTTGTCCGTCAACAACACAGTAGTCTGTGCCTTGACTTCAGTGCGCTGACTCTCTCCCCCCCCGCCCCTCGCCCCCTTGCGCTTCAACTACATGCAAAAGGCCCGTTCGCAGTACAGCTACGTTCTGCTGGCAAATGTAAACACACTGAGCCGCTATTTCCTACTTCCGGTCCCCCCGCAGGATGTTTCCCACACAGGATTTTTGCTCCAGTAAATTCCCGCGGAAACAGGTGGATAACTCTTGAACCGTAGGTCGTAGAATAAAAACATTTCCTCTGGATTCCTTGGGTCATGACGCAACTCCTTATGTAGGCCCATTTGCGTCTTATAGATTTTCCACCATTTTGAATTTTCTTCAAAACACACTTTTAGCTCCTCCTCCCACATATTTTGTCCAAATTTCACAAAAAAAGGTACACATGTTCTATGAACCCATGGGATAAACATATCCAAACGGCATTTTGATAGTCCTTACCGTTCGTCCGTAATTGGCTTCCAAAGTTAGCGGGAGGGGCCCGTTAAAGTCCATTAAAGTGGATGGGGAAATTTAATGCACTAATACATCAATACAACTATGTAACCATGCAATCCCTTAGAAAAATACAAGCACAGGATTCCCGGTGAAGCTGGTCATTTTGACCCTATTCGGGCAACCACATTAATAAAGTTCATCTATTACTATATGTAACCATGGCAGAAATATAACAGTTAATGTAACTTCGACTACGCCACTTTGGGAGTTTCACCCAAAGAATCAATTAAAGTGCTAAAGAACTACACTGAAGTGCAACACAGGTTCGTTTGTAAAAGACTGGAGCAGAGACGTGCTTCTCAAGATAATCAATAACATTTATTTGTAAATGCCACAGGAATATTATACTTTAATTAGACAATTTAATCACCAATTAATATTAAACAAGTAGAAAACACTATAATAAAATATACCAGTGAAAGGCCACAGTCAGACTGTATGGGGGAGGAGAGACAGGAGTTAGTACAGTGAGAGTTCAAACACTTCAAACACACAGATGGCTTTGCACAAAATGTTAACTATAAAGATAACAATGTGGCCATCCACATTGATGAATTGTCTATTTTTATATTCTGTATTATTCTATACCTGCATATTATTCTATGCATGTATATTTTCATCCACGGCTCTGGTCCAGCTGTTTGAGACGTCATAAGTGATCGCGGAATTTTCCGTCGCTTTGAAATGACGCTAAGTGCAGTCCGATCCTTTGACGGCAACCGCTCGACCACTCCGTCCTCGCAAATAATCCTCGGCTCCTCGCAGGGGCGGGGCTTAGGCGCGAGTGGAGGAAGCGAGGAGAGTGAGCGAGTGACCGAGCTTTGGGGAATGGAATTTGGCTATAGGGAATGAATTGGCAGCTGCAGTTCATCGTTCTAACGGACCTCGAGTAGCGGCGCTGTTTCAAAAGTGGGCGTGGATTTGTAGGCCTTCCGTTTCCGGTCGTGTGTGTCTATAAACACAGAAGCAGACGCCTCCATTGCTCCAATCATTACCCACATAATAAACCTCTCCATCATACAGGGACGGGTCCCTAACGATTTCAAAAAAGCAAGGGTGACCCCTCTGTACAAAAAAGGAAACAAATTAGACCCTGGCAACTACCGCCCTATTTCTATTCTTAGCTCCATCTCGAAAGTCATGGAAAGAATAGTCTATGAACAGGTCGATAAGTATCTTGCCGAAAAAAATCTAATCTACAAATTCCAATCTGGTTTCAGAACAAACCACTCCACTGACACATGCCTTCTCTATTTGAACGACTCTATCAAACAAGATGTCGACAAGGGCAAATATTGCGGCATGGTCATGCTGGACCTCCAGAAGGCCTTTGACACCGTTAATCACCCAATTGTGATCAATAAGCTCAAAGCAATAGGTTTTGATGATACGTCAGTGAACTGGATGAGATCCTACCTGGAAGGGAGGGAGCAAGTGGTGGAAGTAAACGGCACCCAGTCCCCCCCCCCTCAGTGGTGTGATCTAGTTTTTTTCGGAGGGTATACGATAATTATTCCCTGCGTGACATGCGCGATACGCTATCGCGTTTTCAATGGATGAAATGGTTATCAGACTGTATACGCTTTCCCCAAAAAAAATCTGCACTGTATACGGCGTATACACCGTACCACGGTAGAACACATCACTGCCCCCCCTCCCTGTGACTTGTGGTGTCCCACAAGGAAGTATACTAGGACCTTTACTGTTCCTGATATATGTGAATGACATGTCATCAGCCTGCGACTGCAAACTGTTCCTGTTCGCAGATGGACTGCCCCAACGCTCCTGATTTCGTGTATAGAGGGGCGGGTGTAAAGAGCCGGCGAGAGATTGCGGCTGATCCCATTGGTTCACCGATCTGTCCGTCAACCCCCGCCCCGTTAACACAACATTACGATCGACGCCCACTGCACTCTGGTTGGTTGGGAAGTGAAACACTTCCTCATACCGAGTACACCGACGCCAGGCTGGGCCAGGCTTTTATTTTTTAGCAACACTAAACAATAAAAGCCTGGAGATCGAGGCTAGTTCGCAGATGACTCGGCCCTGCTAGTCTCGGACAGGGACAGGCTGCAGGTTGAGAAAACTCTCAGCTCCGAACTCAACAAGATCTGCATCTGGCTCTCTGACAACAAACTTTCATTACACCTGGGTAAAACTGAATCCATCCTCTTTGGGTCCAGTCCTAACCTTAGCAAGGCAGAGAGTTTCACGATCAAAGTGGGTGATGATGTCATCAAAAGAAAGGATGAAATTACCTACCTGGGCTCCATCTTGGAGGCAAACCTCTCTGGTAACAAAAACGCCTAAAAAGTTATCAAAAATGTCAACCAAACAACACGCTTTTTGTGGAGGATTAAGAATACTCTGAAAATTCTTGCAGGGGCCCTCATTCAAGGTCATTATGATTATGCATGCACTTCATGGTATCACAACACCTCCAAGGCCTTAAAAACAAGGCTCCAAACATCCCAAAACAAACTTGTAAGGCTACTTCTTGGCCTCAATCACAAAACCCATCTAACCCCTGCTCATTTTGCTAGGATTGGATGGCTTAGGGTTGAGGACAGAGTACAGCAACTTGCTATGGGCCTGGTCTTCAAGATACACCACAACATTGGGAACCCCCTGTATTTGTCAAAATACTTCCAAAATGTTAATGCAGTCCATGATCATAACACCAGAGGCAGCTCCACAAATCATGTTCAACCCAGATTTGGCTCAACTAAGGGAATGAACTCGTTCTCATGCTATTCATCAAAAATATGGAATGCCCTACCAAAAGGAGTAAAGGAGTGTAAAACCCTACTCACTTTCAAAACTGCCCTAAAGATACACCTTCAGGAGGCTGCAATTCGAAAATGGCCCCTGTCTAAGTCTTAACCTACCCCCCATATATTTTTCTCTCTTCATACCAGTAACCTGAAAGCTGATTGTATGACATTCTGTATAGTAGTGTGTATATCTATCTGCCTCTTATATTTCATCATGATTTGTGTGCATGGGGTTCTCATCTTAAACAAGCTTAGTGCTTAATGAGAGTTCCAGTTTAGTAGACCTTGTATTGTGAATTTGTACTTCCATGTACTGTTATGTACTGTCATGTACTATTCTCATGTCTTACTAAATAAACTACATCAATCAATCAATCAATCAAGCAGCCGGGAGGTCATTAGGATTCAAATGGCAAGTTCTTAAAACCAACACACGATGGCGCTATTGTTCAAGCGATGGGGGAGATATAGAGGCCATATTTGAAAATATGAAACTACCCTAAGGTTAGGTCTGTCATAGGCCTACTGTGTCATAGGCCTGTGTACTGTACCCTTTCGACGTTACAACCATTTTATTGAACTACAGCTGCAATATCAATAATCTTTTAGGCAGCGTAGCCAAATTTAGCCAATATCTGTGCTGTGATTGAACAAAACAAAAACTATTCAGCCCTTTTTTCCTTTTTTTTAAATATTGCTACTATATTTACAGTCCAATAAATTTGATTTTGTTCAAATGGCGTTGTACCCAAATGTAACCGGTGAAAAAGTCTTTACAAGAAATTAAATAGAAATTGCCTTTCTTTCAGTCATCTTGAGAATGAAACAACACAAGGAGCAAGTAGATCGGCTATTTTCGGCAAAGAGATTAGGTGTTGTACAGAGCCAAAGGTCAAGTTTACATTGAGGGTTTACAGTAATGCTGGGGCTAAATCAAAAACAAAATCAATAGACAGATAATGGCACTTAATTCACACATCTGAGCACACCTGACCAGATGTGCAACCCCAACTCCCGTCTCACTAAACACTGTTTGATCCCATGAGTTCATTTCTCCTCTTTGCTGTCTTCATGGAAACGACAGGTAGAATAAAGAAACTTGTTTGAACGTTTTTCAGGCTAAGGGACCCCTTAGGTGAGAGAGATGAAGCAGGGACAACTACATTATAAAACATTGTGTTCCATACAACTGTAAATGCTTTGTCTTATCATTTTATTATTTTTGAGAAAGGCTTCCATGCAACTTTAATAAGAGACTGTCACTTTTTATTTCTTATATAGGTATTTCAGGTATTCATAGGGTATAAACAATGCTTCCTTGTTCATACATTGCTTATTTGCGCCGAAAATAGCCAATCTACAATTTCACAATGCATACTAGGGCCTAGTGCCCAGTCTCCCCTCCAAAAGGTGCACAGTCTTCAGGGAGATTAGTGCCCACTCTTCCAGGAGAGTGGGCACTGCCTTCCCCCAAAAATGGTGCCCAGGTTTCCCTATCCTTTCCCACACACACGCGTTGGCTTCAGTTCGGCTTTAGAAAACAGAACCAGGCTATTGGAGAGAAGCCCTTTGTGTCTTTTTAAAAAAAAACATTTTATTTGGTTCTATCATGGATTAATTGCTGTATGGCAAAATCAAAGGCATAAAAGCTCCACGTGACACGTGTCAATATGTTGACACCAATGCCTTTGATTGGCTAGAGGGACGCATGACGAAATAAAATCCTATAAATAGGTGTCAATATCAATCAATCAACTTTATTTAGCAGACACATGGTCCAATAAGAACAAGACACATAAAAAATATTAGACAGTACAGTCGTAAAACATCAGCTATAAATAAGGCAATCGTACCAGTGTTCCCAGAAAGGAGACTGATAACGAGTATCACTGTGGCAGGGATTGACCAATAATCCAATAATAGAGTTCTGAGACTCATTCAACCGACACATAAATTTATACATTAGATTTCTCCGAAGAGCTTGAAAAGTGCTAATACCCAGGTTGCAGAACAGCTCACTAGCACTGCTCCACCTAGGTTTTCTCATCAGTAGCCGCAAGCAGTCATTGTAGGCAACCTGTAGTTTATACAAGCTAGCCTGCTTGAACTTAACCCATAGAGGGGCAGTATATAAGGGAGTACAGTAAGCTCTAAAGAGGTTAGCCTTTACCTCAACAGAACAGAAATTAAATTTCCTCCCCAGCATATTAGCTTGAGCATAAAGTGTTCGACGCTGCCTATACAGATCATCATCATCCGTCAACTGGTCTGTTATGACATGTCCCAAATACTTAGCTTTGCTACACACAGGTAGCACTTGCCCAGCAAGGTAGAAGGATGGAAAGGAAAGGTTTTTGTCTTCCCTTGTCCTGCATGCCATGACCACACTTTTTACGGGGCCAGAGCTCAGCTCTGGACCTGTCTTCATGTTCCCCTCTTTTTTCTTCTGCCACTTTTCGCAGTTCTGGCTGAACCGTGCATACGCTTTTTACGAAACTTGGCCATATGGTAGATGGTCATGAAAAACTATCAAGAAATAATTCTCACAATCTTTCGTCAAAAGGTGGCGCTATAGCAAAATGCCAACTTTGAACAGGTACAACTCATGCCCTGTTTGACCTACAGCCATGAAACTTGGATACACATATGCGTCTCTTCATGCTGAACAACTTCACCCTCTGACTTTTGACCTCTGACCTTTAGATCTCCCACCATTTTGAATTATATATATATTATATATATATCTCCTCCTGGGATTTTTGAGTAATCTGCACGAAACGTTTTACACATGAACTTTGGACCTATGCCGAAAAACAAGGAAAAAAAGATTTTCCATAAGTGAAAAAATTAAGCTTTAATGAGCCAATGAATATTGCAGTTTTATGACAATTATTCATCTGCCCCTAACACATACATGCAGACTCACATTTCTTTGAAACTTTGCGGTAATGTTGAGGGTCATTCCAAATATCACTGAAACCAATATTACTCCAATTGGTCAAAGGGGGGGCGCTATAGCGATTTTTTGAAAATGCAAACTTTAAACAGGCAAAAGTCATGCCTCGTTTGGCCGACAGCCATTAAACCTGCTTACACATGTGCCTTGACTCATGAGGAACACATGTATCACGTTGACCAGTAAGCTCCGCCCTTAGATTGTCCGCAATTTGGAGCAGTTTGAAAAACACTTAAACCCAGGATTTTTCAGCTATTTGCGTGAAACTGTATCATCTGTGTGATCTCCTTTTTCACAGGTTCTTGTCTGTTGGTCCAATGGCTTCTCCCTTAAACGTGTGCCTCACAACTTTAAGATTGCCAGTTCAAGCCTCACTTGATGCGGACTTCATTTGAGTTGCATTGCACACAACATGATTGTGTCAATTAATACATGTGCAATTGTTAAAAATAACCTGAAATACTTATTTGAGAGGGTATGTTTTTGCAATGTATGACATACTTCATTCTGAAAATAGCCGATCTACAATCTCAAAACTTTTCAGATAGCAACGTGTTTCTGAGCTTGTAGATCGACTGCTTTCACTGGTTCACTTTTATCTTCAACAGACAACCTCAGCCTGGACAAAGCTATAGCACTATAAGTAGTGTTGCAGCCTGTCAATCCGAAGGTTGAGGGTTCGATTCCTGTTAATGGCAATAGGTTGAGATGTCCAATCAATCCGTTCTGCTTCCATCTCTCTCTCTCTTCAATCTATTATGTTTCCATGTCTCTCTCTCTCAATTAATGCATGTGCAACTGTTAAAGGTAACATGAAATCCTTCTTGGAGAGAGTATGTTTTTGCAATGTACTGTATGACAAACTTCATTGTGAAAATAGCCGATCTACAATCTCACAACTTTTCAGATAGCAACGTTTTGTGAGCTTGTAGATCGGCTACTTTCACTAGTTTTCGTTCCGAGGAGACACAAAAATGCCTTTATTGGTAAATGGTTTGTGAACCAGTGATCTAGAGTAGTTCGGGACACAGAGGCTTGGTTCATAATGGACGGAAATACTTATAAATATCAACAGACACTACCAGTAATTGTGTCAATTAATACATATGCAATTGATAAAGATAACCTGAAATGCTTATTTGAGAGGGTATGAAGTATGTATGACATACTTCATTCTGAAAATAGCCGATCTACAATCTCAAAACCTTTCAGATAGCAACGTTCTTTCTGAGCTTGTAGATCGGCTGCTTTCACTGGTTCACTTTTATCTTCAACAGACAACCTCAGCCTGGACAAAGCTATAGCACTATAGGTAGTGTTGCAGCCTGTCAATTCGAAGGTTGATGGTTCGATTCCTGTTAATGGCAATAGGTTGAGATGTCCAATCAATCCATTCTGCTTCCATCTCTCTCTCTCTTAAATCTATTATGTTTCCGTGTCTCTCTCTCTCTCTTCAATCTATTCCGTTTCCATGTCTCTCTCTCTCTCTCTTCAATCTATTCCGTTTCCATGGCTCTCTCGCTCTCTCTCTCTCTCTTCAATCTATTCCGTTTCCATGTCTCTCTCTCTCTCTTTCGCTTCAATCTATTCCGTTTCTCTCTCTCTCTCTCTCTCTCTCTCTCTCTCTCTCTCTCTCTCTGCCTCTCTCTCTCTGCCTCTCTCTCACTGCCTCTCTCTATCTCTCTCTCTCTGCCTCTCTCTCACTGCCTCTCTTACTCTCTCTCTCTCTCTCTCTCTCTCTCTCTCTCTCTCTCTCTCTCTCTCTCTCTCTATCTCTCTCTCTCTATCTCTCTCTCTCTCTTTCTCTCTCTCTCTCTCTCTCTCTGCCTCTCTCTCTCTCTCATCATCATGTAGATCAGCTACTTTCACTGGTTTCTGTTCCGAGGAGACGTACAATTTCGGTAGATGGTTAGGGAACCAGTGATCTAGAGTAGTCAGCAAAACAGAGGCCTGGTCCATCAGGGACGGAAAGACTTATATATATCAACAGACACTACCAGGGTTATCATATCTATAGCTCAATGAGAAGAAAGGCAGCCCATGAGTCCGGAGGTCACTGGTTCGATCCCTGTCCCCGACGATGTGCTGAGGTGATCATGATTTGGCATTCTTGGGTTTACACATAGTGTTTCTTGAGGATAGGCTTAGGCGTTGTTTTACTGAGGTTAGGGTTAGTGAGGGTTTAAAATGCTCATTTGTTAATTGCATGGTCTTCTTTCTCTCAAGTTCATTCTTCTATGTTTCTATGGCTTATTATGCATATTACTTATCATTGCTTCTTTCTCTTTTCTTTCTGCATTCCCTGGCCCCGCTTATCGCTGCTTGCAGCTATATTTTTTGCATTGTATTTGACATCAAACGTTACACCATACTCTGTACAAATGTTTAGCAGCTGTTGAAACCCAGCACTGCTGGGAGAAAGTATAACCAGATCATCCGCATACAACAGGTGGTTAATTAGGGTGTCCCCAATCTTGCAACCTGTATTACAGTGATTTAACTGGACAGAGAGATCGTTCATATATAAATTGAACAGGGCTGGAGAGAGTAAACTCCCTTGCCGGACCCCATTACTGACAGAAAAGGGAGCCGATACCCCACTACCCCATCTGACCTGCATTCTCTGGTTAGCATACCAGTATGCCAAGATGCGTGTAATGCTATCAGGCACTCCCCTTTCTTTTAGCTTTAAAAACAATTTCTGATGGTTGACCCGGTCAAAAGCACGTGACGCATCAACCAGACCAACTAAGACAGAGGAATTCTGGCTTCTGTATTTTTTAATGACTTCTTTCAGTGCATATATACAAAGATCAGTACCATGCTTTGCCTTAAACCCATACTGATTGTCTGTAGTATTAAAAAAAGAAGAAAGTCGATCTAATAGGACTCTTTCCAGGACCTTGGACATTACACTAGCGAGAGCTATAGGTCTGTAATTGTCCAAGCTCCCCACCTTGCCCGCTTTGTCTTTAATCACGGGCACCAGGGTGACAGACAACATGGAATTTGGCAGTACCCCATGAGTCATAAGTCCAGTAAGGCAGATAGCCAGAAGGACCGCAACCTTAGGACTGGCATGTTTAAGGTGCTCAGCAGTGATATTGTCAGAGCCACTAGCTTTATTATAGCTAGCTTTTAACTGTTCTATAACTTTGCGAACCTCATTAGCTGAGAAACCAATGGCAGAACTACTAATAATGTTGTCCAATTCATATGGGTCACTTTTGACACAATTAAATGCCTGGTAGTAGTGTTCCCTCCAGAGCTCTACTATATTATTCTCCCCAGAGACACCCTCCATGTTGCAAGGTAAGATAGCATTATTTCTGTTTAGAGCTCTCACCTCCTTCCAGAACCCATTTACATTATGGCCAAGTAGCTTGTCAGCCATAGAATCTGCTCTCATTTTAGCCTCGTGCCTACCGATATGGCGCACAGCTGATTTAAAAAGAGTATTAGTATTCTTTTTATGGTCCAGGACTGGTCCCTGTCTGGGGCGACCAGCCAGGACCCACGCCTTATGGGCCTGCTTAGCTACTGCGTGATGGGCTGCCACATGCTTGTTCCACCCCGGCTTTACTTTTTTGATACTATTCTTTTGCAGAAAAAGAGGTCTGCTGGCCTCATACATAGCCCCCACTATACAGTCATAGAGAGCACAGAGGTCCTTGCTATGATTATTTATTTTACAGTTTACATCGGCACATAAAATTGCATCATAGGGCAACAATACATCACTGAACAGATCATTAGTTCTCCCAAAATAAGTCAGTACATCATTTTTTGAGAGTTTGGACCAATCTAGTTTTGTGTTAACGGCACTATTACCCTCTTTGGTCATTTCAGGAAGTCTGTCCACAACATCAAGCACTACCACTACAGGGACATGGTCTGACATGGATACCTCATAGACAATCTCCATAGATTCTACAATAGCATGAGCATCAGCAGTACTGATACAGTGGTCGAGCCAAGAAGTTGTGTGCCATGCTTCACTTATATAGGTGTAACTTTCTGCAGGCAACAACACCTGACTGGATATTATGAGGTTATTATCCTCACAGAAATTAATCATATGATTAGCAAACATTGAGTGCTTATCAGAGAGGTCGGCATTCATGTCACCCATGACATAGACACAGGTAGTTTGATTGTCTAAAATAAAATAATTAATAAAAGCTAATCTGTTCAGGTATTCATCCTCATTCTGTTGACTTTCATATGGTGTATAAACATTAAGTATAGTGACCACTTTGTTGTTTACTCTACACTCCACAGCTATACACCAATCTGTGTCAAGTCTAATGACCTTAATCATAGAGTCAAGCTTTTTGTGCCATAGAATGGCCACCCCTCCAGGGATCCTTCCCCTCACTATTCCCAAGGTGAGGTCAGTTGTTGACTCCCCCACACCATGACATTCGTCATTAAAACAGTTCAACTGTCCCAAGTCCTGTTTAGGTAGGAACGTTTCCTGCAGGCACAAGATGTCACAGCATTGCAACAGTTTATCCACTTGTGCGCATCTGGCAACGTCTCCTGCACTGTTACCAAGGCGCAGCCCCCGACAGTTAAAAAAACCAACACGCATAGCAGACTAGGCGCATTGATCGGCCGTAAGCCCATTCTGCATATTATTACTTGCTTGCACGTTGATCTTCACTGCAGCCCCGACAGTCCCAGCCTTGCGCGGTTCATAATACCGTCGAATGAGCGCTCCTTCTGGCCATAGCTCAGGGGCGTACATCTCCCCAACCTCTTTACATTCCGCAGTCACTTTAAAAGATCCAAATCTGCTATGAGCAATGACAATCTTGTGACATGTAACCTCACGATTGAGCTTGTCTTTAAGATACACAGAAAGTGTGTCAGCATCCAACTCAGGACAGAACTTGGTAGCAAACACACTCACGAGTTTGGTCTGCACCGTTTTGATGCTACTCACAGCACTGGTGCCGACGATGGGAGCAACACCTGGCCTCCTGGCCCGTCCATTGTTGTTGCCAGCGTTTCGCGACCCCCTTAGAGCAGAGGCTGAAGGATGGGATTTCAGGATCGATAGACCTTTTCACGGTCCCCGAGGCCGTCGCCACCTCTCCGCCCGGACTGTGTGATGATGCCGCTCTCACCGCAGCCTGGTTCGCCGCACTCATCCCCGGCGTGGTCGCTGTTGTCCTCGAACCATTCGTCTCTGGCTCCGTCGCACTCGTCCCAAGCGTTATGCCACAGCTGGATACCTCGCTCTGCAACTGTCGCGTAGCAGGCTCCAGCCCCGGGTCATCAAGACCCGCAGCTCGCTCAGCAGGACGGTGCTCTAATGCTGCCACCCGGTCATTCATATGCTCGCATACCTCTGTCTGGATCTGGGTGACACGTTTCAGAGAACACACTTCCGCATATAGCTGTTCCATTCTCCGTAGCAGACAAGTTGTGTCAATGCTGGTAAACGACACCGGCGGTAAATCCTCCAAATAATGTGATACAAATCTAGGTATATTCTCCCCAGATTCGTTCAACACTTTGAGACACAGTTTGATGTTATTCACGTCTTTATGCAGCCCTTTGTGGGCTATGTTCCTCTGCGTGGTAGCAGGGCACAACTCAAACAACACTTTCTTAGACGCCTCAATCCCCTCGGTGTCGAACGTATTCGTAGCCAACAGTACGATTTCATCTTGGCTCAAAGTTTTGATCCTTGCAGAGAGAAAGTGTAGTAACTCATCCTCCACAATGATTTTGTCGTCAGTTGTTTTGTAGACTTCAGGTTTAAGCCGTGAACGTTTGAAAGTCGGAGCTGGCGTGCTGCGACCCTCTCCTTCCGCCATCTTATCTGATACAGATCTATATGCATGAATCATCTGAAGTTTTTACCTTCTTCCTGTGTGTGTGTGTGTGTCACTTCAAAAAGCCATTTATGTTTTTTGAAGTGAGGTAAGACAGGATCAATCAGTCTTGATTGGAACAGTACCTTCCAGTACAAATCACCCGTCCGTGTGTGTGTGTGTCCCTCTGAGAACACCTAACATTGGTCAAGCAAAGGCGCAGAAGGCCAAAGCTAAGAAAGCATACTCATCTACAACAGTAACACAGAAGAGGACTATAGAGTTGAATTGATCCCACAACAAGGCCGAAGTCTTAATACTGTAACAATTGGCCACCTTGATCAAATACATTATGTAGCACTAGAGAAAACTGACATAGATCAAACACACCAATCAACTGCTGAAACTGTTCAAGACAATGAAGATGAAGAAGACAGACAAGCATTTGAACAAACCAGTCAATTACGACGACTCCCATATGACACATTGCTTCAAGAAGAACATTGTTTAGATGCAGACACTACATATTCAGTCGCCCCTGCAGAACACCAAAAACCATGCGCATTCTACCAAGACGACCCGTTCTACCAAGACGACCTGCTGACCGAGACTTGTGCTCCGAGGAGCACATTTTCTAGTTTATCAATGTTGACATAAAAATGTCAAAATCGATAAAATACATCTCAAAGATATTCGTGGAAATTACTGTATGTCCATTCACATTTCTTTCCCCGCATGGAATTTTCGTCGTACTACACGCCCATTGAAAATAATAATAATATTAATAATAATAATAATATTAATTAGGCGTGTTTTTGTGTAAACCCCGCCCCATTTGGACATCTATGTTGAGCGTTGATTATCGGTTGATTGACAGTGGGGCAGCAGCTGCTTATGTCAGATTTCGTCGTACGACGGTGTCGTGCGGGCGAACAATAGCCCAGCCCCCCCTCAATCTACAAGCCCACAGGCGTTGCGTCCGCGGTGCATTGTGGCCTTGTAGATCGAAGGGGGCACTACTATGTTCCGGCGCCGGCGAAACCGTCAGTGTTGCCATGTCCGCTTATTATAAGCGATTTTGGGCTTGTTTCTCTGCAAAGTTGCTTGTAAATATTGGTTAGTTGCGCTGGTTGCGGGTTTTTTGGGCTTGTTTTTGTAGTGCAGTTGCTTATTTGGTGCTTGTTTCATAAATGTTGTTTAAATCAGTGGTTCTCAAACATTTTCATATCGAGGACCCCCAAATTAATATTTATTTGTCCTCGGTCGGACCCCCATCTGAAAATGTTTTGTGCCAGGGACCCCCGTGCCAGATTTGATTTGTGTTTCTATTTTACACCTATATTTCACATTTTACACGCAAGAGTTTTTTTGTTGTTGAAAATAGCAGATCTACAATTAAAGCGTTGTGACTTGTGTGAGCTTGTAGATCTGCTATTTTCAAATAGCCGTAGCCTACAGTCGCTTCTTTTGGGCTTGTTTTCATAGACCTGGACGCTTATTTCTCTCGAAATGTATGGCAACACTCGACACCGTGGTACGACGAAGTGTGAGCTACAGCTCCAGACATGGCGGACCAACTGGATAATATGGATACAGTGTAACTGGAGGAATAGCATCAGCAACATAGTTGCCGTAATTTTTTTTTTTTTTACTGAGACCAGGGTAACGTAACGTGCAGTTAAATGGTCCACTGCAAAGATGGGAATGTCTCCGGGTAAAGTGTACTCGGAAAGAAAGCCCCGGCGACGATATTATGAACCGCTACTACTACACAAGTAAGATGCGGGGGGGGGCGGCGGTGGAAATGTGTCGCTCTTTTTTTTATAGTGCAGTCAACAGCCCTCTGGGCTACGAATATGGCTTCTTGTGCCCCCCCCCCTCCATCATTTGCTATAAACATTGATCTCTCCAATGCGACCTAAATGGCCGTAATGGTTGAGGCGAAGTGCCGTAAATCCACGATAAGTTCGTTGTTAGGTTAAATTGGCGTGGTGTTTTTTTTGTTGTTGTTAGAAGTTAGAACCCTAATCCACCTGGACTTAGCCCTGGGAAAGCCATACGGAACTATTAACGGCCGATACAAACAGCAATGGAGCCAAAGCACAAAGAGTTGCTAGACCAGTGCCACCAGAACTTGTTGGAGTCCATAACGGACGCGGACCGACTGATAGAGTTGCTGGTCGTTTCTGGGACGTTGAGCCAACTCGACAGGTTCGAGCTGGACCAGAACTGTTCGTCCAGCGCCGAGAAAGTGGACCACCTCTTGAAGATGCTGACGAACAAGGACAGCGACCACTTCCTAGAGCTCTGTGTGGCCCTGGAAAAGGCATACCCTGACCTCTACTCTGCCCTCTTCAGCAACAGTGCTGGTGGACCCGTGGACCACTCATCTGGTAAGACTTGAAAATGTCTGACATCTCATCAGCTCCTGTTCAAAGCAATAGGCTCTATGCACATCAGCCATAAATGCACAGGTGTTGCCAATGATACTAATGAAGGCTCTGTTCCATTCTGGTCAAACAGAGTCAGGGTTGCTGATATTGTGCATAATATTGGCTCACTGGAAACACTTTGCTACACCAGTGGGTCTAAAATTGGGGTCCAGGGACCCTCATGGTTCCTTGAGGGGGTTCCAAATGGCCCCTTACGGGTGTGTAACTCTGAGAGTGTACAAATGTACAGTTATGGGGGGTCATGGAAATTAAAAAGTCTGAGAACTACTGTGCTACACTATGGAACAGAGCCTTCATCAGCGTCATCGGTAACACCTGTGAATTTCTAAACAATATGGCTGCTGTGCATAGAGCCTATTGCAAAAATGTGTGAATCCCCCCCCCCCCCGACCCCCTATCAGATGCAGTCAGCTCTAATATGTGGTCTTTTGGTGCCCACCTGACCTTTGGGGCTTGGGTGATGAACATGCAAGGAAGGACCGGTCTTGGCAGTTTGATTAAACCAGTGGTTCTTTTAACGTTTTTAAGTTATTTCAAGGACCTCCAGTTTGCTGTGCATTAGGGCCACAGACAGACCCCCTAGCCGCAAGAAACTCTTAGATCCTATTTTTATTATCTGGAATCTAGAGTTGCAATACCAACCCTTGCCAGCCCATTCCTCCAAACCATTCATCCTATCTGATTGTATTAAACAACGTTAAACTCGCCAACATTGCAGCTGTACGGAAAGCTTGAATTGTCCTCTTTCTATCTGCAAAGCTTTTGTTTCATACAAATCCACGGAAGACATGTTATGAGCTACTTTCTGTCAAGAAATTCCGTGCAGGTGATATTATTTTTAATGTTGGAGTTTGGAGTTTACCACCTGTTTCTAAAACAATCATATAATGTCCATTTGGTATTTTGGTTCCATTCGTACACTTGGAGTGACAGATCCGTAAGGGTCCAATTGGTAACTATCTGTCATTTAGCTGGGGATCACCGTGGAACCACCTCAAGGACCCCTGGGGGTCTCCGGCCCGGACAGACCTCACTTTGAGAACCACTGGATTAAACAGTTTGAAAAATGTTGTGATGATTGCAGTGGTTGGCTGAACAACACACCTTAGATCTTTGTTACAGAATCACCTTCAACTTACAACGGGAATTAACATTGCGTGGTGTGGCTCAGAAGACAGTACAGTATCGGAACTAAAATGTGATTCAAGAGACTATTTGCTATTTGCATGAATGCATAAGAAGTCTTTGACCATATCTCCCAGAGTCAGCTTTCAAAAGACGTACAGAAAGCAAGAGACGAGAGAACACATACTGCACCCCGTAACAAGGCTGGGCGAGATGCAGACTTAAAATCAATCGATTATAAAACTTTTAAAAGACTATACAAATATAGTGAAAATAATAGCAGATCTACCACCAACATTGTACAAGAAAGTATAGAATAGTGGTTAGACTCATCAATTTAGAATAACGAATATATGATTATTTCATGTCGATTTGTTGATTTATAAGAAATATGAATACATAAACAAAAAAACAAAAAAAAAATCGGTTATTGGTTATAAGTATCAGTTTCGCCATATTTTCCGTTAATTGCCCAGCCCTACATACATCCTACAATACTAAAAAGATAATACAATACTAAACAAAAGGTGTAGGGTTTGGGTAGGAATGCAGCTAGCTTGTGACTGAGTACTTTTCTCCAGGTTTACTCTGCTCCAGTATAATTAAATTACTCTCTAAATTACTTGATTACATAACATGCCGAGGGTCTATGGTAATAACGTATAATATGACCTAGGTCATGCTGGTTCTCAACGTCGGATCTGGGGACCACTAGGGGTCCTTTACCGGTCTGTAACTCTGATAGTGTACACAAGAGACTATTACGGGTCCCTTAAATTGATTACATTTGTATACTCTCAGAGTTATGTTATATTATTTGGACGGCCCATTTGGCTACTAACTATGAAAAATGTCATAGGGACCCCCTGGAACCCCATCAAGGACCAAATGGACCTGTAACCATTTGTACACTCTTGAGAGTTAAATTCACACAGATTTTACAGTGTAGATTGGTTTCCTAGAGATGGCAAATCAAATAGGAGGTTTATTTGGCCTAAAGCAGTGGTTCTCAACCTGTGGGTCGGAACCACCAGGGGGTTCCCCACATGTTATTTTTTTGGGGGGGGGTCCCCAGATGACAGTGAATTGACAAGTTAAGGACTTAAGAACTTTTTAATACCACCAAAAAAGAGAGAAAATAAAAAGACCAAAACTGCATCAAAAGTAAGCAACAATCTATACTATTAAAAACTAGTTAAACATTTATCTGTGGACAAAGTCAAACACAATTGAATGCCTCAACTCCTACAATTCCAAGTGCTTATCAGAGTGGGGTCCCCAGTTCAAATATCATTATTTTGGGGGGTCACACTCACAGCCTGAAAGGTTTGAGAACCAGTCGCCCTAAAGGACCATTCACAGACACCAAGCACTGTTACGACCGCGATAACTATATGACATTTAAAAAATCTAACTCAAGTTCACACCATAACTATGACGACAACTATATTCGTGGTCGTTTGGATCACTCTCTGAGCGATTTAATTCTAAATCCATCAGGACATTTCTTGACAATCTGCTCAACCCTCCTTTACCTAAGGACTCGGGTACAAAATCTCGTCTCCTTAATTAACCCATTTTGGGCGGGAACCCCTATTTGTAACTATACCGCTATGTACAGTATATAGCAACATACATTTTCTGTAATTTTTCAATAAATATTTGAAGTTTTTCAGAAAACTTAGGTCAGGATTTAGAAGGCGTTTTTAGAATCAGCCTCAGGTCTAAATGGGTTAATTATCAGTCAGATTACTGAATATCCTTTTCATTCGTCTTTCAGCATCACTGCAGACGGACATCTCTCGCACCCTCTGTCTACCCCCCCCCCCGTACATGGGCCCTCCCTGAGTCTGACACATGCACAATTTTGATGCATATTAAACCTTTTCATTGATTTCATAGATGACCTCATAGATTTGTTTGACAGCACTACTAGTGTGTAAATTAATGTATTTTTTGTTTTGTTGACTTGTCTTTTCTGTTCATTTGCTGGATTCATGTTAATATGTAATTTCAGACTTTTAAACCCTCAATACTTGGTAAACGTGACTTTGCTCTGTACTTAGTCTGCTCTTTTTTCCCTCTGCACCAAAACACTTTAGCAGATCTACAAGCTGCGAGGCGTTGTGTGCTTGTAGATCTGCTATTTTCGGCTAATGTTCCCCTCATAATAGGGATTCTAGGGTTCAAGATTTGGCGGCCCCTCTGTAGTAACTATAAGGACCCCCGGTTGAAGACCCATGATCTACAGTCTATCTTGAACAGTATATCTCTGCTGTCCAGCGTGAACCTGCTAACTCCAAAACGCTCATTGTTCAGGAAACGAAAAAACTAAATATACGTTTTTCAGGAAATGAAGAAAACAAAAGCTTAAAACAAAGCAATACTGCCTCATCAAAGTTGGTATAGTGACTTTATATGTTGTCAGATACTTGCATGTGTCATTATATTATCAACACTTTACCCAAATTGCGGGTAAATCAACACTTTACCCAGCGCAAGTGGAGTTAGTAGTTTCAGACGAGCAGAAATCAAGCTGAAATGGAGTTAGGTGTCCAAACAACAATAGCTCCACTCGCTGCTGAGGGAGAGGTTTCAAAAGGGTACAAATTCCCAAAAGCTAACAATGGATCTCCAAGCTCACAATGCATCACAACAACGTGTGAATTAATGCCCTGATGCTTCATGACACTTATTATATAGGCCTACAATAATAGACAGGACTTTAACTATTACAATAACTTCTGCAAAGAGTCGGAGTTTCAGTAGAAGTAGCGCGACAGAAATGCTATGAACTCCTTTCTTCTTGTCACATTGCTCTCCTCATTAAACACTTCATAGATTTTAGAAATATAAATTACTTGTTTTCATAACATTAGCGTCAGTGCTAAGTTTGATAAACAGGTACACTGCATAGTTTTAACAGACTACGGGGAGTTTGTTTACGTGATCCTCCTCGTTCACTGCGCAATATCGTGATAGTATATTTTTCAATATCGCACACCCCTACTCATGCACTTTATGTCAACCTCATATTATACATACTGTACGGATGGATATGCTATGTGTATAATTATGTATACCCCCCCACCTCTTCTTTTATTCTGTCTCTTTCTGGAAACAACAAAAGACGATGGAGCTTGCACAAAAACGAATGTTTTACACCTTTACACCTGTGATGTGACAATAAAGATGATTCTGATCTGAACGCTCGTATAGTTGTCGTTATAGTTATGGTTATAATGCATATCAAATTGGGGGTCTCCGCAATTAAAGTTTGACAATCAATCACTAGGTCACCTACAGTAGGTTCTGTTTCGCAATGCTCATCGCCCTAAACGTGGGCTCTCTTATGTTTCTCTTATTTACCATGGGTAGGCTAGGCCCGTTGCAGTTCTTACATTATCGCCTTATAACGCAATTATTTGAGATAATAATTGCACTTATCTTGCATAATCTTACCGTTTCCATGTTGAAAAGTATTTATACATTTTCAAACATTTAATAGTGAAAATAGCAGCTCTACAAGCTTACAACATGGCGCAGTACGACGTTGTGAGTGTTTTGAGCTTGTACATCGGCTGTTTCCACTATTTCTTTTTACAAAAATGTGAAAGCATAAAATGATTCAATATGTCAGTCAATGAAGTTAATTGATATATTTGCCCCGTGCAGATTTTGTTTACAAAGCATAAAAGGCATACAGACATTTTTTTATTCATGTTCCGATGTTCAATGCCAAAAACACAAATACATTTTTATCGTAATTATTTAATATGACAATTAATCGTCATCAGATTTCATGATTGTGACGGAGCCCTAACCCAGATGGTTTTCTTTTGCAGAGAAAGAAATTAAGAGGAAAACTTGCTTAATTTTAATAAGCACACAGCAGTAACCTCAATGTGTTATCAATACCATGCTATTATTATGGTACATTAGATAGCCGCCTGACTTGTTTCCATGACAACGTGTTCTCCACTGGCGTCATGGTCCATATCGACCTGCGTGTGTGCGCATATATCCTACCCATGCATGATTATACCTTGTATTAGGGCTGCACAATTAACCAAGACATATCAAAACTGATAATTAGAACCAATAACCGACTAAATCTTGCTCTTGTAGGTTATAATTGAATAATTCAGAAGCCGTTTTTACATGTTTTTTATTTCTTGTATATCAACGAATCAACACATAATTCTTAAAAAAAAACAAAAAAACTAAATTGATTAGTCTCATTAAACACATTGTGAGCTTGTAGATTTGCTATTTTCACTTATTTTTTTATAATTGTTCAATCGTAATTGAGGCAATAATAAGGCAAATAATCATGATATTGATATGAAGTCATATCGCCCAGCGCTACCTAACCTTGTATAACACGCAGACCCCTTTTCCCATGTAGAAGGTAAACCCTGTCATCACCATATATATATATATATATATATATATATATATATATATCCTTTTCTTGTTTGCTTTAATGATGCAAACCGTAGGTTATAATTATAACCACAATGTATCCAAGCATCCATTGTAGTCCTTTGAATTGTGCTCATTGTAGTATAGCAATAGCTTGCACTTGAGTGGTATTGAGTGTTGTTGCTGTTGCACGGAGGCAGGCAAAAGGGCAACCAAGTTTAAAAGCCTTGTCTATTTCTGCCTGTTCAGTGTTTTGCTCTCTGAATGACTGAATCCAGTGGCTTACTTACAACCAGCGACATGCCCTGAGGGCCTGAATGCAAGGATGAGCCTAGAGACCCAACCGAGGGAAGGAGATGAAAAGTAGTACCATCCTGAGACATATTTAAAGCCTGGCAGGTTCCTATTTTGAGATAACTTAAAGCTTAACTTGCAAAGTTTAGGCCGGTGCCTACTCATTCTTTTTAATTCAGAATTACACGGCTGTTTGTGATTCCTGACTCACGTTGCTACAAGTCGAAGTGTGCCTCTGCCATTTGCCAGCAGGGACGACTTGGCTAATAGCTAATAGGTATTGCTGAGTTGGTGCCTTGATGCTCTTGCTGACTGGATTGCAGATGCTTCCCTGAGCTTTATCAGCCGAGCTTTATCAGGCTAAAAGCTAGGCTGCCAACGCTAACTAACATGTAGCCACAGATAAAACCACACCAGTCTAAATCTCCTCCCCTCTCTGTCAGACACACATAGCTCTGGTCCATATAATGTTAGTAGAGTTCTCCAACTTCTCCTCCATTGACGCTATGGACCAGAGAGCGAGCTCACACACACACACACACACACACACACACACACACACACACACACACACACACACACACACACACACACACACACACACACACACACACACACACACACACACACACACACACACACAAACACAAACACACAAAAATCAATATGTTTTTAATTTCATCTTGAGAAATGTACATCTCAGCATAAACACAATTGATGTATGCAGTGGATTTAACAATATGGGGGCTCCAAGCAAAGCTCAAGTTTGCTCAAAGCTCACCGCTTGCCGATGTCCACGGTGACGTTGGTGTACAGCGGTTCTCTTGTCCTCACCACCTTTTAGGACAGAGAGTTGATCCCGTCTGTTGTCATGGTCCATCTGGTGCGAGTGAGAAGGCCAAATCTCTCTGGGCTTTCTTCGTTGTGTTTGTATCTCGCACGAGGGATGTTTTTGCATTTCCCCACCTCTCCATTGGGACGTGACACAGACATACCTCTATAGAGCACCGAAGTCTGACGTAATTTACACATCCTACCTGGTTCGTGGTTTTCCACCCCTGTTCTGAATCCCCATAGACGTCTTTAATATCGCGTCAAATAAGAACTGTTCCAAAAATAAACAAATGATCCCGGCGGTTTGACTCTTATGGATATGAAGCATCAACTGACGGTGAGAAAACGTTAATGTTACTTCCGCCGAAATAGTAAAATTTTCGCCAGAAACAGACTGTATCAAATATAAGTGACTGACTATCATAAACGATACAGAACCTCCTCCCTGACAATATCGCCGAGACATTTTGTTTATTTTTGGACCGCAATTCTTATATGAGACGATTCTAAGATGACCCAATGTTATTCTCCATAGAGAAATTACTTTACGAACCAGGGGATGAACGAGTGACGTCAGGACTTCTGTACTCTATTCACAAATCCACAGACGCGCTGCCTGTAGGCAGCCATAGCTGCCTACAGGCAGCCATAGCTGCCATAGCTGCCTACAACACCACAGCTATGGCTGCCTATACAGGCAGCGCGTCTTTGGATTCATCTATACACAACCCTGTTATAAATGTCGTCATCCTCTCCTCACCATCCCCAATAGCAGTGGTGGAAAAAGTACTCAAATGTTTTACTTAAGTTAAAGTATCAATACTGCAATGTAGAAGTACTCTGTTACAAGTAAAAGTCCGGAATTCAGAATTCGGAAGGTCCCATTTCAAAAGTTTTTAAATTTATTCAAATCTTTTGAAAATAGCAGATCTATAATCTCGCATCGTGACGCATTGTGAGCTTGTAGATCGACTATTTTCAAATGGCCGAAATGTATTTAGGGCTGAAGTGGGTAATGTATGTTTTGTAATAATAATCAAAATCTACAAAGTAACTAAAGTTTTTAAATACTTGTAGTGGAGTAAAAGTACAATATTTGCCTCTGAGATGTAGTGGAGTAGAAGTAAACGCTGGCACTGGCTGTACCCTGTTTTAAAAAAACCTCTGGCAGTGAATGTGTTAATCGTGTGTTTCTGCCTTCCTGAGCCAAAGTGAACTAACTAATTCCATATTTCCAAGCGGCAGCAATCAAACTGATTTCATGCCTGGTGTTTGTGGTGCTCTTCCAATAGCAACGCGTGGCTGTCTGATCTTCTACCTACAACATGTCCAGGACCCCCGAATTGATACGTCTTGTGTTGTGTGTGTTTAGCCGCAGACCCCCATCTCTGGTTGGGGGGGGGGTCCAACCAGTGGTGTCATAGGGGTTCAGTTAAAGTGGTTAAACTGAATTGATGCTATATTGACAAATATTTGTGGCGAGCCCCTGGAACCCTGTGAAGGACCCCTGGGGGCTCCCTGAACCACACTTTGAGAACCACTGACCTACAAAAATAGGCTAGTAAAATAGCAGTACACCTGCACACCCCCCACCCCGCCCTTCAGCAGACTGCTGGGCGTGTGACAGTGATTTAAACCCACTCAGAAAGGAGGGCAACTCAATGCTCCCTGACAGAATGCAGCGTCCACAATCTATAAGGTCTGCTCTCTGCTCGCTTTCACTCTCACGTCCCCCTCACTGTATTACTCCGTTGCTTGCTTTCTTGTACTGCTCCTGACTCTGCCTCTATCTAGGGTAAGGTTGAGCGATATGCCCAAAAAATCGGCGATTGCTGATATATTCGCGCTAGAAAATGAAATAATGTGAGAACCGCTCCGCTCCAGAGTTCAATTTATACTTTGCCGTACAGCAGGCCGCGTATTGAAAATGGCAGATCTACAAGCTCACAATGCGTCACGTCCACGACGTGTTGTGAGCTTGTAGATCCGTTTTTTTACGGCGCACGGCCCCGTCGTACGACGAAGTATAGATTTGGCTGTAACACATGTAGTGCCATTATCGGGTTACTATAGTAACGTGACAGAGGGATAGAGTGCACTTTGTCAATGAACAGAGACGAGATGACATGACTGCTGCCATGCACTTCTCTCACTGACAAAACTTCTTTATACAACGAAGAATTGTGAAACATATCACTCACTCCGTTTACTTTCTTTATTTTTTTTACGGCTTTGAAAATACAAACAACAAACAAGCTGATAAAGAGACAACTAGGAAAGCAAAAGCTATTCCCTCTTTCTTTCGGTCTCCTCCGCTCCATTTGAGTAGCCTAGTACCGGGGACACCGGTTCGGGACAGCTGTTTTGTTAGACTTGTCGGAAATCAGTGCAACAAGAACATGCCTAATACTAATTATTAGAATGGCCCAAATTGATTAAATTAATTGTAGAGTTGAATTCAGAAGACAAGATTTGTGTAAAAAAAAAATACAGTACAGTACAAGCTTGCGCTGTGAGCTTGTAAATCTGCTATTTTTTAATAGCCAATGCTAAAATCTAACATGACACGGATGCTTTCCCGGTTTTAATTGCTTAATCACTTCAATCAGATTTTCTAAATAGACGATGTACAAGCTCAGAACGCTTCAGATCACCTTTCAACAGCACAGAGCACGATAAACATCTATGTAAGCAGTCAAAGCAAGTGTTATTCAATTCTAACTGTGGTGAAAACACACGGGACAATTTGATACTTGATATTTGAGCGTTGTACATAATTTCTTTGTCGGGACACAGGACACCCAGCTTGCAACCGGGACATTCCCGGCCAAACCTGTGTGTGTGTGTGTGTGTGTGTGTGTGTGTGTGTGTGTGTGTGTGTGTGTGTGTGTGTGTGTGTGTGTGTGTGTGTGTGTGTGTGTGTGTGTGTGTGTGTGTGTGTGTGTGTGTGTGTGTGTGTGTGTGTGTGTGTGTGTGTGTGTGTGTGTGTGTGTGTGTGTGTGAGAGACAGACAAACACAACGTCTTTATTTCTCTTCGCTCTCTCGGTGCTTCTCCTCTCTCTACATAGTTAAAACTAGAAAAAGTGCTCCTCGGAGCACAGGTCTCCGCCAGGTCAGGTAGGTTATTGTGGCCTCCTGGTGGCGCTATAATAGGCCAATGTTGGGTGCCAAAGGGTGCCATTTTTTATTGGGCCTTGCACGGCAATCGGACACTGCATTCATGGTTTGAGGCATTTTGGGCAAAGAAAATGTTTTGCTAAATTAGACCTGCTGGTGGCGCTATAACAGGCCAATGTTAAAAGGGTGGCATTAGTTCCCAACATAGTGTGAATGTGCGTGCAAAGTTTGACTGCAATCGGACGGTGCGTTCATGATTTGCGGAATTTTGTTCAAAACAAGCCACTACAGCAAACTTTAGATGTCAATCTTAGCCAATGAGGATGGAATATGAAAAATCAAACTCCGTCTTGATCACATGACTATGGAGATCATGTGTACCGATTTGCGTGAAATTTGGATAAAATTGGAAGGAGTAATATAAAAAAAATTGTTTTACATAAGTCGGCCTCCTGGTGGCGCTATAAAAGGCAGATGTGAAAAATGCAGGGCAAAGGTTTTTCCTTTACCTCTAGGGAGTGCGCATACAACGTTTACACAGATTGGTGCAGTTATAGGTAAAAACATGAATCGGCCTGTTATAGCGCCACCATGAGGCTGATTTGAAAATGTTCAAGTGGCATTTATTCCTCGGCATAGTGGGAATGTGCGTGCAAAGTTTCACGGAAATTGCATGCTGTGTTCATGATTTGAGGCATTTTGTTGAAAACGGAGCACTCCTGCAAACTTTGGAAGCCATTTTGAGCCAATCAGGATGGAATATGAAAAATATGTAAGACCGTTTCCTTTAATGACTATAGAGATACTGTGTACCGATTTGCGAGATTTTTGGACAAAATCTGTAGGAGTACTGTCAAAAAATATGTTTTGCACAAATCGGCCACCTGGTGGCGCTATAAAAGGCCCATGTGAAAACTTTGGGGCAGAAGTTCGGAATTGGCATCCAGGGAGTGTGTGTGCACAGTTTCGCTGCGATCAAGCCAACGGTGGCGGAGATTAGCTGCTCACAGACGGACACACACACACACACACACGGACGGACGGACGGACAAACGGACGGAGGGTAAAACATACTCTCTCGCCATGCCTTTCGGCCTGGCGGAGACAATAAAGGGATGCACCAATAGAGACAGAAAAGAGAGAGAGAGGGGGGAGTGAGAGGGTGGGTGGGTGGGTGGGGGAGACAACAGGCCTTTTGTTTAGAGGTTGAGCAGGGCTAAAGTACCCAGTCAGCAACTTGGTCTGTGTACAGCAGCCAGGACATTATGAGCAGTGTTGCCATGTCCACTTATTATAAGCGACTTCTTTTTCTGTAAAGCTGCTTGTTACACATTGACTGCCAATCGCGTAGATCTACGTGAAGTGAAAAAAAAATGTTTTTTTTTTCCAATTTCACCCAAAGACCAAGGAGATATGATTAGTTGAAGATCTAGACTCCTATCCACTTCCTTGTTAATCTCTCAAGAACAGTTTCTGCACTGCGTTGGAATCTGTCGGGGAGGTTCGTCATAACGTGTGCGCATGGGCGTGCCTTCAGATCAGGAAGCAGGCCGCGCTTTACCCAATCAAATGTAGTGGGCGGGATTCACGTGTCCGTCGATCCTTCCCCCCTCGAAACAAACCGAAACTAATTTAACAATAGCGTCCGCGGAGCAGACAAAACCACGGAAAGATATTCACATTTTAACTTACTCTTTCATCATAGAAACAAGTGGGCTTATAACCAATACGATCCATGTTCTCTGGGAGAAGTGGTGTTAGTGTTCCGTGTAGAAATATTGTTAGTGGGAATGAAAACATAGTCGCACCAACCGGAAGTGATGCGCTGAAGGCATACAACAAACACCGGTTTCCTTGCGCTCTGGCGTTACGTTTTCTTCCGCCCAGAGCCAACAGACATAGAACAAACAGCGGAGGGCGCTGTTTTTCATTTTCAGTTGGCGATGGGTTCCCAGATTGCTTCCTTGTTAACTTAAAACTTAAAAAGTCTGTATTTCGGCTCCTGAGTACTTTTTTTTTCCAATGAAAAACTCTGGCACTGGCTAAAAAAATATGAAAATAATTCTGGCAGTTAATGTGTTAATATTGGGCTTGTTTCTAAAGTGTAGTTGCTTATTTTGGGCTTGCTGCTTCCTTAATGTTGTTTAAAGTAAACCAGTGGTTCTCAAACATTTTCATGTCAAGGACCCCAAATTAATATGCATTCGTCCACGGACCTCCCAAATAATTTGTGCCAAGGACCTCTGTACCAGATTTGTGTTGTTAAACATTTTCAAAAAATATTCAAAATGTGTCACTTTTTTCACGTAAAAAACCCCGAATAAGTAGCCGATCTAGAAGCTCTCAACGTGTTGTGATACAACGCGTTGTGAGCTTGTAGATCGGCCATTTTCAAATATCCGATGCATATAGGTTTAAAGTGCTCATGTGGCCGCTTCTTTTGGGCTTGTTTTCATAGACCTGCTGCTCATTTCTCTCGCAAAATCTGGCAACACTGATTATGAGCCAGAGGCACGGAGAGAAGGGGGGGGGGGGCTATACCCTCTGCCCTGTCAACGAGTGTCCCTCCCTCTCCCACTCCATAAACCACTGGGGACAGACGGAATGACTTATGGCCCTGACACTCTGTCACGACCATGGTCTTAAATATCTCCCATGGGCTCCACTCCTAGCACTCTCTCACTCCAACCCCCTCTCTCTATTTCTGCCTGTCTGCACGGTGGTGGAATGTACATTACATGTACATTTACTCAAGTACTGAACTTAAAGGAATATTTCACTTTCAAACATGTTTTCATGTATATGATATTCATTTTTTCAGACACGCCCCTTTCCTATATACAAATGTAATGAGTAATTCAAAAAACACGGCCCCCTCATGCATTAGAAGGACAATATCAGTAACCTAAACCAAGGACGGGTGTTTTCAATTAATCTAACCTGGTTAAAATGGAGTTTAAAATTACAATTGGTTTGTATTGGAAAGGGGCGTGTCTGATCAAATGAATATCAAATATCTAAATATTGAACCAAGCAACGTAAAAACTGTCTGGGGTGAAACACAAAAGCCTGAGTAGACGTTAATATGACCCCAAACATTTTTGAAAGTAAAGTATCCCTTTAAGTAGAATTTAAATGTTTTAAATGTATATTTATTTATTACTTCATACTTCTACTCCAATACATGTCAGAGGCAAATATTGTGCTTTTTATTCCACTACATTTAGTTGACAGCTTTATTTACTTTGAAGATTTTGATTTCTAATAATTAATGTAATCATATTAATAAAAAATCTTCTAAATTTTTTGAAAATAGCAGACCTACACACTCAATGCATGGCAGATCGGCTATTTCTGAATAGCCCTAAGTGGGCTTAAGTGGTGTATGATCAATAATTATAGTCCACCGTTGCCTCACAGCTAGAAGGTCCTTGGTTCAATTCCCACCGGGGACGCTGTGGGCGTGTCCTCTCCTCCGCGTCATCAGTGCCCATACCCTAGGTGGGGTTGGCGAAAGGGCCTTTCTGTGTGGAGTTTACATGTTCTCCCCGTGTCCCCTAGGGTAGGTACCCTCACAAAAAACATGCAGTAATTCTGTCCTCCCCGTGGTCAGCCGGGGCGCCTGATGGAGGGGAAAGGAACTGGTGGGAATAACGTGTTCCTTCCACACGCTACATCCTACCGGGGAAACTCCCCCCTGTCATGTGATAAGAAGCGGACTGCTCACTCATGCAATGAAGGAAGCTTGAGCTCAGTTCGGGGCTCTCCCCAGGCTGGCAGAGGGAGAGTAGCGCCCAGGAGCTTAGGCAATTGGCACTGGGGGAAAAATGGGTTACAAAATCGTGGGACAAAAATTTTAAAGAAAACAATTATAATAATTATAGTCCAATAACAGGATTCTGTATATATGATTGTGAAATGGGAATTTTGAATAATGAGTATTTACTTTATTAACACAAATATATTTTGATGCCAATACCTTTTGTATTTATACTTTTTTTGTACACTGTGGTAATTTTACTAATGCTTTTGTATTTCGACTTTTTATACACTGTGGTACTTTTACTTAAGTAAATGATCTGAGTATTTCTTCCACCGCTGCTCTTTGTTCTCTCTCTCTCTCTCTCTCTCTCTCTCTCTCTCTCTCTCTCTCTCTCTCTCTGCCCCTTGATGATGCACACTGCCCTTCTCCTCGATCGCCCCATTCACTTCCCCCCACGGCTCTTTCGTTCCACCCGTGTTCTTCTCCTTCGTGTTGTGCTCCTGTTTTGGAGATGGAGCCATCAATCCGCCCACCGCAGTTTACCCATGTTTCTGACCTGCAGTAGACATGTTTGATGACATTTCATAGTCCCGTCCTTCATAGCAGATCGTTGCTGTCGCCCAGAAACCTTATCTCCATATTTTCCTTCCACCGTAAATTAACGCCCTACTTGATCACACTACAGAGTCACACAGAAGCATCAAAAGTAGCAAATCCGTGCGCCGTGTTTTGAGCCATTGGATCCTCCTCCGTCTCACCAGGTCCAGGACCTGAGCGTTGCACCAGACTCCCCCGTTCCAAACATTTCATTCTGGCGTGATGGTTTCTTGGGACGTGGTGGTACTGCAGGCTCCACTTGCGGTTTGCTTGAATGGCCTCCTTTAAAGGGACTACACCATGAATTTTAACTTTTTCTTCTTTTTTGTGTGTTTTTGGTCTCCCTTACCTCTCTTCTATCCCCAAAAATACCCCAGTTTGAAAACTCAGGCTTTCACAGCAAATCTGGGGTTTTCTGTAAATTGGTCTAAAAACAGGCCAAACTGATTTGGTCCCCCTGCCTACGTCACGTCAGGGAATAATTCCTCCCGTTTTTCAGTTAAAAAAAATAAATAAAAATGTATTTTTCTTATTTTTTTCTTATTTTATTTTTTTACTTTTCCCACACAGAACCAGGAGATAACATGCATACAAACTAGGGGTGTGCCGATACACTAATTTCACCAAACGATACGATACGATATTTGGCTCACAACTTCGATACGATTTCGATACGATACGATACGCACTTTTTTTATTATGAAAAATATATGGGGGAGAAAAAAAGCAAATGCAAACAAATAATTCTGTTTTTGCATTATTCAGATATGCGAACTTGTAGCTTTTCAGCTACAATAGCCGTTTTGAATCAAAATAGGGCAATAGTGTGATACCTGACCCGAAAAAAAAACATGTTGTCACCCTTTTCACCTCGGGGCTGTTTGCATGCCTGATTATTATTATTGTATTATTATTTATTTTTTTTAAAACGATATTTTTTTTTTCTCAAAACAATACATATCGTCACGAAAACGTATCGCGATATATCGCGGGACGATATATCGGCACACCCCTAATACAAACTGGCTCAATAGCGCCCCGTGCCAAACAGGACAATGTGGTATTGCAGGTGAAAGTGCTTTATAAGCCAGAGAGAAGTTAGTTGGAATGAGTATATCTGAGGCTTGATTTAGGCTCAAACCTTTTGAAAAACGTTTGAGGGACATAAACAATCTGATATTAAATATTTATTTATTTAAAATTCATGGTGTAGTCCCTTTAACAATTATTAATAAAATGTTTTTGGATCAGTGGTTCTCAAACTTTTTTAATGTCAAGGACCCCCATAACTCTGATAGTGAACCCTTATGGGTCCATTTTGGTTCCATTTGTACACTCTCGGAGTTACAGACCTGTAAGGGTCCATTTGGAACCCCCTCAAGGAACCCTGAGGTTCCCTGGACCCCACTATGAGAACCACCGTCCTAGACTTTTTATTACACACTGGTAACGGATAGGTCCTCGGTATCAACCGAGTTGTGGGTATTGGAATCAGTGTCGGGAAGGAAAAAATGGTATTGGTACAATTCTAGTTGCTCAGTTGTGATTAGGTGCGGCTAATGAGAGGCTGGCCTAGAGCCGGGCAATTAACCGAAAATATATCTAAACTGATATTTTGAACCATTAACAGACTTAATCTTGCTCATGTTGGTTATTCGAATAACTGAGAAGCAGTTTTTATTTATTTATATACGTATATCAACATATATATTTTTTAATAATCAACTAAATGAATTAGTCTGATTAAACACTTGGCCCTGTATTATACAAACAGCGAAAATAGCTGATCCACAAGCTCACAACGTGTCACATAATGGCATGTTATGTGGCATAATAGGCTCTGTGCATAGCTGTAGTCTCGGGTTCTCCGAAGGTGGCATACTCGTTTCTGGTTCCGTTTCTCGACAGCTTTGCTTGATTGGCCCGGCAGCCGACTTAACCCATTTAGACCGGGAACGCGTCTGTGTCATTTTTATATTTCTTTGGCTATTCAAACATAGCATATCTACAAGCTCGTAAGGGTGGCACCGAATTTTGGATTGAATTTTCTTTTTGTCTTAATTCTTAGTCTGCCATCGCTGAGTGTGTGTGTGTGTGTGTGTGTGTTTGTGTGTGACTTTAGCTCTCTCTGTACACCCTGTAGTCCACTCACACAAATTCATAAAAAAAAAAAAACTACGAGCTTTTTTGAAAAATCGGTTACATTTTGTGCAAATCTTTGAATATATATATATATATATATATATACATATATATATATATATGAGTATATTGAGTTAAAATGTTTGCTTAAAAAAAAAAAAATATATATATATATATATATATATATATTTTTTTTTAAGCAAACATTTTAACTCAAATCCTAAGTTTTTTATGTATTTGTCCGCGGATATTTAGTTCCAGGGACCCCGAGAAGCAAACCTTTTGAGTTAAAATGTATATATTATATTAAAGATTTGCACACATTTTCACAATTATTATAATTTTTTGAATAGAAGAAATCAAAAAATGACACACAGATGCGTTTCCGGTCTTAAAGGGTTAAAGCGGAAACAGACATACATGCGTCATGCGCACAATGGCCGAGGCTTATCGGCATCAGGCTTGGCTCGCGCAGATGATTTCTGATGCCGTGTCTTCTGTTTAGATGCTGAGCATCCACAGCCAGGAGGCAGTACTGTGGAACAGGACTTCATTAGCATTTCACACATGTTCCTGCGCTTCTTAATGAAGCCGTAAGGCAGTGAAAATGCCACCGTCTAAATGCTTGCTAACGCCATGAGATCATGAACCAAGACATCCTAGCTCCTCGTCTCTTCTGGTCCATGACCCTCAACTAGGTTTTCTCCATTCCCCCCCCCCTTTTTTTTCTTTTCCCCCCATGCCTCTTTTACCCTGATCTGGTTTCTCCTCTTAGCCATCTCTGTTCGTTAGGGATGGGGACGATATGAAGATTTCATGTCACGATTATTGTGGACAAAATAATTGCAATGAACAATGTTATTATCTCAATAATCAATTAATTTTTAGTTTTTTGATGGATTGTTTTATTGTTTCCCCTGTTGCTTTAATGTTGTCGTTTTGTCAAGTTGTTTTGTTCTGTTTTCTTGACCTTTGTTGAGGTTCCTTCAATGTGAAGGCCTGTACGTTTTCTTTTCCCTTTACCCCTATAGCACATATCATGAACCGAATACCACTGAATGTGTTATTAATGTGCAGAAAAACCAATAAAACAAAGTTTAAAAATTAAAAGAATCAATTAATTTTAATCTTCGCAATATTATTGTGAGCATCTTTTATTGCGATAAACGATAATAGCGATGAAGGTTTTTCTACAGTTTCCTTACTGCCCCTATAGCAGTTTGTCTGACCTCTGTGCTGTGCCTGCCTCATTACCAGTGTTGCCAAGTCTGCTTATTATAAGCCTCTTTGGGCTTGTTTTTCTGTAAAGTTGCTTGTAAATATTGGATGTTGCGGGTTGCGTTTTTTCTTTGGGTGGGGGGGGGGGGGGGGGGTGTTTCTAAAGTGTATTTGCTTATTTGGGCTTGCTGTCTAATGTTGTTTAAACCAGTGGTTCTCAAACATTTTCATGTCAAGGATCCCCATATTTGTCCAAGGTCCAAGAGACCCCAATACATGATTTCTATTTCATTTTCTAAAATGTAAAAAACAAAATCCAAATATGTCACATTTGCGTCCAGATGTTTTTAAATGAGCAGATCTACAAGCTTGTAGATCAGCTATTTTCATATAGCCAGTGTACATAGGTTGTAGTCAGTTGTAAAACTGATGCTATATTTACTCATTTTGCTATGTGTGTGTGTGTGTGTGTGTGTGTGTGTGTGTGTGTGTGTGTGTGTGTGTGTTTTCGTAGAATTGAAGAAGTACTCACGTGTTTTACTTAAGTAAAAGTATCAATACAACATTGTAAAAAAAATATATATATGTTACAAGTAAAATTCCAGTATTCAACACATTGTTGCATTTTTGGAAATACTGTATTGTCTATATTGCCTTTGAAGCAGCAACATGTCTTAGGTGTTAGGTCAAATATAGCCGTAATCTGGTGCTACTACATCTGACAGTGTTGCAGCCGGCTTTGCAGTCACTACGCTGGTATTCAATAGCAAATTGATAGGCCTAATGTTTTATCAAATTCACTTTACCCATAATGATTGTAGATTTGTTTACAGTGAGTGAGAAATCGCCGTAAACACACAGACTTCACATGGCAGACACACACAGTAACCAGACTTGCTCGCTGCTCGCTAGTCGGTACTAGAAAGCAGCACACACGTTTAATCATCACAGAACGTCACTCTAATTGATTCAAAGGGATAACGGGTCAAGCAGAAACGGGTGATTCCTTTGGTAGTGATGGCAGACCGTTTACAAATGACTATGTATGGATTGTCCCTCACTGTAAAATTCCCTCAATTGTCACATTTCTCTTGTAGCCTACCGTAATTTGATTTAAACGAAAAACAAAAACATTGTTTTTATTATAATTTCCCGTTTCATTTCGAGGGAAAGATTGTCCCAGCTTCCATCACAGCACAGAGAAGTACATCATTGGAGCGATGCGTCTCCGTTCTCCAGATAAGTCTGGGCTTGTATCTAAACCATTACAGCTTTATTGGCTATAGAATAAAATGAGTATGAAGTCATTCATTTGATCTAGCAAGAGAGCGTGTCTCTCGGCACCAACCGTGGCCGGCGCATATAGATAAAGAAAGACACTTCTGCATGTGTTTGAATTAAGTTTTACTGCATGCAATATTTTATATTACAAATTATTTACATTTGATAATTCGAATGGATCGAATCCACATGGTGTTTTAAAAAGGAATATTCGAAAGTAATTTTTGGCCAATTCTGACAGCTCTACTTGCTAATAATATTCAAAGCTATGGACACGGTCATCACAAACAGCGAGACAAATATGGATTTCTCTTAACTTGAAACGAAGATGCCGCGGCAAAAGGTCATCCAAATTCATGTAGCGTTCAACGGGCAGCCATATGCTTCGTTATCCCATTTGTGCATAATGGCGTTATTTGGAATTGGGACAGGTTTTGTATCCGTCTTTCACCTTTTGTGTTTGACCCAACCCTTGGCAGTTGGCACAGCTAAGCTGCTCAAAAAGCACTTATGTCTCATTTATGCTGAGCTTGGGCTCTTCACAGAGAAAAGGCCCATGCTGATAATAAGCTGGGTTGTGTTGCAGGGACAGGGGGACGGGGACGGGGACGGGGGGGGGGGGTGTGAGGCGCTCTGGACCCCTGAGCTGCTCAGCAGTTCTAACATGTCAGCTGGGCTGAAGGTTGAGGTTCTAATGTTGTCTACACACATTTTAATGTCGGCCCTTCTTCCCATGTTGTTGTGTGCGCTGCATTCACACAGATATTTAATAACGGTAGAGCTTGTAGGCTGAGGCTGACGCGGCTGCTTTTCAAATATGCCTAAAACTCAGGACCTACATTTATAGATTAGCCCTCCTAGCTCCATTCAAGAGATGTACAAGTTTTATGTCAGATCGTTCAGTAAAATGTAAGGGAGTGTTTAGCAGCTTGCTTTAGCAAAGCTGCTCTATAAACAGGCCGCGATAAAGGGGCGTGCACTTCTATTCATATTTATGAATGAACCTAGGAAAGCGGGTGTGGCTGTGGAAAGGGGGCGTGCCTGTAAAAAAGGATCTAACTATGCTCTGACTGTGTGGGGCATCAGGTTCCAAAGTGTGGCAGTTTGATTGACAGCCTCTATTTGCGGGGTGCCGCCCCATCTCAGCTCTCAGGCAGAGGACACAGAGTAGGAGAATACTTTAAATCATAATAAGTGCACCAAAACATTTACAATTTACATTTTGTGTCTGCTTAGGGTTAGATAAAAACTCGATTTATGTATTTGAAGTTTTATTTGCTCCTCTAATAAAGGAAAAAGCTATAGATTGAGTCTACTGTCTGCAGCAGCAGCTGTCAGTCAAGCCATATAAAACAAATTCATAATAGAATGCACATTAAACAGTACTTTTTGCCCTAAATCCCCCCAAATGAGATTATTGTTTTTTAATTTGGAAACCTGGGTTTAGCGCACATTGAGCTGTGAGTCAGATACTGAACAAACATTGAGGGAATAATCATAGGTCATGGATTATTCATGCTTGGGTGTATTGGAGACTGTAAATAGTATTGGAGACTGTAAAATAAAAAGAAAGTGGCTCACAGCTCAAGTGGCTCTCTGTGTCATGCGTCACAGTCTGCCAGTGCCAACCCCCCGTGCTCTGGGCTCTTGTGGCCATGCAGTGGGTCTGCAGTGACGGGATTAGAAAGCTACAGACGGTGTGGGCTCCCCTGGGGGCTGACAGGAACGGCAGTGGGTCCCTCTGTAGCATCCACACTGTGAGCAGGACTAACAGGCAGCCGGAGACACAGCTGATTTAGAGCACTGCTTCTCAATGGAGCCCAGCTGACCGATGTCAGATTTTTGGGTCTAGAGCGCCGATTACCCATGTTTTATTTTGTTACCGATATTTTGTCAAAATATTTTTTATTTTTCATAACGATTTTTGAATAAATCTGAAAAGCTTAGAACCTATTAAAGTTTCTATTTGAGGAGATTTAACTTATAAGAATAAAAAAAAAGAATAAACACAAATAACCTAAAAAAGAATCTAAAATAGCTGATCTACAAGCTCACAACGCGGCCTGTTGTGAGCTTAATAATAAAGTCATGTTAATGGGTATTATAAAAATTCGGTGTTTGTTTATTTATTTATTATTGTATCGACTGAGACAGAAAGTAAAAAATAGTCCCCGTCAGCCAGTCTACTCTCAGCAGTGTGACTCTTCATGACTGCCACTCTCTGACAGCCAGGAAAGCTGATGATGCTTAATAAAGAACACCACTGGTGGGGTTGGCGAAAGGGCCTTTCTGTGTGGAGTTTACATGTTCTCCCCGTGTCCCCAAGGGGGTAGGTACCCTCACAAAAAACATGCAGTAATCCTGGTCTCTACACTGCCTCCCCCTGGTCAGCCGGGGCGCCTGATGGAGGGGAAAGGAACTGGTTGGAATAACGTGTTCCTTCCACGCACTACGTCCTACCGGGGAAACTCCCCCTGTCAGGCAAAGAAGCGGCTTGCTAGCTCCTCCTGCATTGAAGGAAGCATGAGCTCAGTTCTGGGCTCTCCCCAGGCTGGCAGAGGGAGAGTAGCGCCCAGGATTACATTGCAATTGGCACTGGGTGAAAAAATGGGTTACAAAAACCGTGGGATACAAATTTTGAAGAAAAAAACACCCCTGGTATTATTACTGTTCCTCATTTAATACCCTGCACCAATTTGGTATTTTCAAGATATGTCAAGATGATGATTTATTTTGTCTTCGTTTTTATTTTAAGTCACACTTTGAATAATTTAGTCTTGACTCGGCGGTGGCATCCGGACTCATAGTGTCTTTGATGAGGCAGTGAGAGTAGGCTTGTCACATAGGCTTGTCACCAATATTAACCACTCAAACCCGATATGGTTCAGCGGAGTCCCTCAGGGCTCTATACTAGTGTATTTTCTGTTATTGTGGGGAAAGCTTTTGCTGAAAATGGCAGATCGACAAGCTCACAACGCGTCACGCTCTATAATATGGGCATAAAAGGGACAAGGAATGACAGATACAGAGATCTCCATATATGGGCACATCGTTCGGATCGCTGGGGAGACATAAGTGTGAGGGCCACGTAGCGGCCCGAGCTCTAGATGTGCGTAGCCAATTTTGATATATAAGATGGGTGTATCAGTCAGATCGACGGTTCTGGACACCCGCCTTTCCAATCGACTCGACACCGTGCACTCAACTCCCTCGGGTCGTCTGCGTGTGCCGAGATACGTGAACTACAGACGCGCGTATGTACAGAGATTCTGTGCATTTATTGTAGGATAATCACAATTATAGACGCAATGCGACGCGTGGTGACCTTGCTATTTCCACTATTTTTTAAGTTTAAGTTGTTAAACTGATTTTGATGTTATTAACTAATCTTCTTACTGGGTACCCCCCTCAAGGACCCCACTTTGAGAACCACAGTTCTGAAGCAATAAGTTGTTGGACACGGGAGTGGGGGGAGTGGAACAGATGAATGTGCTCCCCCAAGGCAGAGCAGAGCGGAGGACTCTCCTGACCTACTTACACCACAGAGGGGGGCAGGTCTTTTTTTTTTACCATAACCTCCCTCCAGTGTTGATTTTGACGGCCAATTTTGATTTAGTCATATTTTAGTCACCTGAAATGTTTTTGTTTAGTTTTAGTCGACTAAATATCCAGTTGTTTTAGTCGACAAAAATGTATTTTGGCGGTGCCTTGATGGCGTCGTAATGGCTGTTTTTACACTTGGTTGCATGCTGCAAATAGCCGATCTACAAGCTCAGAACGCGTTGCGCTGCGACGCATTGTGAGCTTGTAGATCTGCTATTTTCAGAGCTCAACACCCGAGCGCAACTAAACATAAAATGACTTAGTTAGTCTTAGTTCTACTGGCTCTCTTCTTCCCTAGTCCCTCCCTAACATTTTAGTCTAGTTTTTATTTGTTGACAAAATTGTCAATATATTTAGTCTTAGTTTTAGTCATCATTGCTTAGTTTTTATTTAGTTTTCTTCGGTGAAAAAAGGTAGTCGACCATAAAACATTAACAACACACTACCCATCCTTCAGTGGTGGAAAAAGTACTCAAATGTTTTACCGGAAAATGTATTTTCTGTTTATTAAAGAGCTGGAGAGACGAGGAGACTTCTGTTACTGAACAAACACTCTATAGCAATGATTACTATCAGAATATAGTGCTTTAACCTTTTAACAAAATACTTTTTGTTTTAACCCAAAAATATCACTTACCCTACCTTTTAAGTAAAAGTATCAATTCTGCAATGTAGAAATCTTTTGAAAATAGCAGATCTACAAGCTCACATTGCCTCAAAGCGTGATTTGTGACGCCTTGTGAGCTTGTAGATCTGCTATGTTCAAATGGCCGATATAGGGCTGAAGTGGTTACTGTATGTTTTGTAATAATAATTGTTATTATCTGATTAACTGCCAATCATGTAGATCTACGCGAACCTATTTAAAGCTGCCACGTGCCAATCACATTTTTTTTCAATTTGACCCAAAGACCAAGGAGATATGATTTTTCGAAGATCTAGACTCCTATCCACTTCCTTGTTAACTTAAAACTTAAAAATTCTGTATCTCGGCTCCTGAGTACTTTTTTTTTTCAATGAAAAACTCTGGCACTGGCTAAAAAAATATGAAAATACCTCTGGCAGTTAATGGGTTAAGAAACATTTGGAACCCCCTCAAGTAGCCCAAAGGGTGAAAGCAATACCATATGCATGATTTGAATTTGTGTTCATCAAAATTATATACGGTGTATTTTGTAAAATATATGGGAATCGCTAAAGGGATCTGTTAAGAAATCGGACCGTCAAGTCAAGAGGGAATTGTTAAGGAACTGGAATCGTTAAAAATCCTAAAGGATCCCAACCCTAGCGTTCACCTCATTACCATATCGTCCCTGTCGAGTGGAAACCTCAAGTCCAAACTGTTACTTTTCAGAATTCAAAAATGGCAAAAGTAGCAGATCTGCAAGCTCAAAAGGTGTTGCTTCGAGCTGCGTTTCGAGCTTGTGGATCTGCCACTTTTGATGCTTTTGTATGAAGCTGTAGTTAATTAAGTACAATCACCTAGTAAAGGCGTTCATTTACGAAAAAAAGAAGCGACTACGGCCACATGAGCACTTTATAAACCTATATACATTGGCCGGTGCTAACATGGAAACAACTGAATGTACATGAAGCAAGTTGAACCTCAGGACTGTCTGCATACTGTACAGTACATGCATCTGTTAGAGTCAGTGGTGGACTCTAACAAAGTACATTTACTTGAGTACATGATGTACTTTTACATCATGGGTGGGGTGTGCACTTGTACATCATGGCTGGGAGATTTACTAGGATAAGGATAATTCCTTTAACAGGTCCGTTCATGAAAGTCCTTGCGGTCTTGTTTCCAATGAGGGCCTGTGAGCAATTAGGGGTTAAGAGTCTTGCTCAGGGACAAATTTCATTTCATCGACACATTTGCTGGCCTGGCCTGGAATCGTACCTGGGGCAACCAGGGCCTCTGGCTCCCTAGGCCGCCCCTAACTAGCACATCAAGCCGCCTCACACTATAGAAACAGGAGATAGGCTGCTACCCTATGGGCCACATGGCTCGGGAAGGCCTTTATTGTTCCCACGAGTGAAATGTACTCCGCCAAGGCAGTTACAGCAGACAAAAAGACAAAAAGAACAGATAGAGAAAACAGCTAGAACGAAAGATACAGAGACATCCATACAAGAGTCACATTGTCATTAGTAGTAGAGCCGTTTGGCACTAAAAATCGTGCACTTTTTGAAAGAAGGCTGAAACTTTCAGCATAGTTAGTAAATACCATAATATAAATTTTCAGACGGGGAGGGAAGTCAGATTTGACCTCTGAGAGGTCAAATCCAAGATGGCCGCCAGTCTACTGGGTCTAAATGTCTAAATACTTTAAAAAAATTATTTAAGGCGTTCTTTCCAATTAAGTTGGGGTTGCCCATTCATTTGATGATATGTTGGAGATTGCCAGAACCCAAGAACATACATTAAATCAAGGTCAAGGTCAAATTACATAGTAATAAGTATATTTAAGCTTTGACACTGGGTACTGCAATATAGTGAAACTGTTTTGTGACAATGGGAATAATACAAAACAAATAAACAGATTAAACCTATGGTGGTAATCTATTTTAATACTAAATTCATAGTAAATGACAATAATCAAGGTTCAAGGCTTCTTTATTGTCACATCTTGCGTACAGGAAAGAGAAAAACAAGACCAAAAATAAGTAAATAATGATAATGGTAATAATCAAAATGTAACAGTCTCCACAACAGAGGCACAGTGCAGTACATTTGAGAGCAGCTTTGGCACACTTGCATCGTCCAGTACACCCTTTCGTGCAGCGACAGCGGATTAATTCATGGCACGATTTGGATGCTTCAGAGAGAGTGGTCCAAAATGGTTGCCACCCAGTTGTTTCCTTTGTCCAACCCCATTCAGATGGCTCTGGCATCTCTGGTTCCAGTACCAATGCCTGGTTCCAACAGTTTGCCTGGTAGCAAGTGCGCTTGATGTGTTGCTTGAGTGCTGCCTGGGTTGGAGGAATGCTCTCTAGTGTTCTTGACTTCTTCGTGAAGAGCCGTTTCCTGGCATCATTCACTTCCATGCACTCACTGGTTCGGTCATACATGAGCACCACAAATCGCTCTAGCAGGAACATTGATCCTTCACTGACCTCACTTGGCAACTGTAGGAGTTCACTGAAAGCCTCATTCACCTCTGGGAATGACTTCCAAGTTTCCCAGGTAGTCTTCTTTCCTCTGCCAGCAAACGCAGATACAGTGTCACACCCGGTGAAAGCGTGAAAGACTGGGAGAGTCAGACACTGTGTTGGAGTCATTGTGGCAACCATTCCATGAACAGCAATGTACCGAAAGCTTGATCCAACACCAAAGGCAACCCACAGCTCATCAGGACCCATCTTGATGAATGAAGCCACAGCCAGTACTACCACATCAGTATCAACAGTGCGTATGGTCACTTTCTTACACCCGTTTTGCACAGCATCTGCATCTTGCGAATATGGGGCAAGGCAGGCCAAGTTTGAATCAGCAGGAGAACCGAGGACTCCACTCCCATTGGTTGCATAAGTTCCTTGCCCTCTACTAGAGGAATGTTAATACATTAATTGTCTGAACCACATCAGGTGTGTCATTGTTGGTGTTGCCTATATATGAGACCATTGATTGTTACACTGCCATTTGTTGATTCTGAGGAAATCACTGCATTTTTTGGGCACATTTTTACCTGGACCTCGACCTAATTGCATTTCCTTGACATCTGGTGATCTCGATAGTATTACCACATGAAAAGGCATCCCCTATTTAGTTGGAAATTATACTTTAAACTTTGTTCTACTGTGTTTGGTTCCAAACTTAAGTTGGACCTGGTGGCGGATCCAGCATTAGCATCATTATACAGCTTCAAGTTCAGCCGGTACGAAGGACTGACCCAGTCAGGTCGGACTTCCGCACTGGAAGGATGAATCTGCGTTCACCACTGGTGACTCAGTACTCCTGCTATTTCAGGGTTATAGCCATGATGGCCACCAGCTTCCTCACTGTACTCAACTCCGCCACCACCTCCACGCCATCCTGTTTCGGGTCCAACAACAGAGCCAGCCCTTTTCCCTGTTGCTTGTTCAGCAGGTGACTGTCCCTTTTGTGGCTTGTAAGGCTTCTTGCTTACGCACTGGTGTTGAGTAACTTATCTACCACTGCTGACTGTACACAAAGCGTGTTGCACCTCAGGATTGTCAGGATTCATTTATCTGTTGGAGGTTAATATGGATGTCAGATCCTGTTGTGACTGACAGGGCCCCCAGGCCAACGGTGGCAGCGGGTGAAATGTCCTTTTTTTCCCCTCCCGTGGACTGGATGCGTCCTCTGTTATTAACCCATTAAGACCTGAGACCAGGTCTTAATGGAACAGTTTTCTGAAAAAAACTATGTTGCTATATCAGTGGTGCTCAAACCTTTTCATGTCAAGGACCCCCAAACATTAAAAAAATAAAAGAGCAGATTTACAAGCTCATAGTGCGGCACAAATTGACGCGCCATGAGCTTGTATATCTGCTATTTTTGAATAGCCAAAGTATAATGGTTAAAGTGGTTAAAATCTAAAATGACACAGATTTCCCGATCTTAATGGGTTAATGGATGCAGGCTTTATTGGTGCAGTCAGCGTGTTGACAAAATGTTCACCCCCCCCCCCCCCCGCTCTCCCCTTGAATGAGGCTGGCGCTAATTGTTATGATTAACGGGTGTTGCGCGAGGCTAACAGACCGAGAGATATTTGATATGGAATCTATACTCTGTTAATTAGTGTGGTTACTAGATGACTGTATCGCTGCGTTCTATACTAGCCTCTAGGAGCAGTGTTTCCGAAACACAGATCTACAAGCTCACAACGCGTTGCTCACTATTAAATATTCGTGATTATACTGTATGTATATAATGTATTTTGGTATGTTTTGGTCCTGGGGAGACACCAAATTTCTCTCTTGGGTCTTGAGTGCTGAAAAGTGGGCAGCACTGCTCTATGGGACTTTGATGCTCGGCCAGTGTGTGTGTGTGTGTATGTGCGTGCGCACGTGCGTGTATAATTGTCCTTCAAGCTAAATATATGGTTGATCAGCAACAGAATAGCTATGTTGTATTTCTATTGGTGACATTTTGAACTTGTAACAGTTGTCCTGAAACTCAGCATTTTATACTTGTATGCAGCACTTGATTCAGCACTTTATTCGTGTATGCAGCTTTTTCATTCTTTTACTCTGGTCCCAATCTTAGAATCACATACGGTACACAAGATTCAGTACCTCCCCTACCCACACCCCCACCCCTCCACCCCATTTCATGTACCCTATGTAGGCTTTTTGTATTTTATCGTCTGTGTGTCTTGCTGCAAAACCAAATCACCCTCTGGGACTCTGGGACTAAAGTTAAAAGTTGAAGTTTTAAAGTTTACCCAGCTTTTCCCTCACTGTGCTTTCCTGTTGTGTGTGTCTCTGGATCATCTTAGTGCTGCAGATGAGATTACTGTCACTTCATTGCTTTGAATTTTGAAATAATATAAAACTCTCCCTCCACTACAGTGTACACAGGGTTTTTCTAGAGCAAAGCTTCACTGTACAACAAAGGTGTGAAATAAATGATCTTCGGTCTGAGCTTCGGTTCGGAGTCTGTTGTCTTCGTTTATTTAACTACGAGACCGGTTCAGATTAGGTGAATTTCAAGAACTCGTTTCTTGCGTTATAATGCACCCAGGGAGAAGCGCATCAGTGTTTTGCTGAAGCGGCGCTGAGTGCAGACACACTGACACTGCACAGCCCCAGAGAGCTTCCCAACATGTCTCATAGAACAATATGAAATCAACGCTGTGTGCTTGGAGCGTTAAGCTTCAGGGTACGTCAGAACAGATTACAAACCTCTTCCTCTCTGCTCTTCTCCTTTTTTCCAGCATCTCTCCCTCGCTCTCTCACTCTCTCTCTCTCTCTCTCGCACTCTCTTAGTCTCTTTCTCTCTCCTTATTTCTTTCCCTCTCCTTCGCCCAATCGCCTTCCTCCCCCTTATCTCGTTGGCTCCTTAGTAAGCCATCTTCGCCCTAGTGTTCGATCCATGCCTCTCCCTCCCTGTCCTCTGACTGTAGGGCCACAGTTGAAGTGGCTGGCTCTCACTGAGCTCACAGTTCTTTAGGCTTGGACTCGTCCCTCATTGAGGGCCAGAGGTTTTAGCTGGAGCCCTGTGGGGAGGCTATAGGACCAAGATGGGTACCCAGATCAAGGGTCCGACGTTAAGGTTTTTTCATCCTTGCCCTGCAGGGCAAGTAGTACTTCTCCAGTCTACTTGCCCCTCCATCTAAATTTCTACTTCCCCTGCCGGTGGGTATCGTTGTCGGTGGTGCAGTCAGTGGATAGATTTCTCTCACAACATAATTCTCAAATCCATTGCCGTCGTTTGTGTGTAAAACACTACAGAACATGAGTAACTTTACCAAAAAAAAGAATTGGGTTCAAGATCCAACAGTTAAAGCAGTATGGCAGAAACTGAACCTATCAAATCAAATCAAATCAAATCAAATCAAATCAAATCAATCAGTAGTCAGACAGGGTTCCAGACCAACTTTTCCTCTGGTAGCACTGGTGCAGTATTATCCCATTAAGACTCTGCATTGCCTGCAAATGACATTATCTGAGACCTTATAGATCTGCGCTGAACGCGCACGGGAGGCAATTCAACTGAATTTAATAATCGGTCGTCTTTTGTGCACCAGTTATTTGATTTATATGGCATGATGTTGCGTCAGTCGCTTTGAAGAACAGCATTGTTAAGCGCGTTTCATCAACGTACACATGTGCACACACACGCACTGATGTTGAACATGCAGCAGGGACATACCAGCCTAATGATCATGCACTTGCACAAATGCAATGTTTGAGCGCTGGGCTGGCTTACTGGTAAAGCGCATGCCCACCACATACACATTTAAAAGTCATTGAATTGTAACTTTAGAAATGTGCAGATACCCTGTATACACTTGTACTGTATGTTGGTTTGTTTACTGTTGAGTGAGAAAACAATGTTGCACATTTAAGCTAATCATCTGGGGGCCCCCCAAAATAATTTGCCGACCCCCGTGGGGGTCCAGACCCTGTTTGGGAACCACTGCCTTACACAGTGGTTATAACCACTTTCAACCTGGCGTCTCTGCTCGTGATCATTTTAGTCGTAATCGTGCAGCCCTGCTGTATCACATCACTTGGTTCATGTGTTGGAAATGGGATTAAGCTGTTAGCACTCCCATATGTACATCCCAAATACAAACACATTATGCAACAATGGCCTCTGGAACCAGAACAAACCAGACCTTTTTAAGTTGGGCCTTCTGAGATGCTTGTCAGCATAGATCTGTCGCCGGCCATGTTGACGCCGCTCTTCCGGAGCGGCGGGGGCTTTGCTTGCGGTAGGAGGATGGGGGATCATCTGCATATAGCGTCTGCCCCTATGGATTGCAGTAGCACCATGTGTAATAGCCCCCCACCCCCAAGCTTAGCAGTGTGTGTACAGCTATTCAGACGGAGAATCTGTCTCCCTCCCTCTCTTCCAGTGTTGCCATATCTTGGGAGAGAAACGAGCGCGGCCAGGTCTACGGAAACAAGTCCAAAAGAAGCGTCTAGGGAGCATGATCAAGACATCTTGAAGAAAAATGGAATATGGAATGTAAACATATGAACCCAAATCTTGGCACAAAATATTTTCATATGGGGTCCCCGAACAAATGCATATTCATTTTAGGGTCCTTGGCATGAACATTTTTGAGTGACTGGTTTAAACAACATTAGAAAGCACGCCCAAATAAGCAACTACATTAGAAACAAACCCCCCAAAAAAACGCAACCCGCAACTACCAGTATTTATTTACAAGCGACTTTGCGGGTCCGGGGACCCCCAGGGGTCCTTGAGGGGGTACCAGGGGGTCCCCAGCAAATAAAATATATTACAGCATCACAATCATTTTAACCCCTTTTATATATATGTATATGGCTATTCAAAAATAGCAGATCAACAAGCTTGTAGTATACATTTTTGAACATTTTAGAAAAAGGTGTTTGACAAACTTCTGGGGGCTCCCTGGCACAAAACATTTTCAGATGGGGGGGGGGGGGGGGGGTCCTTGGGACAATAAAGTGAGAACCTCTGGCTTATAATAAGCATACTTGGCAACACTGCTCTCTTCATGTGCTCGACATAAAAAGAGGAAATCCCATTTCAGCCGTGACATTGTGCCTGCGTAGCAGAAACGTACAGGGACCATACATCAAAGCGAGGGTGAGCGCACAGTGATAGAGTGGAGGTTTAATGACAATGGCAGTGCGTAGTGGTGGCAACACGGAACCACTGACACGGAATATCATTGTTGTCGGGCGGAAACCTTGTATGTCCAAAAACATTCCTTTTTTATTATTATTACTATTATAAAATAAACAGCATTTTACAACAGTGGAAATAATCTACAAGATCACTTGGTACTTAGGTTATCAAATAATTGATTGAAAAGTACAAAACTTGCCTCTATGATGTACAGGGTCCCCACGGTCATGAAATTCCTGGAAATATTTTGAAATAGAAAAAATAATAATCCAGTACTGGAAAAGTTTGGGAATTGATCAAAGGTCCTGGAATTGATCAAAGGTCCTGGAATTTATCAAGGGTCCTGGAAAAATATTTGGCTATGCATTGTTTTTGGCTATTGATTTTGTTAATACAAAACATTTTCATAAACATGTATAACATTACACGAAATATGTAACATAAGTAGTTTATTGCCGAACGGGCTGTGTGATGGCATATATTATTTAAATAAAATAAATCATACGGATGCCATAATGAGTCTTCCAGTGTGCTATGCCCTAATTTTGCACGAAATTTTGAATGAAATTGTACTATTTTATATTCTATGCTTTATTTTTGCTACACTGCCTATCTTTGGGCATTCTACATAGGAGTAAGAGACACATTATTGCGCTGAATGATTGTTAAATAGGCCTGGAAATTGGGCTAAATATTCTGGAAAAGTTTTGGAAAAGTTTTGGAAATTCATTGCTAAAAATGTGTGGGGACCCTGGATGTAGTGGAGTGATAGAACTTAGAAGTATAAAGTATAAAGCAGTGGTTCTCAAACTGAGGTCCGGGGACCACCAGGGGTCCTTGAGGGGGTTCCAGGGGGTCCCATCCTCAGCCAAATTGATGCTTAGGACAAAATGGACCCTTATGTAAGTCTGAGAGTGTACAAATGGAACCAAATGGACCCGTTCCATTTGTACACTCTTAGAGTTTAATTAAACATGATGATACTACAGTGTAGATTGGGGTCCCGGGGATCAAAATGGTATCAAATGGGGGTCCGTGGCCTAATCTAATGCATATCAAACTGGGGGTCCTTGAAATTAGGTATTTAGACATGTTCTAACTAACACTAAAGGCAACAAAGATGAATAATTAATTCAAAAACATATTTTATAAAATGTTGCTCTGCTGCTGATGAGGCTACTATTCATTTGAGACAAAGACAAATACATCTAAATAGATCAAATCCACCCATGGTACCTTTACTCTTATTCTGACTGCCATACATTTGATTAAAGAATACACACTTGTCAGGCTAAAGGGTAGCAGTGCCCTTTTAAACTCAAATATGTCATTTAAAAAAAATAGATATTCAAGCCATATTTTTGGGGCTTTTGATCCTATAATCCTGCACGCACGCACACACTGGTACAGACGTAGCTGTATTGGCTTTAATGTTGATGTACAGTTTAAACTCCATCTTACAAATACGGTAGTGTAGGTTCTTTATGATGTTCAGGGTAAAATGCCCTCAGACTTTAGATGTTTTTGAATGCTATGTGATCATGTGGTGTAAAGTAACTAAGTACATTTACTCAAGTACTGTACTTAATTACAATTTTGAGGTACTTTTACTTTACTGGAGTATTTCCAATTGTCTATACTTTTACTTCTACAGAGGCAAATATTGTACTTTTACTCCACTACAATTATTTGAAAACTTGAGTTACTAGTTACTTTGCAGATATAAACTATTACATTATAAATCATACTGTACATTAACCACTTTAGCCCTATTCTATACCTAGGCTATTTGAAAATAGCAGATCTACAAGCATGCGACGCGTTGTGAGCTTGTAGATCTGCTATTTTCAAACATTTTAGTACTTTTACTTTTGGTACTTTAAGTATATTTTGATACCAATACTTTTGTGCTTTTACTCAAGTAATTATTTTATTCCGGACATTTACTTGTAACGGAGTATTTCTACATTGCAGTATTGATACTTTTACTTAAGTAAAACATCTGAGTACGTTTTCCACCACTGCATGTGATACTGCATAGGCCGTCGCCATTGTTAAGTGCTACATTTGTCTTTGTAGTGGCTATTGTGCTGCTTGTGCGACTGTTAGCAGATTGTAAGGGAAGAGAGATGGCTCACTCTTCCTTAGCTTGGCTACATTTAACACTGGAAAAACAAGTGGAAAAACACCTGCGATTAGTTGCCAAAAATACCAGCGTTTAGTTGCCGATTGCTCGATTTGATTACGATTAATCGATTAACCCATTAACTCATTCACTGCCACTGACGTAAAAAACGTAATTTCTCCCGTTTACCAATCCTGCCACTGACGTAAAAAACGTAATTTTTTTTTATTTTATTTATTTTTTAGTTTTTGTTTCAAATTTGACCCAAAGACCAAGGAGATATGATTGTTTAAAGATCTAGACTCCCATCTACTTCATTGTTAACTTAAAACTTAAAAATTCTGTATCTCGGCTCCTGAGTACTTTTTTTTTTCGATGAAAAATCTCTGGCAGTGGGCAAACGCGGCCAGCAATAATTGTGGCAGTGAATGAGTTAAAACTGGGAAAGCATCTGTCATTTTAGATTTTTGCGCGGGCTATTCAAAGATAGCAGATGTACAAGCTCACAGCACGTCACTTCGCGCCGCGCTGCGGCCTCGTACAGTACATCTGCTATTTTTGAACACTTTTGAGAAATCTTGAAAGTGTGAGAACTACTGATTTTAGAAGGCATTTGTTGAATCGGCCTCAGGTCTTAATGGGTTAATTGTTGCACCCCTAAAATGCGCTTAAAATGTGTCCCTCTGTATGTGTTGGCAGGTTCCACATACAGCGTTCTCTCCACCATGCCCTCGGACTCGGAAAGCAGCAGCTCTCTCAGCAGTGTTGGTATGTACAATGATGAGAAAAATATAGACATATTTCCCTATAACTAGTGCTCGCTCTTAGGGGTAACACTTGTTTTCCCTGTGACATCCACCTCTTTGTTCCTTAACGTCACTTTGTCGCAGAAACCTCTCAACTCCATATCTCAAAGTATTATTACAATTGTTTCTTCATAAATTATTAATTCCCTACTCCATCATACTACAGTGTTACACAAAAGTAGGAAAAATAGCCGATCTACAAGCTCACAAGTGAGCTAATAGATCGGCTATTTTTGCTATTGTTTGAAAATATTCAAAGTAAAAGGTAAGTGGTCAAGTGTGTCTGTGAGTTTTATGAATATTGAACCAATGAAAAGTATTAACAAGAGCTTGTGATTAAATAGTAACTACATTGGATCCATCAGAACAAAAAGTAACTGTTTTGGACATACAAGGTTTCCACCCGGCAGTGACGTTAAGGAAGTTGACCTTGTTCCTTCTCATTCCCACTTTTGACAGGAGTCCAAGTGACTCAGCGCCGGTGTTACATAAAGGCAGCAAAAGGGCCAAATGTTGATCCAAAGATGAACATAATCCTCTGTGTTCCAGTTTGGGTCAACAGTGGGTGAAAACCTTCCCGGAAATCCTTCCTGTCGGGCAGAACACCTCGTATCTCCATAATTTCAATGGAGATTCAGTAGATTCATAACTATTCTCTCTTAACGGTCAGATTCCTTAACGGTTATCTTTAACGATTCCTACAGTATATTAAAAATTACTAAATTGTTGTACCCATACAGGTATGTAACTCAGAGTGTACAAATGGAACCGAATGGCCTCTTACGGGTCCATTTGGTTCCATATTTGTATACTCTCAGAGTTACGGTGGTCCTTGACGTTAAAAAGTTTGAGAACCACCAGTATGTATAGCAGACGTGAAGTCAACGTACCACCTCTGACAGTGTGAGAAAGAAAGAAAGAAAAAAGAAACACGTCCGGGAACCGATTCCGGTTCCTGGATGGATCCTGTTCCAACCGTACTTGTGACTGGGGAATAGGTGAAGCACAACGATCTACGAGAAACCAGTACAAGAGAAAAACTAAGTAAGGGAAAAAATAAATAAAATAATCTCTTGTAGTGCACAATTTGTTTCCTGCAGATTTTTGTTTTATTTTTACATTAAAAGAAAAAACATTTTCAAGAATAGCGAAAATTGGGCCTCTTCTTACTTCCTTCACAGGTGTTACCAATGATACTAAGGCTCTGTTCTATTCTGGTTAAACAGAGTCAGGGTGCTGATATTGTGTATGTTGGCTCACTGGAAAAACTCTGCTACACCAGTGGGTCTCACATTGGGGTCCAGGGACCCTCATGGTTCCTTGAAGGGGTTCCAAATGGCCCCTTACGGGAGTGTAACTCTGAGAGTGTACAAATGCAATGCAAGTTCCATTTGTACACTCAGAGTTATGGGGTCCTTGAAATTAAAATGTTTGAGAACCACTGTGCTACACAAAATGGAACAGAGCCTTCATTAGTATCATTGCTAACGCCTGTGAAGGAAGTAAGGAAGAGGCCCAATTTCCTTCCAATATGGCTGCTGTGCATAGAGCCTATTGCAGATCTACAAGCTCACAATGCATTACAAGGCAATGTAGATCGACTATGTTCGCTGTGGTTAATGACGATCGGATCTCATATTCTGAGTTAGGACAGATTAAATGGCACTGTCATTTTCTGCAATAATTACTACAGCCTGGATGTAAATCATTAGATAGGATGCCTTCTCAGATACACGTGTGTAGGGAAATCATCATTTCAACGAGGATATGGCTAATTAACTGAGACGTCAAGTTCCCTAAAGGTCCAAAAATTGACCTTTAGTTCTATACGGTAAAACAATCCTTCAAACCAGACAGTGAGCAACCAGAAATAATACATCAGCATAATTCACATGATCCCATCTGAGAGCATTAAGTATTCAGTTCGGAGATTAGCAACAGCATAGCTGTGTGAATCCAAGGTAATTCTCGGAACATTTGCAGCAGATTCTCATTTGGAAATTGGGGGTGGGAGGCATCGGGGGCCGTGGGGACAGAGCAGCAGATTAAATATGAATTTGCCAATCTTACAGTTGTGACCCTGTACTCAGGGCCGTCACATTCATGACATTTTACACAAATCATCGCAAATTAACGATTTTAATTGTGTTTTTGGCATTCAACATTGAAACATAATAAATAAAAATTACATTTCTGTTTGGCTTTTGGGGTTCGTAAACAGACCTTGCACAGGGCAGATATGACAAATATCTGAAATATACAAAGAAAGAAAGGACTTACATGTTTAATAACATTATGAATGAATGAATGTTTATTTTGAACATATAAAAACAAAGGACAAAATAATACACAAAATTAAATTACACAATAATAATGCACAATATTACTATATTGCACTTTCAAAGTAAAAAATATGTAATGTGGAAATAGCCAATCTTGTAGATTAGCTATTTCCAATCCTTAATTTTTCAACATAACATACAAACGATTGTGCAAAACAATAATTGCGATTATCTCAAATAATTGCGATTGGGGCGATCATGCAATGACGAGGCCTTGTAGTGGTGGGAGGTCCCAAGCCTCCGCTAATGTTGCTCATCGCTGCAGGGTCGCCCGTCAACGGCGAGGCGTCGTCACCCCCGCCCCCCATGGCCATGAACGACAACAACCGGCCAGCCGGCGACAGCCTGGACGCTATCCTCTGCCAGCTCCGCCAGGTGACCAGGGAGAGGGACGAGCTCCGCAAGCGCCTGGCACTGGCATCGCCTGGCACCACCTTCGACGACTGCAGGTACAGTACAACACTCACTCTGGGCCTGATCAAAATCAGCCGTGACTATACAGTACATATCTCTGCTGTCGGGCAGAAACCAGCTATGTCCAAAATATTAACTTTTCAGGAAATAAAAAAAAACATGTTTTTAGAACGGCACAATACTGCCTCATCAAAGTTGGTATGGTGACTTTATACATTGTCAGATACTTGAATGTGCCCTTATTATTATCATCACTTTACCCAAATCCAGCTCAAGTGGAGTTAGGAAGTTTTTGTCATGAAAAAATGTCATGAATGTGACAGCCTTGAGTACAGGGTCACAACTGTAAGATTGGCAAATTCATATTTAATCTGCTGCTCTGTCCCCACGGCCCCCCGATGCCTCCCACCCTGACTTCACGTTAGGGTCTGGGTACGTGGTTTCCAGGGACGTAGTGGAGAAGATCTACCAAGCCACTCTGACCCTCAATGCCTCCATGCATATGGATGACATGTTCATGGGTATCTGTGCCAACCTCATAGGCGTCATGCCACAGAATCATGTTTTCTTTGCAGGGTGGTTCAAGGCACCCTACCACCCATTATGATGAATTTGCATCGTCATCACGGCCAGGACATGTATGACCTCTGGAAGGTGGCAACGGACACACAGGTCGAGCAGATAGCCTCTAAAACAAACTGCATGTTGGTGAAAATGGCTCTCCTGTGTCAACCCCGGGTTGAAACCTACCCCTGTAAGGCAGCCTTTTTATAGAACTAGAGGTCCGGTAGGGGACATTGCAGACCCCTTGGGGGTCCCTGGAGACCCTTGGGGGTCTAAAAAAAAGAAAAAAGGTCCGCGGACCCCCTTGGAGTCTTGGGACCCCCGCAAAACATCGCGGACCCCTTCGGACCCCAGCGAAACATCGCGGACCGCTAGGGCGTCCCTGGAGACCCTTGGGGGTCCGTGGAGACCCTTGGGGGTCCCTGGAGACCTACAGACACGGTGAAGGAAAACGGAAAACTGTAAAGCCACAGTCACTCATGCAAGAGGTTGCACATGAACTCTGTAGCCGCACTGAGGCGCTCCAACACAAACACTCTAACATTAAGCTTCACACAACAAACATCAGCACCACACTGCTGTTTGTCCAAAACACACAATATCTCCTCTCCCACCGACGTCATGTGTTGATTTATCGACAGCCGTACAGACTCCATTTGACCCGGATGAACGACACAGACGGCCGGCCGACCTAGGCACGGCCGACCGAGGCACAGGTCGCGCATGCGCACAATTCCCAATTGTAAGATAGGATAGATTTGTGCATCAGGCCTAGCGGTCCTGTCCAAGGACTTAGGCTCCACAGCAGTGAAAGGCCTATACGCAGTGGTGCAGAGCCGGCCCTTCCATTAGGCAGAGTAGGCAATTGCCTTGGGTGCCTTGAAGCTGTGGGGGCTTGAAGCTGGGGGGGCACCCACCCAGATTTGAAAAACACTTTTGGCCTATCAAAACTGTTTTCAGAGATTCAAAACGTTTTTTTTTTTTGCTTGTGAAACTTTTATGTAATGGCAGTGATCTGATTCCATACTGAGGGACTCCGGTGAATCATACAGGGTTTTAACACATTGAGTGCCAAGGACGTAGACCTACGTCGTTTCAAATCCAACCGTTGAGTGCCATCACCCACCCAGATTTGAAAAGCACTTTTAATAATGGATAATAATGGATAATAATGCATCCCTCGAGGTTTTCCAGTCCGGTATCCGAACACTCCACAGCACAGAGTCCGCACTCCTAAAGGTCATAAATTACCTGTTTCGGACGATAGACCGACTGTGCCATCCTGGTGCTGCTCGACCTGAGCGCTGCCTTTTGATACTGTTGATCACAATTTTTTAATCTCGCGCCTTGAACACAAGGTCGGCATCCAGGGAACTGCCCTTAGCTGGTTCAAGTCGTACCTGGCAGAAAGATCGGTTGTTGTTGAACTTGGCAACACCTCATCCTCCTCTTCCCCCCTCTCCTGCGGGGTCCCCAAGGGGTCAATCCTGGGTCCCATCCTTTTTTCACTTTACATGCTCCCCCTGGGTTCCATTATGAGAAAACACGGCATCTCTTTCCACCTTTATGCTGACGACACACAGCTGTAGGTCCCCATCAAACCAGACAATACACACTCACTAGATCCCCTGTTAGATTGCCTCACAGACATAAAAACCTGGATGTCAGACAACTTTCTCATGCTCAACGACAACGACTCAACTCTTTGGTCCCCTCACAAAACAAATATTATCACCACCTCCCTTGGCCCGCTGACTTGCAAACCACATGTCAATAATGTGGGGGTAATCCTGGACTCGGCCCTCAAATTTTACAAACAAATCAATACCGTTGTCAAAGGAGCCTTCTTCCAATTAAGACAAATCAGTAAAATAAAAACCTTTTTATCACCCACAACCTGGAAAGTCATTCATGCCCTCATCTCCTCCCGCCTAGATTACTGCAATTCACTTTTCTCAGGAGGTTCTAGTGCCTCTCTCTCTAGACTGCAGACCCATTGGTCAAATGGTGACTTGATGTGGGCCGAAACCAGTTGCGGACGCGCATGCGCGCTCACACGCATTCAGTCAGCATCTGTTGTCTCAGACGCTGCCACTAACTACGTAGATCACTTTTTTTTTTATGTATTAAGAAGAATAGCTACTTTAATTATTGACATTAAAAACAAACAATGCATTTTGTAAGGAGCCCCAATAAACCATTTTAAGTAGAATAATTCAATTTGAAATTAAACAATACCTGGTAATGTGTGTGGGTGGTTAGGTAATGATTACCATGTTTTAAGGCACGTTTTCACTACAGTGCCAGAATTTTTCCAGCAAAATAATTAGATTTATAGAACAACAGTGGTGTAAAGTAACTAATTATATTTACTCAAGTACTGTTACTTCAGTAAAGATTTGAGGTATTATTACTTTACTAGAGTATTTTCAATTTCTAGTACTTTTACTTCTACTCCACTACATCTCAGTCACTGCTATAACTACAGTAGGCTATATCAAATTCTTGGCCGAAACCGAATACCGAATATAGGAAACACTTGGCCGAATGGCTGAAAATTATTATTTAAACAATATATATATACATTTTTTTAAATATTATTTTGTACCATTGCTGTCATGGCTATGCCTCTGTTGTAGAGCTACATGATTATGGCGAAACTTATCATAAGTATAATCCATATTTAGATCAGTTATTTAAAACATATTTATTTATTGTGTAGAATTATTTATTTACTTCTGTGTAATAATATAATACAATATGTCTCAAAACATTAGCATGCCATACAGTTGAATTATTGCAAATTAAATAAATATGATTTCAAGAAAAAAACTAATATTGAATAGCCTAACAAAAGGCAATATAATGTCTGCAGTTGCATTATTGCACACAGCCAAAATGCATCAATAATATTAGGCCTGCCATTCCTTCCTTTTGGAGAAATTACTTTCAGTTTCATTTCAGAAAGACACACACACACACACACACACACACACACACACACACACACACACACACACACACACACACACACACACACACACACACACACACACACTCACGCACAATCAAAGTCAAGCGTTCACAGCTGGTGTTAATTATTTTGCCCTGCAGTCTCTTAACTATCGCTGTGGTTATCCTACTAATGTTACACCCTCTGACAAGTGGATTCTACTCAAGATGAGAACAGCAACAATGGTTACAAAGTTTGCAGGGTATTTCTTTCTCACTTCTTCAGTTGAGACGGTGCTGTGTGAGGGGGGAGGTGAGGGGGGGGTGCGGAGAGGAATGCAGCCGCTGATGAGAGACGCAACTGATATATACTTCTCCATACAACAGTGTTTTACCGGATTTGTGATGCTGTTGAAAAAGCTCTCTCTCCAGTACAGGTAGAGTTGAATGGTGATGGTCCTCTGTATGTTAATGACCTTGGCCGTGGCTTCACGGCTTGGCCATTGTTCTCATAGAACAAGTTTGTCCAGTATTCAGACCCAGGCAGCCTCAGTAAGAAGCTGCTGGGTGCTGCCGTTTTTTTCTGCCGTTTTTTTTCTCCATTAGAGGTAGTATTAAATGGCGTTTTCTCAAATCACCTCGCGGGCCAGATTTGACGACTGGCCCGCGAAACACCAGTTTGACATTGCTGGACTACACCATGAATTTTTACTTTTTCTTATTTTTTGTGTGTTTTTGGTCTCCCCTACCCCTCTTCTGTCCTCAAAAATACCCCAGTTTGAACACTCAGGCTTTCACAGCAAATCTGGGGTTTTCTGTAAATTGGTCTAAAAACAGGCCAAACTGATTTGGTCCGTGACGTGACGTCACGTCAGGGAACAATTCCTCCCGTTTTTCAGTTCCAACCAAGATTTTTTTTTAAATTATTATTATTATTTTTATTATTATTATTATTATTTTTTCCACACAGAACCAGGAGATAACATGCATACAAACTGGCTCAATAGCACCCCGTGCCAAACAGGACAATATGGTATTGCAGGTGAAAGTGCTTTATAAGCCAGAGAGAAGTTAGTTGGAATGAGTATATCTGAGGCTTGATTTAGGCTCAAACCTTTTGAAAAACGTTTGAGGGACATAAACAATATGATATTAAATATTATTATTATTTTTTAAATTCATGGTGTAGTCCCTTTAAAATGTTATTATTCTTCTACAAAACCCAACATGGGTTGGCACCTCCCTATATGTTGCTTCCTCCCCCCGATACCACAAGGCCTCTAAGATCAACAGATCAGGGGCTCCTCAAGGTTCCACACACCCGCCTGAAGTCAAAGGTGACCGTGCCTTCTCGGCCGCTGCCCCAAAATTATGGAACAGCTTACCGCCACTTATCAGGTCTGCACCATCTTTGGACATTTTTTAAAACGGATTAAAAACTCACCTGTTCTCCCAGGCCTTTTAAATAATACCTCCTGCCTTGGAGAAATGGTTGGACACTTGGTTATGTGCTCCCACATTTTTCGTCTCCTGTTTGCCCTCTTGTTATGGCTAATATATTGATGCTTTTTTGTATATATTGATGATCCCTTTTTTTTTGCAGTCGTATGTGTATGTATTTGATTCTTTTGTGTTTTTTAACCTTGATGTACAGCACTTTGGTCGGTCTTTGGTTGTTTTTAAATGTGCTCTATAAATAGATAAATAGATTTTTCAGTCTTCCAAAAATATTGTCAAGCTTGTGAAACCTTTATGTAATGGCAGTGAACTGATTCCATACTGAGGGACTCCGGTCAACCATACAGGGTTTTAACACATTGAGTGCCAGGTACTATGTATCCAAATCATGGAGTGCCAGCGTTTTTCACCGTGTTTAGACAATTCTTGGACACCCGCAGAAGCCACAACGTGCACGCGGATGTAACTAATCCTAATATAGGAATGGACGGAAGTGAAGTTTTTGGGGTCGACGTCACATCCGTTGATTTCTAATAGCAGAGTCGAGGGATCATTCCTAAGTTAAGTTAGAGCACCCTCTTGTAGAATTTTCTAGTTTTTTTAAAAGACGTAGATCTACGTTTATGGCACTCAACGGTTGGATTTGAAACAACGTAGGTCTACGTCCTTGGCACTCAACTCATTCAGTGCCAATGAAATAAAAAAATAATTGCAAACTGTGCCAGCCAAAAATACATAGTAAAAAAAAAGTGCTCAGGAGCCGAGATACAGCCCTTTTCAGTACTGAATGTTTGTTTAAAAAAATAAAATAATCACAAACACATCATTGGCACGTTGCGCCATTGCGGTCAAACACGTCAATGCACTCAATGAGTTAAGTGGTTAATACTCTTGGAGTTACAGACAAATAAGGATCTGTTTGGACGCCCTGGTGTTCTCCTCGACCAGTGTTGCCATATCTGCTTATTATAAGCGACTTTGGGCTTGTTTTTCTATAAAGTTGCTTGTAAATATTGGTAGTTGCGGGTTGCGTTCTTTTGGGCTTGTAGTTGCTTATTTGGACTTGCTTCCTAAGTCGTTTTCAAACATTTTCATGTGAAGGAAACCCCCCAAATTAATATGTATTTTTCCACGGACCCCCATCTAAAAATATTTTTGTGCCAGGGACCCTGTATCAGATTTGTGATGTTAAAATATTATTCTAAAAACACGAAAAAAAATTGCACTTTTTCCCAAATAAAAATAAATAAATAGCAGATCTACAACCTCACAACCATAGACTGTAAAAAGAATGGACGATGGGAACGTGACGTCACCCATTGGTTTTTACAGACCGTAAATGAAGCCGATTGTTCAGGAACGTGCATCCTCCATCTTTAATATATACAGTTGGGCACGCCGGAACTCAAACGCTATTGCTTGAGACCAGACATGTGACCAGGGAACCGGAAAACAACCCCCAAAGAATGCTATTGGTTGGGTAGCTTGTCAATCAAGAGCGGGGCGGGGAATGAAATGAATGCTATTGGTTGTGTAGGTTGTCAATCAAATCATCCCGCCCCTCCTGGAGCATAGCCTACTTTATCGTCAATTTTAGAATAAATGGGACCATAATTTAGCAAAACGCATATCATGATGATTGAAAGGAGACTTTAAACTAGCGACTGGAAGCATATAGTATTTATGACAATTTGTATTAAAGTTATACAGTGCAGGTCCACAAATAACTATTTTTTTGCAGCCTCTGCTGGTCATTACCGTCACTGCAGGCCGTTAGTTTATTCCTCTGTTACCCAGAATTCCATTTGTTTTCACCGGAAGACGGGAAGCGTTTCAAAAAGCGTTCTTTTAATTGTTTTATACAATCTGTGGATCGTTTCTCTTAGCCAGTGGAGCTTTAGTTACCGTGAGCTGTGTTTTCTTTTTCTGTTGTTTATCGATCTTCAAATCATACAATCTCTTAAAATCAGCGTAAGTTTCCCTTTTGTTATTAGCTCGGTAGTTCCTGGCCAAACAGGAAACCGGTGCGGTAGTTCCTGGCCAAACAGGAAACGGGTGCATTTCCGCTTCAGTTTTCCGGCTACATGACGTCATTTTCGTGGGAAAGTCACCCCTATCACCGTTCAATAGAAAATATATGTATAAAAGGCTTTCGGGGGTGAAATTCATGGAGTGGGTGTTGTGAAACATTTGCCACTCACAAAAGATATACAATTTAACTTTAGTTTTGTTGAAAAAGTTACCTAGTATTAACTTTAAGGTAAGAAAATCTAGTCTAAAGTTCGTCCAAAAACCCATCCGCTTTAATGAGAGAATATTCTTTCTGACACCTGCAGCCACCTACTGGCCATTTATATGAACTGTCTCTCTTCCGTATTTAGTCCATGAGCCAGAGCCCCAAAATTGAGAAATGATTATCGAAAGAGTGGGCAAAACCAAACCTATATTAAATTGTTCATAGGGTCAATATGAGTAAACAAATATATGATAACCTTTCCACAGGAGCAGCTTTTTCATGGTTATCACACATTTTGTTATTTTCCCCATACGTACATGACAGGTCAAAAAATAAAATAAAATAAAAAAGAGTTATCATAATGAAACTTCCTGAGTTGATTACTTACATGAAGACAATGATTTATCGTATTACACGTTTTCTGAAATTGTATATTTAAATATGCAAATTAGGTATTAGGAAAATATGCCCACATTTGCATAACTTTCCAGAATCAACATTGGAACATTGGACAAAGCCAGAGTCAACATACTTATTTCATTTTGTTAAGATGTTGGAGTCAAAGGTTTTTAACGAGGGAATATTCAATATCTGGCTAAATTTTGGGGCTCTGGCTCATGGACTAAATGCCTAATTTGCATATTTAAATATACAATTTCAGAAAACTTGTAATACGATAAATCATTGTCTTCATGTAAGTAATCAACTCAGGAAGTTTCATTATGATAACTCCTTTTTAAATTTTGTCATTTTTTCACCTGTCTTGTACGTATGGGGAAAATAACAAAATGTGTGATAACCATGAAAAAGCTGCTCCTGTGGAGAGGTTATCATATATTTATTTACTCGTATTGACCCTATGAACAATTTAATATAGGTATGGTTTTGCCCACTCTTTCGATAATGAAATCTTGTCTGGCTCATGGACTAATTGGCCTCATTGTAAATATCCAAGCCTTGCCCCTTGCTCACAACGCGTCGCATCGGCTATTTTCACCTATAAACCTGGTTGCTTATTTCTCTCACAAAATTTGGCAACACTGCCCTGGACCCTGACGTTGAAAACCATTGCTGTACATGTGCGCGGGGTTGCATGTTGTAAACACATGGCTTTGCATGACACATGGTAATAGGAGGTGAAATGTGAGCTGGCGGTCGGTACGTCTCTGTAGACCAGGGCAGTGATGGAAGAAGTACTCGCATGTTTTACTTAAGTAAAAGTATCAATACTGCAATGTAGAAATACTTTTTTAAAAGTAAAAGTCCGTAATTCAACATTTATTTGAGTAAAAGTATTGGTATCAAAATGTACTTAACACCAGAGGCGTAGCCACGGGTGGGCTGGGGTCGGCCGCGGCCCACCCACATAGAAAGCTGGCCCACCCAAGTGATTTAGCAAAAAAATAAGTTTGGATTTCTAAAAAACGTTTTAAACAGCGCTCAGCGCGGAGAAAAACAACACAGCGATAATGGCGATTTAGCGGAAGCTTTAGAGTGGCGGCGGATTTTGAAGGCAGCGCAGGTGCTCATCCAGGCTCTTGTCATATCCCGCCTGGACTACTGCAACTCCCTCCTTGCTGGTGCCCTGGTGTCTGCCATCAGACCTCTGGAGCTTGTTCAGAAAGCTGCAGCTCGTCTGGTGTTCAACCGCCCCAAGTTCTCCCACACAACTATCCTTCTCCGTTCTCTACACTGGCTCCCCGTAGCGGCTCGCATCCAGTTTAAGACCCTGGTGCTAGCCTTATAGGGCAGTGAAAGGAACAGCTCCTTCTTACCTCCAGGTCAAGACTTACACCCCTGCCCGACCACCCCTGCCCGACCACTTCGGTCTGCCGCCTCGGGGCGACTGGTTGCCTCGTCGCTCAGTGGTCCTTCTGGCCGATCTACACGGTCACAGCTTTTTTCTGTTTTGGCCCCACAGTGGTGGAATGAACTCCCCACTGATGTCAGGACAGCAGAGTCACTGCCCGTCTTTCGCCGCAAGCTGAAAACCCACCTCTTCAGGAAACACTACCCTTCCTCTTTGCCTTGCCTACTTGTCATCAATTAGTTGTACGAGCTCTTGTCTTATTGGATCTTGTTTATTTGATACACTTATTTCTTTTAGCTCTTGCTCATTTGATTTTCCTATTTGTCTCATCTGTTTAAGAAAGTAGGTAGCTGATATATTGCACTTTTACCTTAGCGCTAGCCGCTAGGTATACTCTTAGTTGCTTGTTTTAGAAGAGAATGCACTTAAGACTTCTGGTGATTAGTAGTTTCCTTACCCACCTATGTTAAATGCACCTATTGTAAGTTGCTTTGGATAAAAGCGTCTGCTAAATGACTGTAATGTAATGTAATGGGGTAAAAGTAGGCTATAATATTTGCCTCTGAGATCTAGCGGAGTAGAAGTAAGGTACGGAACATTAGAAATATTCCAGTAAAGTAAAAATACCTTAAAATTGTGCTTAGGTACTCTACTTGAGTAAATGTACTTAGTTACTTTCCACCCCCGGACGAGGGTCACAGATTATATACATTGACGCCTCACTTACTTCCCGTCTTCTCACAAAGGCCAAATTCCAAAGGCGGCCACCACGACTACGAGCATCTGAAGAGCCAGTGCACCAGGGCCATGGCAGACCTGCAGTCCCTGCAGAACCAGCACACCAAGACACTCAAGAGATGTGAAGAGGCTGTGAAGGAGGCCGACTTCTATCAGTGAGTTATTCCTCTGTGTGTGTGTGTGTGTGTGTGTGTGTGTGTGTGTGTGTGTGTGTGGGGGTGTGTGGGGGTGTGTGTGTGTGTGTGTGTGTGTGTGGGGGTGTGTGTGTGTATTTTTGCATTTTTGCAGTGGTGGGAAGTAACTATGTACATTTACTCAAGTACAATTTTGAGGTATTTTTTACTAGAGAATTTTCAATACTTTCACGTCTACTCCGCTACATCCCAGCGGCAAATATTGTACTTTTTACTCCACTCCAATCATTTGAAAACTTTAGATACTAGTTACTTTATAGATTTGAAACGTTGTGAGCTTGTAGATTGGCTATTTTCAAAAGATTGTATACATATGATACCTTGTGAAATGAGACATTCTGCATAATGAGTACATTTCCTTTTTGTACTATATTTTGGTATATTTGTTGATGGCAAAACTTTTGTACTTTCACTCAAGACATTTTTAATTACCAGACTTTTACTTGTAACAGTGTTTCTACATTGCAGTATTGGTACTTTTACTTGTAGTACTAAATGTAGTACTTTTTCCACCACTGTTCGTTTGTATTACTATACTTGTGAGGACAAAAATGTACCCACAAGTATAGTAGAATATGAGAAATGGACATTGTGAGGAGGTTTACCTTTAATTAGAAAAAAATATCCAGGTTAGGATGAGGATTAGACATTTAGAAGTTAGAGATGGAGCTATGCCTGATTTACACTTAGTTGCGCGCTGGTGTCGTGCACCGAATAATAGCTGATCTACAAGCCCACAACTGCGACACATATAAATGCCAATAAAATTGGCATTTATAAAATCTTAAAGTCTTAAAATGTTGATGTCCTCACAAGTATTGTAATACAAACCTGTGTTTGTTGTGTGATCTTTTAACCTTTTTCTGTTCTGCTAAGAAATATGTCATGAACAGATAATAGGCACAATCTTTTCCATCTGTATGAATTCATCTTTTTTTTCATATATTTAAAAAAAATAGTGGACATAGCAGATCTACAAGCTCATGACATTTTGCGATGCAACGCCATGTGAAATGTTTGGCCTTATTTATTTTTATTATAAGGTATCGGTCACGGTCGTTTGTTTTGTATATCCAAGTTATTTGTCATCTCTGCCTTGTCCAAGTTTTGTTTACAATGCCTAAAAGCCACACAGAAATGCAATTTATTTTTACATTTTGTACTGTATGTTCCAATGTTCAGTGCAAAAAAAACTCAATTATTGTTAATCTCAATTATTTTGTGTAACATTTAAATGTAGGGTAAGTGATTTTCTTTGGTTAAAATAAGTGTTAAATAGCTCTATATTCTGATAGTACTCATTGCTAGATTGCTTGTTCAGTAACAGGAGTCTCCATGTCTCTCCAGCTCTTTATTAAACAGAAAATGCATTTTCAGTTCAGGATATCAATTTCATCCAATCAGGATAGAGATCTCAGACATGATACAGATTAAACAAGTGATGACACAAAGAATTGAGCAGACAAAATTGGAACTGGAACACTATAAAAATGAAGCTGATAAATGGGTAGGCTACTCTCTCCTCATTGACTGAAATGTTGTCACCCACCTGTAAATGTGTTTTATGTTTATTAAAGAGCTCGAGAGACAGGGAGACCCCTGTAACTGAACAAACAATCTATAGCAACTTTTCTAAAACCCTTAATTGTTACTGCCGTGTTTATTTCCATGGTGTAGGTAGTTGTGCTCATTACTAAAGCCTAGCCACTGTAGTGAGGGATGGGCATTGTGTTACATGTTACACCTGCTGCTTTTTTATCTGAGGAATAATTGTCTTTTTATGTATCGGCTTACTACAACATGGGCAAAACTAATGGCTTGGTGTTGCAATTAACCTAATTGGAAAAGTATCCCTCGGAGCCAGAGCCCATTACAGCAATAAAAGAGAATTGCCATTACATACAAAGACATGCATGCATGGCATTAAAACCTGGGGAAGGGATGCATTTATGAGATCAAATCGCCTTTAGTACACAGACTTGGAGCTAAAGCGTTCATTAGATTTTTGTTAGTTGCTCGTAAATACCACGAGAAAAGGTTGGGCATTAACTGTTAGTCCCGGGTTTCCAGAAGGTGGCGGCATTCCTGTCTGTTTCCTGTTGCGGTTCATTTTTCCATGGCTTTGTTTGATTGGTGTCGGCGTTGGATTTGAACCGGAGACACACATGGCACCGTCATATCATCGCTGTCAGGCAGAAAACTCTTATCTCCATATTCTGTTTGTGTTTTTTCATAAATGTACGCCCTATTTGATCATACTACAGCGTCATACAAAAGCATCAAAAGTAGCTGATCCACAATTTCGAGCTTGTAGATCTGCTACTTTTGCTACTTTTGAATTTGAATCCTGAAAAGTAACAGTTTTGGACAAAATGTGGTTTCCACCCGACAGAGACGACATGTGTTCACCGGTAAAAAAATCCTAGCTATGGGAAAATGAAGAAGAAACGGGTACTATGCCAGGATACTCCTGGACCACAGTTATGCACAGAGCCTATTGAAGTGCATCACTGCTAGTCATGTAATGCAGTTATATGGATTTAAAGTCTTTGGCTTTAATCTGTAGTCTTTAGCTTTCACAACCCGTATCACAGTAAGCCTGTTCTCCTTAATGTGGCGTTTGGTCCTAAGAAAAACTAATAAAAAAATAAAAAAAATCTCGAACAATTCAGCTCGAGACCAAAAATATGACACAAAGTGACGCATTGTGGGAACTTGTAGATTGGCTATTTTCACTATTTGTTATTTTTTGGGAGGAATAGTAACACAGTAAAATATATATATATACCTACAGTACCTACCTACCTACCTACCTACCTACTGTACCCTACCAACCAACCAACCCATACAAATTTGTCCATGACCCCTTTGTTTGGGAAGCACTGCTGTATATTTCTACTTGGCCCCTGTCCCAGGTATAGACAAAAAGGAAGGCAGTGTGAGATGGAGGGTGGGGGGATTATCCTTCAACAAGCCCTGGATTGCATGTGTAACAAGCCATGCTGTCCAGGAAAAGCAATCGAACTCAATGGATTATGGTTTCCTCCTCTCTGTTTGCACTACCGTTCATCGACTTTCGGTGGCGGCGAGCCTCCGTACCCGCCGCTTCTTAAATAATGAAACTAACTGAAATCTGTTGCGAAATTGGTTTCACTTTCAGCATTTTCTTACACCTCACTTGGTACCGCCCTGAATAAGATGAGCCCTTATGTTTACTCAACATGATCAAAAGCTCCTGCTCACTGTACGACATGTTTGGCACCAGCTTGCATGTTTCTGCATGCGCTACGGGGGATACGTGTGTGTGCGTGCGCGCGCACACACACACACGTACACACGTTTATATTACTGTACTTGTGAGGACATCAACATTTCAGAATGGCAATTCTTTTTATGCCACCTTTACAAATTATTACAATTTTAACCTTAACGCTGAAGCCGAAAACTGTACACGCTTCACACGTGGCACCACATAGTTTTTTCTAAGTATTAATCAGGCTTTAACTGCTTAACTGCCAAAGGGCCTTCAGCTATTGCCTGCCAAAGACGTTTAAAAACGTCCTAAAATAATAATAATAATAATAATAATAAATAATAATAATTCTAAAAAGATTCTCTAATTATTTAAGATTGACACCTTTTCGATATTCCAAACGAATAAGGAGATAACAATTCCCAAAGATTTGCTGCTCCATCCACTTCAATGTTAAAATTGAAACGGACAAACAATTCACAATGTTTTTTGGTTTGAAACTACTGGTTTTGAGCTATTTTCAAACATCAAACAACACATGACAACAAGGTCAAATTGACCTCGTTGACATTTGTGAAACCACACCTGAATCTCATCTGTGATTAGAAATTATCTGGGATCAATCATACTGGAGAAAAATATTCTGTGGCTATGCGAAAAGGTACCAAAATCGGTCAAAACCCTGGCAGAGGCTACAGACTTTTTGAAAAAACTCTGGCAGTCAATGTGTTAACACTCGCATGACGGCAGTGAGGTCAACTACTACACAGACGGACTTCAGATCAAATTGAGTTTTTTCCTGCAATTCCATTGGCCTGAAAGCCACTTTCGCATACGTCACAGACTATTACTTGGAGTCATGAACACTGAGGATTTACTGCATTCGTCGTGTCTGAGAGAGAGAGAGAGAGTGTCGTTGTCCGCAACGCTGCACAAAGTTTACCTTGGACGGTCAGCAATGTTTTTTACTTTTGACTGGCACAACATTTAGAGGTTAGGTTTATGGGTTTGTGTTGGAGTTATTTCATGTCATTTTTATTTGGAATGGCAACGCATTCTCACTCCAAGGAAATGTCGGGAGTTGGTCCGGGCCATTGCACATGAAATAAAAAATGAATCACAATAATTTCACATTCTCTATAATCAGGAACATGTTGGTGATACTTCTGTCTATCAAATATAGTTTTGTTGAAAGGCAATCAAAGGTTAGAGCTCATGATTCAAACGTCGGGTAACTGTAGTGTCCGACTTCGTTTTGAGTCAAATACGCACGCATGCAGCCTGGGTTATTTGCAGCAGTGCACATTGCTCAGACGAAATACAACAAAGAGATTAGATTTATGGGTTCGGGTTGGAATTTATTATTATTAACACAGTTGTCATTTTTATTTAGAGGGGAGAAATAGCTTTGCCAGGTTCTTAGCTGACAGTGAAATGCAAATGATTCCATTAACTTGGAACAGTGATGGTCTCCAGGTGGACTGGAGGTGTGAAGACCTCTCTGGCTGGGGGAGAAAGGGTGAGAGCGGTCAATTATGCTGGAAAATAACGTCAGGCATGGTATGATGGTGCCTAATTTCATATTTAGAAAACGTTTCAGATGGAGAAAAAAAAGAGATTATTTTAATAGAATATTTAGGAAAAGTCATGGAAGGGGAACCTTCTGAGAGCTTCATGAGCAAATATAATCGACTTCAAAATCGGTCAGGTTGACTGCTTAGACACCCGAGTGTTAACTGCTACCGTAACCCCTAAACCTAACCTGTATGCCTAGTCCTAACCATAATAACCTTACCTAAACCTAACCTGTACATGCCTAGTCCTAACCATAACCCAACCCCAAACCTAACCTGTACATGCCTAGTCCTGACCATAACCCCTAAACCTAACCTGTACATGCCTAGTCCTAACCATAACCTAACTCCACACCTAACCTGTACATGCCTAGTCCTAACCATAACCCCTAAACCTAACCTGTACATGCCTAGTCCTAACCATAACCCCTAAACCTAACCTGTACATGCCTAGTCCTAACCATAACCTAACCCCAAACCTAACCTGTACATGCCTAGTCCTAACCATAACCCCAAACCTAACCTGTACATGCCTAGTCCTAACCATAACCCCTAAACCTAACCTGTACATGCCTAGTCCTAACCATAACCTAACCCCAAACCTAACCTGTACATGCCTAGTCCTAACCATAACCCCTAAACCTAACCTGTACATGCCTAGTCATAACCTACCCCCAAACCTAACCTGTACATGCCTAGTCCTAACCATAACCCCTAAACCTAACCTGTACATGCCTAGTCCTAACCATAACCCCAACCTGTGTCTTTTCCTGAATTGCAACCCTAACCCTAAAAAGTACCTAGTTGCACAGGGCAGATATGACAAAAACTTAAATACACAAAGAAATGACTGACAATGACCGAGATATATGAATAAATAAAGTATTATGGCCAAAACACGCCATATTTAATATTTATACAAAAAAATTTGTTCCAAAATAGTGGGAATGGCTGAGCTTGTAGATTGGCTATTTACACATTTTTTTTGGAAATGTTTCAAAATGTGTGAACCTTTTCGTGACACGGAAATGATCATGACGGTTATGTAAAATAATTGCGATTATGTAAAATAGTTGCGATTATTATGTAATTATCTGTGTAAAAAAATAGCAGATATACAAGCTCACAGTGTGTCACTTCGTGCTGTTCTGCGAGCTTGTACATCTGCTATTTTTGCCACGGATGGTTTCCCGGTTTTAATGGGTTATTACGTAATACATTTCTTTTTTTTAAGATTCTTGAAAGTGTTTGAAAAATGTTGAATAATTTTTTTATGCGTTTGAGAACTGCTGATTTAGAGGGCATTTGTAGAATCGGCCTCGGGTCTCAATTGGATAATAGCAGTGGTGTAAAGTAACTAAGTACATTTACTCAAGTACTGTACTTAAAGGTAGGGTAAGTGATTTGCTTTGGTTAAAATAAGTGTTAAATAGCTCTATATTCTGATAGTACTCATTGCTATAGAGTGTTTGTTCAGTAAAAGGAGTCTCCTTGTCTCTCCACCTCTTTATTAAACAGAAAATGCATTTTCGTTTCGGTTTCAGTTTCATTTCCAATTTTATCCAATCAGGACAGAGAACTCAATCAGGATACAGATTAAACAAGTGAAATTGGAAGTGATGACACTAAGAAATGAGCAGACAAAATTGGAACTGGAACACTATACAAATTAAGCTTAAAAATGGGTACTTTCTCCTGATTGGCTGAGATTTTGACACCTACTGAAAAATGTATTTTCTGTTTATTAAAGAGCTGGAGAGACAGGGAGACTCCTGTTACTGAAAAAACACTCTATAGCAATGATTACTATCAGAATATAGTATTTTACCTTTTAACAAAATACTTTTTGTTTTAACCAAAAAATATCACTTACCCTACCTTTAAGCACAATGTTGAGGTATTTTTATTATCACTACAATTATTTGAAAACTGTAGTTACTTGTTACTTTGCAGATATAAATTATTATATTATAAAACATACATTAACCACTTTAGCCCTATTTTATACCTAGGCTATTTGAAAATAGCCGATCTACAAGCCTTTTACTTATAACAGAGCATTTTTATATTGTGGTATTGCTACCTCTACTTAAGTAAAATATATGAGTACTTCTTCCACCACTGGATAATAGTGACCTATAGGCTTACTCTCTCTCTCTCTCTCTTTCTCTCTCTCTCTCTCTCTCTCTCTCCCCATGCAGCATGCTGCACAGTCGCGTGCTGAGCGAACAGTCTCAGCTCAAGGAGGAGCTGGAGGTGGCGAGGAGGGACAACGGGCAGCTGCTGCTGCAGCAGAACCTCCTGCAGCAGAGCTGCCAGGAGCTGCAGCGCCTCCACGGCGAGGAGCAGAAGGAGGTGCAGGACCTGCGGCTGCAGCAACAACAGGTGCAGCCACAACAACAACAACAACACTTTGTTGTTCATTTTGTCGACAAAAAAACAAGATATGTCATATTATACCAGGTTGCGGCATGTTTTTTTTTTTTTGTGACGAGAAAGTGAGTTGCTTCTTTTGGGCTTGTTTTCCTAGACCTGGTTGCTTATTTCTCTCACTAAACATGGCAACGTCGAAAGGCCAAATGAGGAACAGCGCCACAGACCATAGAGATACATACAGTTACATACATATTCTGAGAGGACATTGAGCCCTCATTGGCTATAGGACCAGCCAATGAGGAAAAAGTGCTGCAAATGTCACGACTAGCGAGTGTAGATGTAGACCAGGTTGCAACCTGGTAAAAAAAAATGATGAAAAATGATCGTCGACTACCTTTTTTTCCACTGACCAAAAAAAAAAAAAAAAAGCTATGATGACTAAAATTATGACTAAATATACTACTACAAAGTAAAGAGTAGAGTCGACTAAAATGCTAGGGAGGACTAGTGGACAAGAGATCCAGTAGGACTAACAGTACGTTTTAACAGCGGGCGACTCTCGGGCGATCGCCGGCGACATCGTCCAAAAGATAAAGAAAATCCATCTTTCATCGCCCCCCCCGCCCACTTCGCCCTATCGCCAGTAGTCGCCGGCTCTCATAGACATATAATGCACTTCCGGAAAATACTATCCTGATCGCCCGCTGTTAAAACGCACCGTTAGAGTCATTTTATGCTTCCGAAAATAGCTAATCTACAAGCTCACAACTCTTGTAGATTGGCTATTTTCGGACAATACTACAGCTACTACAGTAACAGTGTTAATTTTGTCGACTAAAAAACTATGACGAAAAATGTTTGCAGACTACCTTTTTTCTACTGACAAAATCGAAATAAAAAAACGAAGCTATGCTGACTAATTTCATCAAAAATAATAAAATAAAGAGTTGACAATTATTTTTGGGAGGGCTAGTGGACAAGAGATCCAGTAGAACCTAAGACAAGTCATTTTATGCTTCTGGAAATAGATGATCTACAAGCTCACAACGCGCCTGCGTGACGTTGTGAGCTTGTAGATCGGCTACTTTCGGCACACAGCCAAGTATAAATTAGGCATTACGACGCCATCAAGGCCTGCCAACATAAACCTTAGTCGACTAACCCATTAAGACCTGGAACTGTGTCATTTTTAGATTTGAGCTAAAAAGCATTATTTTACACTTTGAGCTATTAAAAAATAGCAGATATACAAGCTCATAGCGCGGCACCGAGTACGGCGCTATGAGCTTGTAGATCTGCTATTTTTGAAAATTCGTGAAAATGTGTGCAAATCTTTGAATATATATATTTTTAAAGCGAACATTTTTAACTCAAATCTTTGCTTCTGGGGGGTCCCTGGAACAAGATATTTTGATGGGGGTCCGCAGCCAAATACATATAATTTTGGGGGTCCTTGACATGAAAAAGATTGAGCACCACTGATATAGAAACATATGTTTTTCAGAAAACTGTTGGGATTTAGGAGACATGTAGAATCGGCTTCAGGTCTCAGTGGGCTAAATCAACTGTAGATTTAGTTGACTCAAATCTTATGATAATGTCGTCAACTAAAACTAGACTAAAACATTTCAGATGACTAAAATGTAACTGAAACTAAATGGAATTTCATTCAAAAAGACACTGACCACTACCAATGACAAGTATCTCCCAGAGTACTGTGTGACCTGCAGCAGTGTGTGCTGCCATGCTGGGTCATCTCCAGTGGTGTAAAGTAACTAAGTACATTTAAGTTTTTTTAAGTACTGTACTTAAGTGCAGTTTTGAGGTACTTTTACTTTACTGGAGTATTTCCAATTGTCTATACTTTTACTTCTACTCCACTACATCTCAGAGGCAAATGTTGTAAATTGAGTTACTAGTTACTTTGCAGATATAAATTATTACATTATAAAACGTACATTAACCACTTTAGCCCTATTTTATACCTAGGCTATTTGAAAATAGCAGATCTACAAGCTCACAATGCGACGCGCTGTGAGCTTGTATATTTTCAAATATTTTAGTACTTTTACTTTTGGTCCTTTAAGTACATTTTGATACCAATACTTTTGCACTTTTACTCAAGTACATTTTGAATTCCGGACTTTTCCTTGTAACAGAGTACTTCTACATTGCAGTATTGATAAAACACTTGAGTACTTCTTCCACCACTGGTCATCTCACACCACTTCCCATGGGAACACAGCAGGCATGCACGGACGCACTGTGTCACGCTCTGCATTGTTGACTGCTTCGACGTTGCCGTGGGGTCAAACCCAGCTCCATCATTGCTCCAACACACCCTCTATATCGGCAAGGGAGCTCCATAAACCACACGCTGAATTCCTCCTCACATGCTGTCAACCGTGCTGTCTGTCCGTAGGCCAACATCCCCCCCATCTGTCCAGCCCGATATATCACTATAAACTATTAGTAGTAGGTCGGAGAGACGTATTGTCGGTATCAGCTGAGATCTCGGATGTCTATCCCCCGTTTCAGTGCGCTACACGCCTGGGAGATGGACTGCAAACAACACCTGCCATCAGCTCCCACTACTTAAAGGGGTTCTAGATCAAAAAAAGAGAAAAACTGTTAAACAGATCTGGGCTGGATTAGTACCGTTGACTGACAACCCCTTCAGCCAATCAGCAGTTCGTTCCCCTTCAGCCAATCAGCAGCTCGTTTTCCCCACCACCAGCCAATAGAGCGTCGCAGTTCCCGCCCACTTCCTGTTTTTTTTGGTGCCGGAAGAAAAAACTCAATGCATTTTTCCATTGACATTTCCAAAAATATTTATATCTATTAATTTAAGCCTCGAATCAAGCCATCACGAGATGACATGAATCATGACCATAAAACGTTTTTTTCTGTGATTTTTTTTAATTTTATATTTAATTATATGATATACTATATTTAATAAATACCCTTTGTTTTGCCGTTTTCAACAAAAAAAAAATCACAGAATCAAACGTTTATGGTCATGATTCATGTCATGTCATGATGGCTTGATTCGAGGCTTAAATTAATAGATATAAATATTTTTGGAAATGTCAATGGAAAAATGCATTGAGTTTTTTCTTCCGGCACCAAAAAAAACAGGAAGTGGGCGGGAACTGCGACGCTCTATATGACGCAAGGGGACTTTTGAAGGGGCTATGCCGAAAATAGGTTGCTTTATTCGGATACATACGTGTCACTGCCCGCCCCTGCCGGTTCTCTGAATTTTTATTTTTAAATAGGCTCTGTCATGATTAATTGTTAAACAACTAAATTCTATCCAAACGATATCTTAAAAGTAAATTCCGTGCCTCAAAAAATAAGTTTGAGAGCGTTTTAAAGTTTTAAAACCAAAACCAAAAACAGCTGACAGAAAAAATGGCCACCCGTTCCATTTTTAGTCGGCTGTACTCGGTTCCATTCGGTTTCACTCGAACTCGCCACCTGATTGGCCAACCTTCGCTGGGGTTAGGGTTAGGTGTGCACATGGACGCGCACGGACACGCGCACATGCACATCATTTCATATACGTCCCGGATACCCGGATGTCAAAACATAAATAGTAGGGAAAATACGGATTTCAGAAAGAGGACTGTGTTTCAATGCAGGAAAACACCCCAGCATCATTATATAGTGGCTGATAGAGGGGGAAAATGCAAAATATATAAACATTTTTAAAATTTAGACTTCAAGTTACCTAGAATCCCTTTAACCGCACGTCTTCGCTACTCACACGCTGAGATGGCGGTGCCCGGGAATCGAACCGAGAACCTTGTGATCCACAGGAGAGGAGAATAATAATAATAAAGAATGAAAAATATTTAAAAAATGAATTGCGCGTTTTTTATAAGTTTCAAAAGATTAAGACCTGTTGGCTACACAATGGTTTGATTCTGCTTTTTGTGTCATCCATTTAGCAGAGATCTTATGACTGCACTGCCGTACTATTATCAAACATGTTTAATAAAGTAATCAATCAATCCCCTGCCCCCCCCCCCCCCCCAGCCCTCAGCCCTGGCACATGAAGCAGCTACATGCAGGTACATTTCTGTGGGTTTTATAAACATTGACACTGGAACACGGGTAATTTTTACCATCTCCTTAACCCATTAAGACCTGAGGCCGATTCTACAAATGCCTAAGTTCTCAAACCTTTTCATGCCAAGGACCCCCCAAATTAATAAATATTTGGCCCCGCCCATCTGAAAAGGCTTTGTGCCAGGGACCCCCAGAAGAGATTATGTGTTAAAAAACACTTTCACGATTTTTCCAAAATGTAAAAAAATAGCAGATTTACAAGCTTGCAGCGCGACACGAAGTGACACGTTGTGAGCTTGTATATCTGCCGTTTTTTTGAATAGCCAACGCCGCTAAAATCTAAAATGACACGGTTGCACGGTTCCTGGTTTTAATGTGTTACGTTAAAAGTAGCTGTTTTGGACATACAAGGTTTCCACCTGACAGCAACGATGTATAAATGTTTTCAGAAAAAGCAAAGCAAGAAGGTCAGTTCAATACGCAGTGCGCAACCAACGCCAAGATACTGTAGGGTATGCTGCACATCATCAGGATGGTGAGTTGGATCATTGGCTGTGAGCAGAGGTCAGCTGCTCAGCTGTGCAAAGACGTCATTGTGAGTGAGGCTGAGTGCATCCTCAATGACATTACAATGTCCGTGTAGCCCACTGCGCACACACACACACACACACACACACACACACACACACACACACACACACACACACACACACACACACACACACACACACGTATTTCCCTGTGTTTTTAACCCTTTAAGACCTGGAACGCATGTTGTGTCATTTTAGATTTCTTTGGGCTATTCAAAAATAGCAGATGTACAAGCTCGTAGCTCCGCGCTACAAGCTTGTAGATCTGCTATTTTTTTTTAAAATCATGGATTTTTTTTTAAGCAAACATTTTTAACTCAAATCTTTGCTTCTAGGGATTCTACAAATGTCTTCTAAATCCTAAGAAAAATCCTAAGAAAAAACGCATGTTGCTATAATATCAGTGGTTTTCAAACCTTTTCATGTCAAGGACCCCAAAATTATATATTTGACCGCGGACCACCATCTCAAAATATGTTGTTCCAGGGACCCCCCAGAAGCATAGATTTGAGTAAAAGAAAATCGCTTTAAAATATATATACATTCAAAGATCTGCAAAAATTTTCACGTTTTCAAAAATAGCAGATCTACAAGCCGCGCTATGAGCTTGTAGATCTGCTATTTTTGAATAGCCTAAAGAAATCTAAAAATGACACGGATGCGTTCCAGGTCTTAAAGGGTTAAATGATCGTGTAGATACCAGACAGACAGACCTACCTACCTACCTTTATTGATTCCCTCGGGGAAATGTAGTGTCGTCATATTGTGAAATTCATGTGGGTTGGCATATGCTGGAGCCAAGGGTGATGGAAAGTGCCCTGTGGGGTGTGTGTGTGTGTGTGTGCGTGTGCGTGTGTATGCTGCAGCTAGAGCGAGGGTGCCTGGGAATGCACAGTATATGTCTACAGTATGTGTGAGTGGGTGCATTCATGGGTGTGTGTGTCAGGGTGATGGAATGAGCCCCCCTACATCCCCCTGACGCACACGCGCACGTATACCCCCTCAGGGGTGCTGGATACTGTGTATATTTGTATGTGTTTTCATGACTGTTTAGTGTACCTTGACTAACAGAATGAGCTAATCTGGGATAATGACATGTACCTTTACTACCAAAACTGCACCCATACACAGTGCCACTTACTGGCCATTTTTGGTACTTCTGGTTGTAAATACAAATACCTTCATATTAGGGACTGACAAGGAACACTGCTACAGTATAGCTATTATTGGTGCTGGTGGTAGTAGTATTATAATGATTTAATGTTTGAACAAGTTGGGACAACCCTTCAGGTAACTACCTATCAGTTATCCAGTGGAATACAGTGTGCTGCTTCAGTATTCATCAACATTGTAGACTTTGTGTTAGGCGTGATTACAGGGTTAGGTGTGTTTGGAGGTACAAACTTGGCACAAAACCTGCATGGCATCCCATTTCATCCCTGTGTCATCCCTATTTTGAGCATTTTATTGTAAAAAATTGCAGATCTACAATGCGATGCGTCGTGAATTTATGTATTAAATCTTTTTGCAATAGCTTTGCAATCTTTTGAAACCCAAAATAGATTACTTTATTAAATTATCGATTATGAATTAGTTTTTTATAATTGATTAATTCAGTAACTGTTGTACCCCTAAATCCTTCAGTTAACTACCTATCAGTTATCCAGTAGAGCTTCAGTTAACTACCTATCAGTTATCCAGTAGAGCGTGTCTCCTCTGTATATATTTAACATACTGTAGTACAATGTAGGCCAGGGGTGGGCAACTCTGATGATGGAAAGGGCCACTATATTGCCACACTCACTCCAGAGGGCCACATTGCATATACTGTCGGGCCTGTTCTATGTCACACAAAAGTAGCAAGTAGCATTCAAAAATGGCAGATCTACAAGCTCAAAACGCGTCGCATTTATTTTCTGTTTCTGTTTTCTGAGCTGGAGAGACATGGAAACTCCTGTTACTGAACAAACATTCTATAGCAATGATTACTATCACAATATAGAGCCATTTAGCACTTATTGTAACCAAAGAAAATCACTTTCCCTACCTTTAAAAACAAAAGGAAACAATAGCATAATTGAGACCGGTGCTGGATTCTATTGCACTGCATGAGTACCACCAGGTGACACTGTGTTTGTCCACCGATGCCATCTGTTGCTTAGCTGCTGCAAAAGAAAAGTGTGTGTGTGTGTGTGTGTGTGTGTGTGTGTGTGTGTGTGTGTGTGTGTGTGTGTGTGTGTGTGTGTGTGTGTGTGTGTGTGTGTGTGTGTGTGTGTGTGTGTGTGTGTGTGTGTGTGTGTGTGTGTGTGTGTGTGTGTGTGTGAGAGAGAGAGATAACTTTTTTGATTAATAGCATACATTTTTTAATGATATAGTTCTATCAACAAATCAACACAAATGACCTAAGCCCTATTGTATAAAAAAATACTTTCAAGATTAAAATTTTACTTTTTTATATCGTCTCTGTCGGGTAGAAACCTCACATGTCCAAAACGTAGCAGATCTACGAGCTCAAAATGCGACGCTTCGCGCCTTGTTTTTTAGCTTGTGGATCAGCTACTTTTCATGCTTTGGTGTGACGCTGCAGTACGATCAAGTAAGGGCGTTCATTTATGAAGAAAAAAAAAACAGCAAAAAGTAAAAATATGGAGATAAGAGGTTTCCTCGATTAACCGATTAACCACGCCCCTTTGACAGGTGATGAGGGAGCGGGGCTCGTCAGAGGTGCTGAACAATCTGTACGACACGGCCATGGACAAGCTGGAGGTGGTGAAGAAGGACTACGACGCGCTCAGCAAGCGCTACAGCGAGAAGGTGGCCGCCACACTTCTACCCTTCAACTCTTGTTGTAGTGCAGTGCTTCTCAGAGTGGGCTGTGGGGACCCCCAGGGGCCCTTGAGGGGCCTCCAGGGGGGGGGGGGGGTTGATTACTGCTAAATTACTGGTAGCTTTGAGAGTGCACAAGTGGAACCAAATGGACCTTTAACGGGTCTGTTTGGTTCTTGAAATGGAAAAAGGTTTGAGAATCACTGGTCTAGTGAACTTGCACCTTAACCCATTCAATCCGGGAACGAATCTGTGTCACTCATTTTAGATGTTGGCTAATAACCATTATTTTATACTTTGGCTATTCAAAAATTGCAGATCTACAAGCCCATAGCACGGCACCGAGTGTGCAAATGTTTGAATATATATATATTTTTAAAGCTTTGCTTCTGGAGGTCCCTGGAACAACATATTTTACAAATGTTCGCTTTAAAAAAATATATATTCAAAGATTTGCACAATGTTCACGATTTTTCAAAAATAGCACATCTACAAGCTCATAGCGCTATGAGCTTGTAGATCTGCTATTTTTCAATAGCCAAAGAAAATCTAAAATGACACGGATGCTTCCCCGGATTGAATGGGTTAAAGGGGCATGAAACCCTAGGCTGATTTTGTAGTTTTAAAACGGGTTTAAAACGACATAACACTGACCGTATAGTACGCCGTGATGTGAGCAACACAGCTGCAGCTAATCGAATTAATAATGCATGCCAACGCTTGCACATTGGCATGACCTTGGCACGGGACACACCTACAGTATGATGACAATCTAACACACTCATTTGTTTGGTGCAGCTGTGTTTCTTACTAGACTGCCATGGTTTTAATCTGCTGTAGTTTTTTCTTTGCCTGAACTGGAAAACAAACTACTAAATCAGCCTGGGGTTTCATGGAGTTGACACTAATGTTCTGAACCAGGGGTCTTCAACGTTTTCCAGGCCAAGGACCCCTTAGCCGAGAGAGAGATGTACATATTGTATTGTATAGAATTATGTCGGAGATTAAACTTTTTCACAGATTTCATAGATGGCTTCATAGACTTGTTTGACAGCATTGTCATCAGTGTTATTTTAATTCATATTAATTCATTTCATTTTTGCTTGAATCCGTGCTTTGCTGCTTGTGTCCACTTCCTCCGCACCTGTGTGAACCTGTGCTGCTGTGACAATTAAAGTGGATTGTTGCTTGTGATTGTGAAGGTGGCCACCCACAACACGGACCTGAGTCGCCTGGAGCAGGCAGAAGACGACAACCGGCGGCTGCAGATGCAGATGGACGCGCTGCTCAAGCAGCGCGACTCGGCCATCCACTACCAGCAGCAGTACTCCACCTCCCTGAGGAGGTGAGTGATACCTTGGGGTTCGGATCCTTTAGGATTTTAAAACGATTCCGGTTCCCATTAACACATTAACCGCCAAGAACGTGGTCCTACGGTCCGTTAAATCCAACTGTTAAGCGCCGAGACCGTAGCCCTACGGGCTGCGGTCTTTTCGCGCATGCGCGGTCCGGGTGCACTTTCGGATTTTTTTTGATCCACTTCCGTTTCCGGTTTGATGACCGGAAATAGAATTATTTGGGATCCGGTTTTGACGATCACGCCCGCTCCCATTCTACAGACGAAACTGAAACTCAATTCTCTTCCTGTAGTTTTTTCTCCTCGCATTTCACTGTTTAACGTAATCCGCTCTAACTCAAACATGGATGCCCCGTTTGACACGCGATCTTCACTGGGAGATACAGGGAGATCTCGCGGATGTAAACAGACCGTGTAGAGCTCAATCTTAAGGATTTTAACAAGATCTATGGCGACATGAAAAAAACAAAAAAACAACAAAAACACCTTGGCACTGGTGAGTACATTATGAGATTAACCTCTGGCGGTCGATGTGTTAAGACCTGAGGCCGATTCGACAAATGCCTTCTAAAATCAGCAGTTCTCACACTTTCAAGATTTTTCTTTCTTTGTTCTCCAAAAATAGCAGATGTACAAGCTCGCAGCGTGGCACGAAGTGACGGGGCTGTGAGCTTGTATATCTGCTGTTTTTGAATAGCCAACGGAAAAATCTAAAATGGCACAGATGCTTTCCCGGGTTTGAATGGGTTAACGGTCCGGTTCCCTCTTAATGGTCCGGTCCAATTCCTTAACCGTTCCCTTTAATCATTTCTATATATCAAAAACAATATATACTGTATATTTATAATTTTGGCCTTCATTTTGATAAACACAAATTCAATCAATACATACAGTATTGCATACATTTAATTTTAGTGGTTCTCAGAATGAGGTCCAGGGACCCCCTGGGTTACTTGAGGGGGTTCCTAATGGACCCTTACGGATCTCTAGCTCAGTGTACCGTTTGTACAAATGTAGTACTTTTAGTTTCCTTTACACCGCTGCCTTCCTTCCGCTCCCCAGGTTCGACTCGGTGCAGCAGGAGCTAAACAAGTCGTCTGCCCAGAACAAGGAGCTGCAGAGAGAGATGGAACGCCTCCAGGTACAGTGTTACCTGATGCAATGATTTTTTATTTTTCTTCACTTTTTCTTTGCTTCTTGACTCGGCGATTAATTGTCGCTCAAATAATTGCAATTAACAACAATTAATTGCGTTTCCGTCGTTGAACTTTGGAACATTATGAATAGTAATTACATTTCTGTCTGGCTTTTAGGCTTCGGAAACAAAAGGTGCACAGGGCAGATATGACAAATAACTTACATAATTTAACACTTCACCCGCCAAGGTATTAAACATCGTTTGTTATCCAGCGTAATTATCCAGCGTAATTACCTTCATCCGATGATCTTTGAAACGCCGTTTCAAAGATGTTCCAAAAAAACAAAAACAATAGTCCCTGTGTGTAGGCGGACAGTGGCGTCAGTTCAGTAAAAGCTAGGGTATGGCAGGGCTAACTACTTTTATGGCAGGGCTAACTACTTTTTCGGAAAAAAATTGGGGGGCCCTTTTTCGGCCGCACGACTTGTCTGCTGCGGGGGTTGCTGTGTCAGTCTTTTTACCAAAAAATGCATGCAGAGAGGTCTGCTTCCTTTTCATTTTAACTCACTGTTCAGTAAAGTTCAAATAAATAAAACAGCCTGTCTGCTATTGAAAAAACGCGCCTCTGCTGCTTGCTAATTAACAATAATGCATTGCACCTGTGTTGAACCTGGGATTCCCAGGCTGGGCCTGGGAATATACCATTTGACAAGATAGGGGAGAATAGGGGAGATACAAGCAGTTGTGAAGAATGAAATACCCTGTGAAAGCAATCATTTTGCATTGGTAGTTATTTTACTGAAATTTAATAACAGAATAATCAACGCAGATAGACAGAGACATTCATGGATTTATTTTTTATTTAAAAAAAATAAAAATATTATAATATATATATATATATATATTTTTTTTCCTGGAGCCAGGGTATGGCAGCTGCCATACCCTGCCATACCCAATTGACGCCTCTGTAGGCGGAGGGATCTGTGTATCCATAGGAACGACAACATTCCAACCGCGATCCGCCATTTTGGGGCTGTGGCCCGCTGAAAACGGTGGTTTTCAATGCAAAAAAACAGCAACTGAGTTACAGCTGTTTTTCTGAAAATCCCATAGGCAGGCCGGATGGAAGTGACGTTTTTTGGATTAATGTCACATCCACATACTTCTTCTCTGAGTGACGATGGATCATCACAGAGCTGTGTTACGGTGCCTAAAACAGCGTGCCAATTTTTTTTAATAGAACGACTTTATGTGTCTTGGCGGGCAAGTGCGCTATTTAATAGAACGACTTTATGCGTCCATGGCGGAAAATTAGTTGATATGTTTATACTTATATATCTTTGCTGTCGGGCAGAAACCAGCTAACTCCAAGGTGTTCATTTTTCAGAAAATGAAAAAACAAAACAAAAAGTGGAGTTAGGAGGTTTTGTTATCATTATCATTGTAATGATGTTATAACATTATCGTTATCATTGATAAGAACAGCTGAATGGACCTCCAAGCTCACACTGGCTGCGGTTACATGGATAATATTTATTCATTCAGAATGAACTCATTCCGAACAGAGATTCATACCCAACTGTTCACATGGAACCTGAATAAAAGTATTCTACGTTTACATGACCCAAAGCATTCATTTGGAATTTAACTTCGGACATGCGCAAAGTGGTTCCCGCCTACACCTGGGCATGGACCAGGGGCCGCCGGCTCCACTACCCCGGGCGGGGCTTCCCCTGGTGGGCATGGGGAGGAGGCAATAGCCCCCTTATGCCTCCTCGGCGGAGGTTTGTCGGCCGTAGGCAGGCCGGGAAAAAACGCACCTACTCCTGCCAGGCAGCGTTGTATGCGGTGTGAGCCCGCGTTCCTTTGTTATCGCCGTTTTAATGCGAAAGTAGCAAATCTACAAGTTCAGACCAGTTCCTTTTTTTGTATTGGTACCAGACACGGTAAAACTTAGGCTAGCCTAGTACTTGTCACATTTCTCATATAGGCTACCTTAATTTTATTTAAACAAAAAACGTTTCATCTGACTGAATAGATTCTTTTGATTATAAGTTCCCGTTTCATGTCAAGGACAGGCTCAGATTGTTCCACCATCACAGGCTCAGATCCTCGGAGCGTCCGTTCTCCTGGACAAGTCTGGGCTTATTAAATGACGCTATAGAATATGAATCATTAATTTTATCCCGCAGGAGCGAGTGCTTCTCGGCACCAACCGTGGCCGACGCATACAGAGACATAAATAGACTTATGCAGTCTTTGAATTAAAGTTTTACTGCATACAATATTTTATATTAAAAATATTACAAAAATGAGATTTGATAGGTCATTTTTGGCCAATTCTGACAGCACTACTAAGCGCGGACTTGTGCAAAATAATGCATGTATTCCAAACGGAGAGGAGCGTCCCGAATAAAGTGTTAAGATCAGACCGCAATGGAATATTCTATTCCAATTGAGGTGTTTACATGAGCATTTTTATTCTGAATGAGCAGTCATTCCGAATATAAGTGGTATACTGTATTACCTGTCCATGTAACCGCAGCCAATGAAGTTGGAGGTCAAAAGGGTGTGACATGATGGAGCCTTTGTCAGCCTTCTGATTGGTCCCTGACCAACCAGGCTCCCTCTACTTTGTTCCGCCTCCTTCTGGGTTTTTATGCAAGAATTTGCAAGAAATGTGAGAAATATCCTCTCATGCCCAGTCACTACACTGCACCCGACATGCTCTTTTTTTTTTCTTTCTTTTTTTACAATGGAAGTGGATGGAAAGAGAGGATTTTTGTCCTACCAAGCAAAAGCAACCATTGGTGCGGGACCATAGGCTGGACTGCAATAATCGTTTCAATTCGTCTGTATGAATTAATCGGTTGAAGAATAGCGGAAATAGTAGGCTACTTCCGCTATCTTAGAAACCTTTTGAAAGTTATTATTATTATTATTATTGTGGGATCGCTTTAGCGATCACACTAATGTTATCTTCATTTTGGGATCGCTTTAGCGATCACACTAATGTTATCTTCACTAGTTGTGGGATCGCTTCAGCGATCACACTAATGTTATCTTCACTAGTTGTGGGATCGCTTCAGCGATCACGCTTCAGCGATCACACTAATGTTATCTTCATTAGTTATTGTCTCCGCCGGAGGCGGAGAGTATGTTTTCGCTTCGTCCCGCTGTGTGTTCCCCTCCCCCCTAGCCAAGCTAACATTGTTCAAGCTCCACGTGACACGTGACAATATGTTGACACCAATGCTTTTGATTGGCTAGAGGGACGCATGACGAAATAAAATCCTATAAATAGGTGTGTCACTTCAAAAAGCCATTTATGAGGTAAGACAGGATCAATCAGTCTTGATTGGAACAGTACCTTCCAGTACAAATCACCCGTCCGTGCGTGTGTTTTTTCATTTGATTAAAATAGCACGGGTCTGCTGGCGGAGACTTGTGCTCCGAGGAGCACATTTTCTAGTTATTATTATTATTATTCCGCCCGTTTTTGGATTGGTCAAGCTTCACGTGACATCACAATATGTAATATAAATAGGTAAGACAGAATTAATCAGGAACAGTACTTTCTAGTGTGATACTATCAATATTCATCCTTAGCGATCCCACACTGTTTCTTCAGGAACAGTACTTTCTAGTTATTATTATTATTCCGCCCGTTTTCGGATTGGTCAAGCTTCACGTGACATCACAATATGTAATATAAATAGGTAAGACAGAATTAATCAGGAACAGTACTTTCTAGTGTGATACTATCAACATTCTTAGCGATCCCACACTGTTTCTTCAGGAACAGTACTTTCTAGTTATTATTATTATTATCAAGTATATGGCTTGTTTTTGCCTTAGTACATTATTTATTTAGATTATTGGGTCATTGTCGCTCTTACCGGTTTTCTCAAAGTGGGGTGCGGGGACACTTGAGGGGCTTCCAGGGGGGGTAAATTACTGCTAAATTACTGGTAGCTCTGAGAGTGCACAAGTGGAACCAAATGGACTGTTTTTTTACTTGGTCGCGTACTGTACGTGCTTACTTACTTACACGATGGCGACATCCCTGCGTCCAGGCGGAGGTGACGCGCTACAAGAACTTCCAGCTGAAGGCGGCCAAGGACTGTGAGCAGTACAAGGAGGAGAGAGACTCTGTGTTCAACGAGTATCGACTCATCATGAGCGAGAGGGACCAGGTGATCAAGGAGCTGGACAAGCTGCAGACGGAGCTGGAGGCGGCCGAGGCCAGGCTGAAGAACACCTCCTCTGAGAAGGTGGTGGCCAGCGAGGAGATGGAGGCGCTCCGACAGGTATGAAAATACGGAGCTACGTCCAGTGTTATTATATGTTATTGTGTCGACTTAGCATTGACTCAATTATTCGGGTGCGACTCTATTGGTAACTTAACCCATTAAGACCGGGAACGTGTCTGTGTGTCATTGATTTTTATTTCTTTGGGCTATTCAAAAATAACAGATCTACAAGCTCATGTGTGCAAATCTTTGAATATATACATTTTTTGAAAGTACATTTTTAACTCAAATCTTTGCTTCTAGGGGTCCCTGGAACAAACCTTTTTCATGTGAAGGACCCCCAAAATTATATGTATTTGGCCGCGGACCCCCATCTCAAAATGTTTTGTTCCAGGGATGTTAGCTTTAAAAGAATATATATATTCAAAGATTTGCACATATGTTCAAGATTTTTCAAAAATAGCAGATCTACAAGCTTGTATATCTGCTATTTTTGAATAGCCAAAGTGTAAAATAATGCTTTTTAGCTCAAAAAAGAAATGACACAGATGCGTTCCAGGTCTTCATGGGTTAAGTCTTTGATAAACAAAATTACAAAAACAACTGACTGTATTTTTAGAGATATAGTGACACACTTCAGGTAATTTCAGTGCATATTAATTACAGTTTCCCCCAAGCAGCAACAACACAACAGCATCCAATTTCAGCCTCCGTTCCGTCTGTTCATACCTGTCCGTTTTTGTCAACTCCAAACGAAACGTCCCCCCTGGGACAGACGGCGCTTAGACACGGCTGTCTGAAGCTTCTGACAGGGCTTGTCAGTTCATCAGCTCCTGAATCAGCCTGTGTGATGTACTGGTGATGTGTTAGTAGATCACAGGACGTCCTGATCCAGTCAACCAGCCGCACAAAAATAGACTTGCTCATAATAGCCCTAAAAAAATAAATGCGTCTTTGAAGAGCACATTAAAAGTATCCGGTAGTCACACATAATGTGTTGGATCACTTCCCGTAGCTGTCATCAACCCCCCCCCCCCCCTCTCCCTTCCTCCCAACACACATGCACACACACACACGCAGACTTTTTAATTTCAAGACACCCAGTTTTCGGTAAGTATTAGGCCACAGACTCCCATAGCTCTGAGAGAAAATGGAACCAAATGGATCCATTGGTACACTACAGACCTCTAGATTGAGGGTCCATTTCGTTCACAGCGATCGATCAAGGACCCCCTTTCAGAACCATTGTGTTAGATAACTCGTCCTGCCCCTGAATCAAGAATCAATTCCTGGGCGTTACAATATAATGAGGTTGGACTAAATAGTAGATATAGCAGATATACAGCAGATATAGAAAAAAGGTGCAGTTATACAAGCTAGCAGATATATACAAGCTTGTACATCTGCTATTTTTGAACATTTTTGAAAAATCTTGAAAGTGTGAGAACTACTTATTTTAGAAGGCATTTGTCGAATCGGCCTCAGGTCTTAATGGGTTAAATGCAGTGGTGGAAAGTACATTTACTAAAGTACTGTACTTAAGTACAATTTTGAGGTATTTGTACTTTACTTGAGTATTTCCAATACTTTTACTTCTACTCCACTTCAGCCCTATATATATTTTGACCATTTGAAAATAGCTGATCTACAAGCTCACAATGCGTCGCGATGCAACGCATTCTGAGCTTGAAGATCTGCTATTTTCTAAAGATTTTTATACATTTGAAAACCTGAAGTAGGACATTCTGCCTAATGAGTACTTTTACTTTTGTACTTAAAGTACATTTTGATACCAATACTTTTGTACTTTTACTCAAGTCAATTTTGAATTCCGGACTTTTACTTGTAACGGAGTACTTTTTACATTGCAGTATTGATACTTTTACTTAAGTAAAACATTTGAGTACTTTTCCCACCACTGGTAAAATGTCTGACTACTAAAGTATTCAATCAATCAATCGTTCAACAACAAAAAAAAATGGATCCCTGTTGCAGGAGTTGAACTCGTCGCTGGTGGACCGCGACCGGGCCATCTGCGAGAGGAACGAGCTGCTGGAGAAGTACTGCCACGAGGTGAAGGACAAGGCCGAGGCCCAGAAGGAGCTGAGCCAGGCCTGCAAGGACGTGGAGACGGTCCGCCAGGAGAGGGACGTGGCCCGCAAGGAGCGGACCGAGGCCATCGTCCAGAGGGACCAGCTGCTCCGAGAGTACTACCAGGCCAGACAGGTACTAGGGCTGTCACGATTACAAATTTAAGTTGACGGAGATAGAGGTTTTTTGCAAGGACATGCAATGTCAAAGGAATGGAAGCGGATGGGAGCCAGATTTTTTGGCACGGTGATCCATCTGTCCCTTACTTCTTAGAGTGTTCATGGGTGATTCCAGGGCTGCGCTAGCCCCCCCCCCCCCCCCTTGTGGAAAAAAAACGTATATTTACGGTTTTGGCACACAATGTGTTAACACTGCCACCAACACCATGCTGGGGTGCAAGTGCTTAACACAAGTGGCGTTTTTATTTTTTGGGAGGTTTTCTGCCTTTATTGATAGTCCACAGTGAAGAGAGCCAAGAAACGGGGAGTGAGATTTGGGTGAGTGACGTGCAGCGTGCAACGGTCTCCATCGGGCTTGGGAATCGAACCCGGGGCTCGCTGTCTGGCATCACAGCTTGCAGTATGTGGTACAGTATGTGCCTTAACCACTCTGCTATTGGCGCCAATTATTTTGGCCATAATAATAATTTTAACATGGTCTCCTGGTATGGGAACCTCTCGGTTAGGGATAGGAACTAGCTCACCCAGGTAGTCAACCAGGCTAAGATCATTAGAGACAAACAATCTACAACTTCAGGACATACAACAAATCTGTTGGACAGTGGTAGTGGGGATGTGGAAAGAGAGAGAAACGATGCAACCGCTCCGTAACCAAAAAGGCAATTCAGGTTTACAATGACTCTACCCACCCTCTTCACCCATCACTTCAGCTATTACCATCAGGCAGGCGGCTTATTAACCAAAAAGAAGGGTTACAAGAATTCCTTTGTGCCATCTGCAGTGGATATTTTAAAATAACCTCACCACCCAACCCCTACAGCCCATGACCACTGTTGCTGTTATGGGAATGAAAAGTCTCTTCCTCAGTCCAAACCTTTGTATATGTGACACAGCAATAAGTCAGTGTTTAGACACATGATAAAGAGCTTTGCGGATCCGATAAGCTGTCAGTCGTTGGATTATAACGAGCGCAGCGTCCCTAATGCAGATCTAGGCCCTCGGCCAACGGCAAGCTCCTCACACCTCTTAACCAGCCCACTAGATGGCGCTCTCACAGAGGTTATGCAATGAGTTTGCAACAATAACAGAAACAGGAACAGAAATATGGATCAACTACATACATTATTTATTGACACATCCTTTTTGTAATACTGTCGTTTGTAATGGAACACCCCAAGGTTCAAGTTGTAGTTTAAATATACAGTATATAATATTTGAACGTTAAGAACAACAAACTACACTATGTAGTTGGTTTAACATTTTCAAATATTGTATTTATTTTATATCTATTGTGTATCTTATTTGAGAAATAATTTTGACTCTAAAATATTCTTATCTGACCAGAGACTAGTCAAAAAAAGATTTTTAACTGATATTTAGATTTGCTCACCCCCGGACAAATGAATTGACATCTTTATTTTATTCTAATGATTCGTTTTTTATTTTCCAATTCCATGTGATGTTCATGAAATTGGAAGTGCAATGTTTTCCAGGTATAAAGAAAAATGGTGTAGTGATATATGGTATAAACCTAAGTTGCGAACTTATTGTCTCATAAAGGACGGGTACACTGTAGTGTAGAACCTTATGTGAAGTGTAATTTAAGCAAAAGACATAATTGACATTGGTTCTCAAAGTGGGGTCCGGGGAACCCCAGGGGTCCTTGGGGGGGATACCTGGGGGTCCCCAGCAAAATTAGTTAATAAATCGTCACAACCATTTGAACCCCTTTATCCATATTTGATACTTTGCCGCGCTACGAGCTTGTAGATCTGCTATTTATTGAAAAATCTTGAAAATGTGTGCAAATCTTTTTTCCTTTCTTCCTTTCTTAATTCACATAATAGGACCATAAAAAATGTTTATCTTGAGATTTTATTTTTGCTTTAATCCACGCGTACTCCAGAAACAAGACTCGGCCACACTGGACATTGAGCGTGCCAACAAGGAGATCGAAGTGCTGAGGAAGCAGTACGAGGCCATGTCTCAGGAGCTGAAGGAGGCGACGCAGGAGGCCGAGGTGGCCAAGTGTCGACGGGACTGGGCCTTCCAGGAGAGGGACAAGATTGTGGCCGAGAGGGAGAGCATACGGTCAGTCTCCTCCTATTTGGCTCTTTACCTCTACAACAGTGGTTCCCAAACTGGGGGGCGGGACCTCCCCAGATGATTTAGCTTAATCCATTCAATCCGGGAACGCATCTGTGTCATTTATTAGATTTCATTGGCTATTAAAAAAATAGCAGATATACAAGCTCATAGCGTTGCACCGAGGGCCGCGCTACGAGCTTGTAGATCTGAAAAATCGTGAAAATGTGTGCAAATCTTTGAATATATATATTTTTTATATATATATTTATCTGTGGAACCGAGTCAAACTCAAATGTAATGCCTCAACTCCTACGCCAATTTTAATATGTAGGATATTGGGGCTTAAATGTAATGTAAAAAAAATTGTTTGGGCCCTCATTTGTAAAAAAAAAAAATCTAATATAAGATATAAACAAATAAAATATTAAAATATTATAAAGAATGGTGGGCAGTGTTGTTCTGGTCACCCTCCCAGTGGCTGGCCTCCTCCCAACTGTGTCATCACCTTTGAGTGTAATCTATTGATCTATTTGTACACATACTGTAGGCACTAGGCAGTAATGTGTTTGTATTTGTGAAAAGCAGAAGTTATTAGAGAATTATGTTATGAATGCAGAATGTTATTCAATTATCAAAAGAAAGTACTCACAAACATTTATTTTAATTAATGAGTTACAGCGCATAGGCTATAAATAATGTTGTCAGTTATTCCCTCACATCCAGGGGCGTACTGTGGATCTTTTTTATCTTGTGCTATAAAGTAACAATGTAATTCAGGGGTGCCGTGGATGATAAAGTTATTTACAGGGCTGCCCTCAGCCAAAATAGTTTTGAGAACCACTGGCCTTAATACACGCTCTTCATGCAAGCCTTCCCTCTTCACCCAGGACCCTGTGTGATAACCTACGAAGGGAGAGGGACCGGGCGGTCAGCGACCTGGCCGACGCCCTCCGCAACCTGGACGACATGAGGAAACGGAAGAACGACGCGTCGCGGGAGCTCAAGGAGCTGAAGTGAGTCATCTGACCCAAGTTCTGAAGCAAAGGTTGAAGCTCCTTCATTCGTTTTGATAGATGTGGAGCAGTGGTGGAAAGTAACTAAGTACATTTACTTAAGTACTGTACTGAAGTACAATTTTGAGGTATTTGTACTTTACTTGAGTATTTCCAATTTCCAATACTTTTACTTCTACTCCACTACATCTCAGAGGCACATATTGTACTTTTACTCCACTACAATTATTTGAAAACTTTAGTTACTGGTTCATTTTAACACATTCCACACCAGAGTTTAATATCATAATGTACTCACCAGTGCCAGCAATTTATCATTGTTTTTTTGTTTTTTTCACCTCGCCACAGACCTCGCTAAATACCTTAAGATCGCGCGTTCAACTGTTTGTAGACACACAGGGTAGCTGTGTGAGTGGCCCAGAGAAGAAATTTTCAATCGGCGATCGTCCATTTTGCAGTAGTCGCAGTTTCTATTAAACAGCGTTCACCGCGGAGAAAAACAACACCGGAGCTAATGGCGGATTAGGGGAAGCTTTAGAGCGGCGGCGGGTGGGAACGAAAATCTTCGATTGACATTCTAGTTCCGTTTCCGGTACAATTAAATGTGTCACTGCGAGGGAGGCCTACAATGAAATGTGTCACTGCGAGGGAGGCCTACAATGAAATGTGTCACTGCGAGGGAGGCCTACAATGAAATGTGTCACTGCGAGAAAAAAAAAAAAAAGACCACTTCGCGTAGAACTACGCGACTGGCACGCTGCGCAATTATTTAGGTTCGCGTAGAACTACGCGATTGGCACGCAATGTGTTAAGAAATAAATGATGATATTATGAAACATACATTAACCACTTTAGCCCTATTTTATACATGGGCTATTTGAAAATAGCAGATCTACAAGCTCACAACGCGTCACATCGCGACACGTTGTGAGCTTGTAGATCTGCTATTTTTTTACTTCTTTTTTTTTTATTCCGGACTTTTGCTTGTAACAGAGTACTTCTACATTGCAGTATTGATACTTTTAAGTAAAACATTTGAGTACTTTTTCCACCACTGGACCCAAGTTCTGAAGCAAAGGTTGAAGCTCCTTCATTTGTTTTTTTATAGATGTGGAGTGTTAATATTTGCATGATCTATCTAAAGTAAAACCTCCCCTATTTGTGTGAGGTAGATGCCCGACCCACTCTCCTTTTGTTTGTCCCAGTGCTTTGTCTCAGTAAGCTCGTATCTGTTCGCCGTGTGTGTAGGCGTAAGCTGTGCTATTTTGCTTTTGTGGACGTTGTGGGAGCTCCCAGTGTGCCCCAGATTAAAAAGTGTAATCCCCAAAAAGCGTTTTTAGCTTTTAGATACGCACACAAACACACCGTTTCTATCTGTCTCTTCTCACTACCACCCTCCATGGGTTCACTTACTGTATGTAAGGTCTCAAAGCTCCATCTGCTGGACATAATGTGTAATGGCTGCCCACAGCGACTTAGAGAGTGTACAATTGTTTTAATGTCAGAGGCAGCCTCAAGGCTCACCTCAGTAGGGCACCATGTATCTACGTGACAGAAAGGCATTGTATGCATCGTATTTTTATTTTAAATATAAACCTTAGTGTGCAAACTCGCCGGCAGAGTGTATTTATTCCAGTCGACGAGGACAAAGAGTGTAGGAAGACTCGCACACCACAACGTATAAATGAATAAAGTGGTTAAAATTATTCTATATTAAATACTTTTGCTGGGGAACCCCTTAAAGGACCCCTGGGGGTTCCCGGACCCCACTTTGAGAACCAACACCTTAGACAGAGACTTGGGTAACATATTTTCTTTATCTTTACATGCTCAAAAAAAGTGCTCAAGTGCAAAGGACGAACGTTTCGGTCCTGCGACCATCGGCAACACCATGATGGTTGCAGGAGCGAAACACTGGAAACATCTAATGACGAAACGTGGAGAGTAAAATATGTGAAAACCAGAATCTATGTGGACTATAAAGAAGCTGATGTCTGGGGTTTCGCCGTACAACCATAGCCGTGGGAAGACCTTTTAGGTTAAGGGTGCGGTATGCACGCGCGTGAGCGTGCGCGCACATTTTTTGCGGTTTTGGTCTGGTTTTGGGTTTTTTTTGTCACCTAAATTCGGTTTATTCGGTTCACCTAAATTCGGTACCTGGGGGGAGGGGGGGGCGGCCGCACCCCCCGCACCCCTACTTCCCGCGTACAACAAAGTGTCATGGATGTTGTTTTGTCGTCTCAATAAATAAACGTTTTGTTACTACCGCGCTCTGACTTCTCCGGTGCGATATCCTCTTAGATCGACAACATTTATAAAAGTCTTGTCACTCTGAGTGCGACCCACTACTTCTATAAACGTTTTGTTATCTCAGCCATCCACTGGTGACTTATTGTATGTTTAGCCGATCTACAATCTACAACCTTGTAAATCTGCTGTTTTTGAAAACTTCTGAAACTATTCAGAATACCTGTTGCCTATCCGCTTCGTGCCTTGTGGCACATAAGGCCTTCACAGAGCGCTTCCACTTTTCACGGTCAGCTGCTGCAGTCCTCACTTCAGACCATGACTTCCTTCCTGCTTCTTTTCGTTCTTTCTCAACGGTACGCCTCAAGGTGGTCTTTGGTCTTCCTTTTCTTCTTTTCTCTTCTGGTGCCCACATGTCATTGCTATGCAGTGGTGGAAAGTAACTAAGTACATGTACTCAAGTACTGTACTTAAGTAAAATTTAGGTATTTTTACTTTACTTGAGTATTTCCAATTTCCAATACTTTTACTTCTACTCCACTACATCTCGGATCCAAATATTGTACTTTTACTCCACTACAATTATTTGAAAACTTTAGTTACTAGTTACTTTGCAGATATACATTAATACATTATAAAACATACATGAACCACTTTAGCCCTATTTTATACATAGGCTATTTGAAAATATCGCGACGCGTTGTGAGCTTGTAGATCTGCTATTTTCAAACATTTTAGTCCTTTTACTTTTGATACTTTAAGTACATTTTCATACCAATACTTGTACTTTTACTCAAGTGAATTTTTTAATTCCAGACTTTTACTGGTAACAGAGTACTTCTACATTGTAGTATTGATACTTTTACTTAAGTAAAACACTTGAGTACTTTTTCCACCACTGTTGCTATGTCGCAGTCGTTGTTGTGGTCCTGCCGTAGTATGTGTCCAATCATCTTCCGTCTTCTTAGCCTCACGGCCTCACGGCTTAATCCAAAACGTATTCAGAATACGTTATGGCAAAATGTCCATTTTTAAATAGAACTCTTCTCTTATGGGGGTCCCTGGCACAACATTATTTAATTTTTTTCAGATGAGGGTCCGCTGCCAAATGTATATCAATTTGGTGGGGTCGTTGACGTGGGAAAAGTTGGAGAATCACTGACCAACAGTGAATATAATAATAATAATAATAATAATAATAATAATTTTATTTATAACGCACTTTACATTCTCACGAATCTCAGAGTGCTACAGATTAAAAGCAAGGCATAAAAACAGCATAGGCAACAAAACAATTACAAGAGAGCCAACTAGGCTAAACTAAAGGGCCAAAATTAGAAATTAAAACTCAGCACGAAAAACAAACGTCCAAGAAAATGAGAAAAATATATAGGGTATATAAGTGAGTAATGTTCCTATTCCCATGCAGGGAGAAGATGGAGAGCCAGATGGAGAAGGAGGCGCGCTTCTGTCAGCTGATGGCCCACAGCTCGCACGACTCGGCCATCGACACCGACTCCCTGGAGTGGGAGACGGAGGTGGTGGAGTTTGAGAAGGACAGGGTAAGGTGGAGGAGTATGAGTCAAGTGCACGTTAGTGGCCAAAATCAAATATCACCATATCTTTGAACAAATGGACAAATCAATAAATAACAACAACACTGAACCCATTAAGACCGGGAACGCATCTGTGTCATTTTTGATTTGAGCTATAACCATTATTTCATACTTTGGGCTATTCAAAAATAGCAGATATACAAGCTCGAAGCGCGGCACCGAGTGCCGCGCTACGAGCTTGTAGATCTGCTATTTTAGAAAAATCGTGAAAATGTGTGCAAATCTTTGAATATATATTTTATAAAGCGAACTTTTGTAACTCAAATCTTTGCTTCTGTTTTGAGATTTTTGAGATGGGGGGGGGGGGGGGGGTCCGCGGCCAAATACATATCATTTTGGGGGTCCTTGACGTGAAAAAGTTTGAGAACCACTGATTTATAGCAACATAAGTGTTTCAGAAAGGATGTTAGGATTTAGAAGACATTTGTAGAATCGGCCTCGTGCCTTAATGGGTTAAGCCATATCTCAATATTTTCCAAAAGCCCAGACAAGTCTCAAGATTATCACTGTCAATGAAGCAATATTACACGAGGGTGTGCTTTACCGTGATTATTGGCACGACAGTGGTTGCGGTCAGGAACGAGGCGGAGCTGACCAGTGTAATATTGCGATTATACAGTTTGCCATCAAAACAAACCGTATTCATATTTAGCATTTTGGTCTCTAAATAACTGCGAGTGTTATCTCTGTTGTCCTGGAAATACATGAGGGTCTGAGTCCCTGTTTACGCAGCCAGTCCAGACCTAATCTGAGTTCCCAGAAGTTTTTCGCCTCGCATACAAACGGGAGCGGCGAGGAACTTCTGGGCCAAAGCCCTGGTATTTGTGGGCGGGATGTAACTTACGCTCAGAATCTGAGCGGACACGCCTCTTACCGGTCTACTCGTCTAAAAAGTCCGACGTGAGGCAAACAGCAGTACACAACAATGGCGGCCGCAATTTCTCAAGGGGAAATTGCTTCCCGTCGCTCCTATTTACATGTAAGACCCACTGCATGTGGATCCCGCCCCCTTTTCTTCATTGGCTGTTGATTTGAATCAGAAATCAGTGGCCGCGCCCCTGCTGTCCAGGCTTTGAGCCGAAGCCTCCCAGACTAGTCCAGACCCAACAACCCATTAAGACCTGGAACGCATCTGTGTCTCTTTAGATTTCTTTGGCTATTCAAAAATAGCAGATATACAAGTTCATAGCGCGGCACAGATCTGCTATTTTTGAAAAATCTTTAAAACATTTTCTTTTGATTTTTTTCAAAAAACTGTTAGGATTTAGAAAACATTTTTAAGAATCGCCTCAGGTCTTAATGGGTTAAGATGGCTGTGCGCTAGACAATGTTTCCCAAACTGAACACCTAGAGAAACAAAACTACTGTCGGCTAAATCTCATTGTAATTAAAATATTCGATAGAAATGCCAGATTTAGCTACTACGTCTGCAAACGTCCCATGCTAACTGCTAGTCTAGCCACTTAGCTCTGCTCTGCCGAGACTCTGATCAGCACAGCTGATACTTACATTTTGATTAGTTCCATTTGAGAACGGCTAGGTGTGCTGTCATGCTCGTTTGAGCACGGGTAAGAGAGCCTATTTCAACCAATTGGATTGCTTGGTCAGAACTACACCGTTGTATAATATAATATAACATATCGCCCATTTCTACTTCCAGTGCATGATGTTAGCGGCAGTATAATGTTTCCCAAGTCAATGAAAGTATGCATGTTTTTTAAATCATTACAGGATGACATGGATTGGAAGGCACTTGGGTTCGATATCGCAGAAGGGGTAAATGATCCATATTTACCAGGGGACTGTGGGATATTTGTGACGAGAGTGGATAAAGGAAGTATTGCAGACGGAAGGTTAAGGTGAGACTTTCCATGATCAGGTCTGTCACTGCCATGACATTTTATGTGACGATTATTTGTCATACAAATAATTTTCTTTTCTTCTTTGCTCTTCCTCATGAACCTACTTGCGGATTATACCAGTGTCAGTCTACTTTATGTGGATTATGCGGTCGACGCGCACTGACATTTTGCACCTTAATCCCATGTACAACGCACTGACATTTATCTTGTTTTTGGTGTGTTTTTCTAGCACCTTAACTAACGTCCACAAGTATATCATGCACAGTATACGTCTGCTGCTATGCTCACGCACCTTATCTCAGGTACCATGTGTAAATATGTAGATAACTTGTTTTTGTGTTCTCTTGTTTGATCTCCTTTCCCCCTTGCCCTTCTTCCCTTTCTTTTTTTCTATGGAAATAACGATATGATGGGAATTATGCACGAAAACGAATATCACACACTCTTTTACCCCTGTAAGCCTGTGATGTGACAATAAAGCTGATTCTGATCTATACGCTTTGTGAGCTTGTAGATCTGCTATTTCCACTATTGTTTGAAAATGTATTTCCACGTTTTTCAACAGATGAATTCTTACAGATGAATGGAAACCATTCTGGCAAAACATAATTGCGATTATTTCAAATAAACTGTGGTCAGGCAATTATCGTTGCTGTCGGGCAGAAACCTCTTATCTCCATATTCTAACGTTTTGTGTTTTTTTAAATCAACGCCCTACTTGATCATACTGCAGCGTCACACAAAAGCATCAAAAGTAGCAGATCTGCAAGCGATGCGTTTCGAGCTTGTGGATCTGCTATTTCTGAATTCTGAACAGTTTTGAATTTGAAACTAACAGTTTTGGACATACAAGGTTTCCACCCGACAGAGACGATGTGTAATAATCCTACTCTCACAAACTCTCTGGCACACGGCTCACTTCTTTTCTCCTTTATTTTTTTCTCTTTCAGAGTGAACGATTGGCTGTTGAAGATCAACGACGTGGACCTGACCAATAAGGACAGGAAGCAGGTGGTGAAGGCGGTGCTTAACGGCAGCGCCGGCCTCGTCAACATGGTGGTGCGAAGGAGGAAGTCGCTGGGCGGAAGGACGGTCACCCCCGTGCACGTCAGCCTCACGGGTCACAAAGGTATAGAGAAAGCCCCCCCCCCCCCCCATGTAAACCCCCTGTCAGCCATTTTAGGTGTCTTTGGCTATCAAAAGTAGCAGATACAAGATTTTTTTAAACATCGTGAAAATGTGTGCAAATCTTTGAATATAGTAGTAGTAGTATTAGTATATAGTATAGTTCACCCCAAAAATTGCTTATTTTCTATCAATTACACACCCCATGAAGCATTGAATTCATGGAGTTTTTTTTTTGTTTTTGTTGCATGATGACCGGCGGTCTCCGGTAGGAGACTCAAAAAGAGTCTCAAAGACATTAGCATCTTTCCGCCGCTAATCAAATTATTGGCCTAGGAATGTGACAAAAACTAAAAAATCTCCATGAATTCATATGCTTCATGGGGTGTGTAATTGATATAAAATAAGATTTTTTTGGGGGTGAACTACCCCTTTTAAGCTGACATTTGGTAACTCAAATCTTTCATTGTTTGTCGTCTCGTCTTTGTGTTTGCAAACAGACAGTGGCATCGGTCTGGAGAGTGGAGTGTTTGTGACGGCCGTGGTCCAGGGCAGCCCAGCGGCCAGGGAGGGTTCTCTGACCGTAGGAGACAGGCTGATAGCTGTGAGTTCCACCGTCAATCTCCTTTTGAAACGTAGACCCAGGGGTCTTCGACGCTTTTCAGGCCATGGACCCCCTTAGCTGACTGAGAAGATGAAGCAGGGACCCCTGCTTTTTTTACATATTTTTTGTTTTCTGTTTTTCATGCTTTTTGCTAAAACATGCGTTTTTATTGTACATATTGTTATTTTCTCTGTATTTTTGTGTTGATATTTGAACTGTTAGGTTGCTACTATATATGTCTATGAAATGAATGCAAGGACCTCAACGGAAACAAGTCCGCAACTTTTTTGGACGGACCTTTTAGACAAAAGTATTATAAATGTAATTGTGATGTTTTTAATTTTTTGCCTAATAAAAATTTCAATCAATCAATCAAATTCCTGAGCCAATCATTTTATCACCGGCGGTCTCTCTGATAGGAGACTCAAAGTAGACTCTTTGAGTCTCCTACCGGATACATTAGCATTTTTCCGCCCGTCATCAAATTATTGGCTTAGGAATGTGACAAAAACTAAAAAATATCCATGAATTCAATGCTTCATGGGGTAAGTAATTGATAGAAAATAAGTAATTTTTGGGGTGAACTACTCCTTTAAACCCCCTCAAAACTTGACCTTTCACTCTCACTATTTTCTTCCCTCTACACCAAACCTCTTTGCCGAAAATAAGAGAGAGAGAGAGAGAGAGAGAGAGAGAGCTCTCTCAAAGATCAAACCGTGTTGCAGCTTTGCAGGGCTAGGTGGAGCTGTCCCCACACAGCTGCCACAACGTGCCTGCTGCATTCTTCAAAGCAGTGGTGGAAAGTAACTAAGTATATTTACTCAAGTACTGTACTGTACAATTTTGAGGCATTTTTGACTTTACTGGAGTACTTCCAGTTTTCAGTACTTTTACTTCTACTCCACTACACCTCAGAGGCAAATATTGTACTTTTACTCCACCACAATTATTTGAAAACTTTAGTTACTTTGTAGATTTTGATTATTATTACAAAACATACATTAACCACTTCAGCCGATCTACAAGCTCACAATGTGTCGCTATTTTCAAAGGATTTTTATACATTCGAAAACCTGTGAGATGGGACATTCTGCATAATGAGTACTTTCTACTTTTGGTACTTTAAGTACCGTACATTTTGATACCAATAATTTTGCACAATTTTTCAAAATTTTGAATGACTGACTTTTACTTGTAACTGAGTATTTCTACTTTGCAGTATCGATACTTTTACTTGAGTAAGAAATGTGAGTACTTTTTCCACCACTGCTTCAAAGTCGGGGGAATATAAGCAATGGGAGGTGACAGGTGTCAGAAATGGAAGCAGGCATCAAGACTCTCCTCGTTTGAAGAGTGTCCTTGACTCCTTATCCCCAACGCCGGCCTGCCAGCAGCAGCAGAATTCTTAATCCCTGGCTGGTTTCAAACTCCAGTGAATGCTTCTTAATGAAAGCTCAGGGCTTATAGAGAACACCCGCTTCACCTTTTTTTAGCAGCTGGGCCGCTGGAACCCTGTTGGCCAGGAGAGCTCATAATCGTCTCTGTCGGCGTGGAAACCTCCCAAGTCCAAAACTGTTTACTTTTTCAGGATTCGAATACCAAAATGGCAAAAGTAGCAGATCGACACGCTCAAAACGCGTCGCTTCGCTTTTTTGGGGGGGTGGAGGGGGGGGGGGGGGGGGGGGTTGAGGCTTTTGTGTGACGCTGTAGTGTGATCAAGTAGGGCATTAATTTAAACACAAAAATTTAGAATATGGAGATAAGAGGTTTCTGCCCCGACAGCAACAATATGCCAGATGATAGCTCAGCACTGCCTCAGGACAGATCTGAATCACACCCTAGTAGCTGTTAATCACAATACTGTATCGCAGGGGTCTTCAACGTTTTCAGCCCAAGGACCCCCTAGCTGAGCGAGAGATGAAGCAGGGACCCCCTCTATATTGTATAAAATTGTGTTTCAGATATAAACATTTTTCCTCTTTTTTCCCTCTACACCTCTATACCTCTTTGCCAAAAATAGCAGATCTACAAGCTCACAACGTTCCCCTCAGAATAGGGATGCTAGGGTTCAAGTGGTTCAAAAGAAATCCTCTCACACAAAGATTTGGCGGACCCCCTATTGTAGCTCTGAGGACCCCCTAGGGGTCCCGGACCCCCTGTCGAAGACCCCTGCTGTATCGGGTTATAACATATATCGTCGCTGTCTGGTGGAAACCTTGCATGTCCAAAACCGTTACCGAGATTTTCGGTATTGGAATTTGGCTTATGTAATCCTGGGCACTACCTTCCCTCTGCCAACCTAGGGAGGCCAGGGCCGAGCTCATGCCTCCTTCAATGCATGAGAGCCAACTGACCTTATCACCTGACAGGGGAGAGTTTTCCCTGGTTGGACGTAGTAGTGCGTGGAAGGAACACGTTATTCCAACCAGTTCCTTTCCCCTCCCATCAGGCGCCCCGGCTGGCCAGGGGGAGGCAGTATAGTGACAAGGATTACTGCATGTTTTTGTGAGGGTACCTACCCTAGGAGACACGGGGAGAACATGCAAACTCCACACAGAGAGGCCCTTTCGCCAACCCCACCTAGGGTATGGGCACCTGTGTTTTCTTTTTGGTCATTTTGTCACAAGCTCTTGTTAATACCTTTTGATTGGTTCAATAAGTACTTTCACTTTCAAACATTGTCAGAAATGGCAGGAAATAGCAGATCTACAAGCTCGTAACGATGTGACGTGTTGTGAGCTTGTAGACCGGTAATTTTAGCAAATGTAGTGCGACACTGTCTATATCAAAATAGGGCATTGATTTACCCAAAAGAAAAAAGAAAACCATAAAATGTTGAAATATGGAAATATAAGGTTTCTGCCCAACAGCGACCATATATTACCTTTCCTCCACTTCTATTTGGCAGTGTTTTTCAGAATGAGTCACAGTGTTTATGATGTGGATTGCCAAGTGCGAGGGAGGCTCTTCAGTCTGAAAAGTGCTGGCCTAGATTCCTTTAGCGTAGCATTCCCACGCCCATTCCCAACTTGTCAGAAACCCTGTCCTTATTTCCAAGGCTGTCACGATCAAGACATTTTACGATTAATTGTCACACAAATTAACGATCTAATTGTGCTTTTGGCATTCGACTTTGAAATGCATAAATAATTTCTATTTGGCTTTTAGAAAGGACTGACATGTTTAATAATTTTGACTTCACTTTCTAACATGTTTGGGGTAATTTTAACGTCTACTTGGGCTTCTGTGAACTGCCCAGACAGTTTTTAAGTTGCTTGATTCAGTATTTCGAAATTTGATATTCATTTTAACAGACACGCCCCCTTCTTATACAAACCCATTGTAACTTCAAACTCCATGTTAGATTCATTGAAAACACCCGTCCTTGGTTCTGGTGACTGATATTGTCCTTCTAATGCGTGAGGAGACCGTAACTTTTCTTTAATGTTTTTTTTTTCATTATTCTATATTTGTTTTCATTTAACCAAAACATTATGCAATTATACGATTATGTTATAATTGTGACAGGCCTACTTATTTTCCATTTTACAATTTAGGCATTTAGCAGATGCTCTTTATCCAGAGCAACAATAAGCAAGGTAAACACATACATAGAATGCAGAGAGACAGTGTAGTGCCTCAGTAATCTAGGATCACAGGTAAACCAAGAAACTAGCGTCAGTCTGAACAATATACTGTCAAAATAACGATACATTGAAACTACAGGATACCAGGTAATCAGGGAACCTCGCATCTGTTTAAATAACATGCGGCTGCCGGGTGGAAACCTCATATGTAAAAAAAACGGTAACTTTTCAGGATTCGGGGCGCCACGTCGCGGGGCGCCGCGTTTCGAGCTCGTGGATCTGCTACTTTTGATGCTTCTGTGTGACGCTCTAGCATGATCAAGTAGGGGTGTTAATTTACAACAACAACAAAAAAAAAATATATATATATATATATATATATATGGAGATAAGAGGTCTCTGCCCGACAGCAACGATTTTAACCTTGGTGGTCAAAAAACCTGTAACAGAAATGTCTCTCTGCTCCCCAGATAAACGGCATCGCTCTGGACAACAAGTCTGTCACGGAGTGCGAGGCTCTTCTGAGGAGCTGCAGGGACTCTCTCAGCCTCTCCCTCATGAAGGTGGGCCACCGACGGTTGATGCCAAGTCCGGTTATTATCAGCGACTTTGGGCTTAGTCGCTTGTTAACCCATTAAGACCGGGGAACGCATCTGTGTCATTTTTTTTATTCTTTGGGCTATTCAAAAATAGCAGATATACAAGCTCCATAGCTCAAAGATTTGTGTGCAAATCTTTGAATATATAGATTTTTTAAAGCGAACATTTTTAACTCAAATCTTTGCTTCTGGGGATTCTACAAAATGTCTTCTAAATCCTAACAGTTTTTTTTAATTTTTATTATGTTGCTATAGTATCAGTGGTTCTCAAACTTTTTTCATGTCAAGGACCCCCCAAAATGTTCCAGGGACCCCCCCAGAAGCAAAGATTTGAGTTAAAAATGTTCACTGACAGTGACACAACATACTTTCAGATGTCGTGATGTCCGCGGCCAAATACATATTAATTTGGGCGTGACATGAAAACATTTGAGAACTACTGATCTAAAACAACATTAGACAAAAAGTTTGACTGACCTGTCCTAGTTGCTTATTTTGGGCTTATTTTCATAGACCTGGTTGCTTCTTTCTGGCAACACTGGCCACCGTTGCCTCTGGAGCCTGTCCGATATATCGCTCATTATTGGATTTTTTTTGGCGACGTGTTGTGGGCTTGTAGACCGGGGCAATATTTTGGTTGTTAGTGGTTGTCAAACTAAATTCTAGTTTATGTTTATTTTTTATCTATCAAAAATGCATTTGTGTTAATTTTTTATAGATTTCTTTGCTTATAAATATATATACATATATTTTTTAATTGATTTCAAGATTTTCTACTTAAAAAACTAACTAACAACAAGTTTTGGTCAAAACATCGGTTCTATCGTTTTTTTAAGGGCTCTCCAAATTCGGGATGGCCCGGGACCCCAAAAACTCTCGTCACCTCCCCCAGTCCAGCTCCTTTGTTTTTTTTTACTGCTGCGCTCCTGCTTTGAGCTGTGCTCCTACTGATGTTCACCTGCCCTACATAATTATATAATTGTAAACAGTGTCAGATATTTCATAAAAGCAAAGGTTAAAGAATCAATCAATCTGCGATTTCTTCAACTGGTTTGCTGTATGTAGAAGAGCAAGAACATAGGTCTAGAACCTAAAACACCTAATCGTAATTCTACATATTCGTGCCAAGTATTTAGGAAGCGGCTTCTTTTAGTGCCGTTTCACAAATTGCAGATTAGGACTTGTCCTGACCAACACGACAAAAATGTTTCAGTCATGGGATTAAAATGTTTGCTTTCTCCCTCCTCCTCCTCCTCCTCCTCCACAGTTCTTCCCTCACAGCACGTCGGGCCAGAACATCTTCGAGAGCCTGCAGCGCGACTCGTCCGAGAAGGCCAACAACGGGCGCCTGCACATGTCGGAGGTGCAGCAGGCGCGCAACAGCCGCGACCTCAAGCACAACAGCTCCACGCAGACGGACATCTTCCTCCAGGTCCGGCCTGTCACAGACATTACATTAAAACCACTTAAACCCCAGCATCCGTATTCCGGGAAAGCTTTCGCAGAAAAGAGCCGATCGTCAAGCTCAACCATATGGGGTTTAAGTGGTTTTAATCGCCTGATCGCAGTTAGTTGAGATAATTATTTTGCATAAACGTTTTCATTGACCTAAATACATCTGTTGAAAAATAACAGAAAACAACGGATCGACAAACTCACAATGCGATGCGCTGTGAGCTTGTCGATTGGTTTGTTTGTTTTGGAAGTATAAAACTCGGAAGCACAGTGCATGGCCTGTTTTGGCCATTTGCATTCTTTGTTTGGATTATTTGGTAGTCATTATTTATTATTATTATTATTATTTTATTTTTGTCATCTGCCCTGTGCATTTTTTGTCCACAAAGCCTAAAAAGGCAAACAGAAATGTAATTTTAATTTATATGTTCCAATGTTAAATACCAAAAAACACAACAATATCTTTTAATGGTCAACTAAAATGTCATGATGGTGACAACCCTATACCTCCAGGATGCCTGCGTCCCTGCGGACAGGAGGAAGGTGCGGAGCGAAGCGGACGAGGTGGGGGGAGGGGTGTACGGCGGGGACGTCAGGAAGCCTTTCTCCACGGGCTCCCTCCACGCCGCCAGCCTCCTCCGGCCCGCCTCGGATCTGGGCATCCTGGGGCGCTACGGCGGCCCCAGCGCCTTCCAGGAGTGTTGCCCCTCCTACGCCAAAGCCACGTCCTCCTTGCCCTACGACCCCGCGTCCTCCTCGGACTGCGTCGCGCTGGAGACCACCCTGGAGAAGAAGCACAGCGGGGGCACGTGGCCTAAGGTGATGGCGGGGGGCATGTCGGTCGTGCCGGACAACGGCGGCGGTCCGGCGGCGTCTGCGTCGGCCCAGCTCTCCATCTACAAGTCGCCCAAACAGAGGAAGTCCATCTTTGACCCCGACACCTTCATGCGCCCCGAAACGCCCTCCTCCTCCTCCTCCAAGGCGGAGTACGCGGCCAATCAGATGGCGGCGCCGGCCGCCACGGCGTCCCGCTCCCCGCAGCCGTCCAAGACGGACTCGCTCTCCTTCTCGGCCACGCCCGCGCCGCCGGCGCGCAGCGACTCGTTCAAGTTCAAGCACCACAGGCACCAGAGCAGCTCCGCCTCCGACTGCACCGTCACCTCCGACGGCGGCAACAGGGGAGACGCCTCCTCCGCGGCGACATCAGGCGACGGAGGCCGGGAGCGGGGCGGCGAGCGAGGAGAGCGGGACAGGAACGGGAACCACCACTACTTCCTGGACGGCAAGGTCCTGACCTCCAGGAAGTCCTGCGACGAGGACATTGGCCGAACCAGGGGAGGGGAGGAGCCGGAGGTCAAGAGGCCCCGCCCCAAGTCTGCCCCCGCTCTGCGACGCAGAATGACGCCCCAGACCATCGCCCTGCCCACCTTCCAGGTTAGTCCACCAGGTGTCTGTGTAGAAACACCAGTTAAAATCGGTCGGCGGCCCAAACAATCGGTCCCGACCCACTGTTTTGGGCAGTGGTGGAAAAAGTACTAAATGTTTTACTTAAGTAAAAGTATCAATACTGCAATGTAGAAATACTCTATTACAAGTAAAAGTCCAAAAGTGTTGTCATCAAAATGTACTTAAAGTACCAAAAGTAAAAGTACTCATTATGCAGAATATCCCATTTCAAGTTTTCAAATGTATAAAAATCTTTTGAAAATAGCCGATCTACAAGCTCACAATGCGTCGCTTGTATATCGGCTATTTTCAAATGGCCGAAATGTATATTTGGCTGAAGTGGTTAATGGATGTTTTGTAATAATAATCAAAATCTACAAAAGTAACTAGTAATTGAAGTTTTCAAATAATTGTAGTGGAGTAAAAGTACAATAGTTGGATCCGAGATGTAGTGGAGTAGAAGTAAAAGTATTGGAAGTTGTCATTACTACAGTACAAATACCAAAATTGTACTTAAGTACAGTACTTAAGTAAACGTACTTAGTTACTTTCCACCACTGGTTTTGGGGAAGCATTGCGGTAATGAAAACACAGACAGACAGAAGGTTACAACGCATTCCAGACATGTTGAGGTTGATTTCCAAACTGGGCCAATAAGGCATCAAATCATGCCGGCCGGCGGGCGGGCGGGCCCGGCCGGCCGGCCGGGGCACAATCACTTTATCCGTTATGTGGCAGAATTTACGGCCCTGTCGGAGCGCTTGCCTCTCAGGACCCTGCTTCTCAGCCAGGGCGTCTGGCGCTGATTGATGCCCCTGCACCCCAACGCTCTGCTCAGCCGCCCAAGCAAGAAAGCTGAGTCAGTCCACCCCTCCTCTCAACCCCCCAACCTCCTGCAGGCCTAGAGAGAGAGAGAGAGAGAAAGAGAGAGAGACAGACAGACAGGGAGGGAGGGAGGGAGGGAGAGCGAGATGGAGAGAGAAAGAGAGAGAAATGGGGAGAGAGAGAGAGAGACAGAGACACAGACATACACAGAGAGAGAGAGGGAGACGAAGAGAGAAATAGAGGGGAGAATTTGTCTTGCCGATTATTCTTTTTTTGCCCTGCTACGTCGTACACAAGCAAAACTAGCAGAAATAACCGATCCACAAGCTTGTGAGCTTGTCGATCTGCTATTTCTGCTATTTCTGCTATTTATGCTAAAAAATAGGTATGAGTGGTTAAGTCAGGTCTGTGGGTTTCATAAATATTTGAATCAATGAAAAGAGTTTGTGACTAAATAGTAGCTATATTGGATCCATCGGTACACAGGTGCTTTTTATGTTTTTGTTACTTTTGGACATATGAGGTTTCCACCCGACGGCGACCATATGTAGGGGGGGGGTGGGGGGGGACCTTGTATGCCCAAAACCGTTATTTTTTTTTAATTATCTTCAAACGATTTAAAATAGTGAAAATAGCCAATCTGGTATCTGCTATTTTCACTGCTTTTGTGGCGACACTCTTGTATACGACGAAGTAGGGTGTTAATTAACAAAAACATGAAAAGTTGAAATATGGAGATTTCTGTATGACGAAATGACAGTGCTTTTCTTGTGTTTTTTATTTGCGCGGCGGGCCGGGACGCTTTCCAGAGTTACTCCAACGACGAGCACTCTTCTCCAGAGCCCAGAGAGATGCTGCGCTCCTCCCCAAACCCATCCCACCGCCTCAGCATGGGCTTTGTCCCCACCGTCTACACCGGCACACTGCCTCCTAGTGAGACACACACACACACACACACACACACGTTTGTATTACTATACTTTTTAGGACGACATTTTTTATTCTTAACCCAAGACCTGAGACCGATTCTAGAAATGCCTTCTAAATCAGCAGTTCGCACACTTTCAAAAAGTTTCAAAAATGTTCAAAAATAGCATGTGAGCTCGTATATCTGCTATTTTTTAACACATCGGGTGCCAAACACGGTCTGAACCGTGTTTGCGCAGAGTAGCGGTCCGGTGCCGAACACGGTCCAGACCGTGAAATATGTCTTTTTGTTTTTTTCGTTTTTCTCCACACGGGCGGGGCTAGAGCAGCTCTGGGAGTACCCATTGTGATCTTGAGAAGGATAGGCCAGATAGATCACCGGAAACAAAAACATGGCTCCCATCCACTTCCTGTCTATTTCCTTCTTTAAAACACCTATATCTCCGAATCTGTTTCCGGTGGGGAAAACCGGTCATGCGCGATGCGCGATCCCCCCCCATTGTAACTCGCGAGTGAAATGTTATCGTTCCAGGCTGTAGCCAGGGTCATCGCGCAACATGAATGGATGTTTTTTTTTACATGGATTTGCTCCTCGTGGAGTCTAGAGCTTTAAACAGCAAAGCGCAGTCAATGGGGAGAATTCTGGCACCCAACGTAAGTTGTTATGAAAAAATGCTGGCACCTGATGTGTTAATAGCCAACGCAAAAAAATGGCACATATCCTTTCCCGGTTTTTATGGGTTAAAACTTTTTTGGCCATTTTTGACACCCGTTCGCCGCCATTAACGGAGATCTCTGTTATTTCAAAAATATATATTTAAAATTCCACAAGAGGACGCTCTAACACAACTAAGGAATGATCCCTCGACGCTGTTAGAAGGAATGGACGGATGTGACGTCATCCCAAAAAACATCCCTTCCGTCCACTCCTATATTAGGTTTTGTAGAAAAGCACTTCTAGCTCGGATTCTTTTATTTTCTTTGTGAAAACCAGCCATTTTCACCGGGCGACAGCAACAAAATGGCCGATCGCGGTTCCAGTGGATAGACGAGACCCTCCCCGACCCTCACCCCCAGGACTTTTTTTTTACATCCGCGTGCATGTCGTGGCTTCTGCGGCTCCCCAAAGATCGTCAAAACAAGGTGGAAAAACACTGGCAGCAGCAAAATAATGAATTAAATAATATCTGCCAGTGACGTCTATAGATGGCAATTAAAATCCAACGCTTCACCGCCATTGACGTCTATAGGCGTCATTTGGTGTTTTCAGTGATTACGATAGAGGGCGCTCTTCCGCAACCTGTGAGTGATCCTAGGACTCCCGAAGAAGAATACACCCTGAAATCACGTGATCTAAATGTCTAATGTAATAGGATTTATAAAAATTATGTTATCTAATTTCCGATAACTAAAGAACGGAAGATCATGGTAACAATGTTTTTTTCCCGGATGAAAGAAGAGACTCTGGTCTCCCCCCCCACCCCCCATCCCCCACCGAGACATCTGGTGTTTACATCGTCACTGAAAAAATAAATCTGTGGGTCTCGAAAGATTAGTAAAAATGCTGGCGGTGGCGGATTAATTCATTAATTAATTCCGAGCAGTGAATGTGTTAATTCTAACCCCTAAACCTAACCTCTAAATGTCAAATCCCGGTCCTAACCCCAACATGAATCTTTTTCTATTTGCAAACATTATCTCTAAAGGGAAAGGGAACAACAATTTTTTTTCCTCATATACTACTATACACTTGTGGGGACATTTGATCCTCACACGTATAGTAACACACACACACACACACACACACACACACACACACACACACACACACACACACACACACACACACACACACACACACGTTTGTAATACTATACTAGAATGGATATTTTTCAAAAACATGATTTACAAATTATTCATAGCCGTTGTTAACCCTAATCTTAAAGCCGAAACTACAGTAGCAGATCTACAAGCGCACACAGTGATGCAGCACTATGTATAAATCAGGCATACCAACCCCTAAACCTAACCTCTAAATGCTGAAAGGATTTTTTTTTAGTTTTTGTCGCATTCCTGAGCCAATATTTTGATGACCGGCAGAAAGATGCTAATGTCTCTGGAAAGTCCGCCGGTCATCAAGTTATTGGCTTAGGAATGCGACAAAAAAAAAAAATCTCCATGAATCCATTTTTTTGTGTGAACTATTCCTTTAATCCTCATCCTGACCCAACCCTGAATCTTTTCCTAATAGGTTCCAAGGAAGGTAAATTAAGGAAAGGACAACAACAACGTCATTTTCTCTATAGACCAATTATTTGTTTACCAACATTGAGACTGGATGCACAGGTGATTGTTTCATGCAATCAATTCCCAACATATTGTTTCCAGTTGCAATGCATTGTATTGAACTTACGGTCCCAGTTTGCCACCCATGGGTGTCATGGCGCATGTCTGCCGTCCAGCGCTTCCCTTCCTCCTTATTTAAGTTCCTTGATAGGCTCTATGCACAGCAGCCATATGATATTGGAAAGAAATTGGGCCACTTCCTTACTTCATTCACAGGTGTCAATGATACTAATTAAGGTTGTGTTCCATTCTGGTCAAACAGAGTCAAGATGCTGGTATTGTGCATGTTGGCTCACTGGAAACGCTCTGCTACACCAGGGGGTCTCAAAGTGTGGTCCACGTAGCCTAATGTTTCCTTGAGGGGGTTACAAATGCCCGCATAAGGGTGTGTAACTCTGAGAGTGTACAAATGGATAAGGGTCCATTTGGTTCCATTTGTGCACTCTCAAAGTTATTGGGGTCCTTGAAATAAAAATGTTTGAGAACCGCTGTGCTACACTAAATGGAAACAGCCTTCTTAGTACAAGTAGTAAGACCTTTGAAGGAAGTAAGGAAGAGGCCCAATTGCTTTCCTGCTTGGGGACCGGAAGGTTCCCGGTTGATCCCGGGCTCCCTCTGTGTTAGTGTTGAAGTGTCCTTGAGCAAGACACTGAACCCTTAACTGCTCCCGATGAGCAGGTCGGTGCCTCGCATGGTTTCCTCCGCCATCGGTGTGTGTGTGAATGGGTGAATGTAATGCACAATCATTGTAAAGTGCCTTGGATAAAGGCGCTTTATAAATGCACCATTTACCATTTATTTACCATCTAACCAGGAAAACCGTCCTCAAAATGTCTGTTTCTCAACTTCTACTCTATACTGTGATGACATTCTGCCCTCCCAAGTATAGTAATACAATTACACATACACACACGCACATATAATGCATAGTCATTGCGTGCGCATGCCATATGGTGTTTATGAAAAAATAAATGAAACGACGTAATACCACATTCTGTGTTCCACTGGGTCGCCAACTAATTAAAAACAGATCAACATGTGCAGACTTCCTGTTCTCCAACGTGTGTGTGTGTGTGTGTGTGTGTGTGTGTGTGTGTGTGTGTGTGTGTGTGTGTGTGTGTGTGTGTGTGTGTGTGTGTGTGTGTGTGTGTGTGTGTGTGTGTGTGTGTGTGTGTGTGTGTGTGTGTGTGTGTGTGTGCCGCTTCGTGCCAGACTCGGCACACCGGGGCGTGGCGCCGTGCCCGGCCGTTACAGCCGTCATGAGGAACCCGGTGTACACGGTGCGCAGCCATCGCGTCCACACCGGCAACTGTCCTTCTGTCGCCTCCCACATCTGCCACCAGCACACCCACACCAGGTAACACACACAAACAAACGTGCGTAGGTGTGTGAAGGCCAACATCAGTGGGAAGCAAACGGGAGCGGGAAAGGCGGTTGATGTGAAAATGTTCGTTTTTTGTTGAAAACCCAGTCGTGCTGCAGCTTTCTGGACCATTTGGAGGGGCTTAAGTGAGCATGCCGGGAAGCCATTAAGGAGGAAGTTACAGTAGTCAAACTTCGAGATGACTGCGGCCTCTATAAGGAGCTTGACAGACTCCAAGGGTCTGATCCTTCGAATGTTACAAAGTGTAAACTTACAGGAGCGAGTGACCGCTGCATTGTGTGCCTTGAAGGACAGCTGACTGGACAGTACAATTTTACAATTACAATTTAGGCATTTAACAGACGCTCTTAACTCTTAAAGCGATTCACGGTTAGCGAGGTAAACCCAAGGTAATACATCAAAGGCATAGAGACAGTGTAGTGCCTCAGTAATCTAGGATCATAGGTAAACCAAGAACCTACCAGAAGTCTAAACATTATAATAATATCAAAACATGTATTACATGTACATTCAAACTATACAAACTGTAGGATGCCAGGTCAACAAATGAACCTGGCATCTGTCTAAACATGCTATCTAAATCAGTGGTTCTCAAACTTTTTTATGTCAAGGACCCCCAAATTTATATGTATTTGGCCACGGACCCCCATCTCAAAATATTTTGTTCCAGGGACCCCCAGAAGCAAAGATTTGACTTACAAATGTTGGCTTTAAAAATATTTACCTACATATATTCAAAGATTTGTGTAAACTTTCACGATTTTTCAAAAATAGCTAGATCTGCTATTTTTGAATAGTATATAGTATACAATAATGGTTAAAGTGGTTAAAATGACTGTGACCCTATATTAACTTATTTAGCGGGGGACCCCCTGGTACCCCGCCAAGGACCCCACTTTGAGAACCAATGATCTAAATGACATTTTAACCTTTGCATAAGAATGCATAGTCGTCAAGGCTAGGGCGGGTGCTACGGGCTGGGTGTGTGCATGCGTGTGCGCGTGCGCACAAACGCGCACACACACACACACACACACACACACACACACACACACACACACACACACACACACACACACACACACACACACACACACACACACACACACACACACACACACACACACACACACACACACACACACACACACACCCTCCCTCTAGTCTGGCTTGCATTGCCCTCTAGCGTTGGTTTTACAGAATTGCCTGAAAACAAGCGCTCCTTCTTCAATCGTCCTGGTTATTCAATCGTCCTGTAACATATACACGTGTATTCTCTGTGCAGTCCACAGCACCAGGGCCAACTGAGTCTGGATCTGAGCCAGCAGAAGCGCGCCGGGGAATTCTCCGGGGAGTCGTCGTGTTCGTCGCGCAGCAGCCGAGCGTCACACGGTACAAACTCACTGCCCTCCAGCTCACTCCTCGGTCAGTCTGACACACGCACGCACCCCCTCCCAACGCCAGCACCACAAGCGGCCATTGCCTCGCTCCTGTTTTCAGCCGTGCCCGTCAATAAACTCTGTACCTTTTTCCCCCCTTCCGTGTGCTCAGGCTCCGCCAGTAACGTCCAGCACCGCATGGAGAGGATCAAAATCCCCTCCACGCCTCGCTACCCTCGCTCCATGCTGGGCTCAGACAGAGGTACGGACATTCAGTGGTGGAAAAAGTACTCGCATGTTTTACTTAAGTAAAAGTATCAATACTGCAATGTAGAAATACTCTGTTTCAAGTAAAAGTCCGGAATTCAAAATTTACTTGAGTAAAAGTACAAAGGTATTGGTATCAAAATGTACTTAAAGTATCAAAAGTAGAAAGTAGTCATTCTGCAGAATGTCCCATTTCACAAGTTTTCAAATGTATACATTTATAAAATAAAAAAAACAGATCTAAGCTCACAATGCCTTGCATCGTGATGCATTGTGAGCTTGTAGATCTGCTATTTTCAAATGGCCAAAATGTAGATAGGGCTGAAGTGGTGAATGTATGTTTTTCAATAATAATCAAAATATACAAAGTAACTACTGTAGTAACTAAAGTTTTCAAATAATTGTAGTGGACAAGTGGGGTACAGAAGAATCGTGAACATTTGTGCAAATCTTTGAATAAATGTATTTTTAAAGCAAACATTTTTTTACTCAAATCTTTGCTTCTTGGGGTCCCTGGAATAAAACATTTTGAGATTGGGGGTCCGCAGTCAAATACATACAATTTTGGAGGTCTTTGACTTGAAAAAGTTTGAGAACCACTGATATAGCAAACATACGTTTTTCAGAAAACTGTTAGGATTTAGAAAACATTTACTAGAATCTGGTCCTCAGGTCTTAACACATTGGGTGCCAAAGACTTATATATACGTTTTTGCAAATACACCCTCTGAGTGCCAAGAACTTATATTTACGTTTTTGGAAAAAAATATTAAAAAAATAAAAATATATATATATTTTTTTTTTCCCTTCACAGCACCAGGAGATATCACTCCTACAAGATTTAGACTCCAATCCACCCTCCTGGTTAACTTATGACTTCAAAAACCTGTATCTCGGCTCCTGTGTACTTTTTTTTTTACAATGTTAATTTAACTATTTTCAACTGGCTGCAACTATGGAACGGATTACCGAATGTTTTTAATTTTTTTCCCCCGATTGTACGAGACCTGTATGTGTGTAATGAGGGGATCACCGTGAGGACGGTGATCACTGAAAATATTTTGTGACTACTTGAAAAAGGTTCAAAAATGGTAAAAAATCCTGGCACTCAAAGTATAATATTTTAATAAACCTCTGGCACCCAATGTGTTAATAGGTTCTACTTAGATTTTTAAATGGAGGTTTTAAAAACTAAACGACAGAAAAAATTAACTAACAAACCCACTTGAAAACTAACTAAAAGTAAACTGAAACTTGAAAACAACAGGTCGAAATGAAATCAAAACCAATGGGGGAAAAAAAAGAATGACTCCCACACTCTCCCACAATGTGCTGAGTGTTCAAACGCTGCAACCTTTTAGATTGTGAGTCATTGCAATAAGTGAATGAGACTTGACGTATAACACAGGGCATGCTGTTTGCTTAGTAAATCTATCACTGGGGTTGCAGGTGTTCAGTTTGAGGCTTTTACCACCCCCGCCGTACGGTAATTTAGGAGAAGGAAATTGATTGGTGGAAAAAAGCCGCAGCCTTTAATCCATTAAGACCGGGAACGCATCTGTGTCATTTTAAGATTTCTTTGGCTATTAAAAAATAGCAGATATACAAGCTCATAGTGCGGCACTTATGAGCTTGTAGATCTGCTATTTTTAAAAATGTTTGAACATTTTTGCAAACCTTTGAATATATATGTTTTAAAGCTATTTTTTTTACTCTCGATCTGTTCTTCTGGGGGTCCCTGGAACAACATATCTTGAGATGGGGGTCCGCGGACAAATTCATATCATTTTTGGCATATCTAAACAAATGATATTTGGACGTATTTGGACGCGGACCCCCCATCTCAAAATGTTTGGTTCCAGAGACCCCCCCAGAAGCAAAGATTTGAGTTACAAAATGTTCGCTTTAAAAATATACATATTCAAAGATTTTCACACATGTTCACGAATTTTCCCAAAAAATGCAGATCTACAAGCTCTAGCTCATAGTGCCGCGCTATGAGCTTGTATATCTGCTATTTTTGAAAAGCCCAAAGAAATCTTAAAATGACACGGGATGCGTTCCCGGTCTTAACACATTAAGTGCCGGGTACTATGCATCCAAATCATCCTCAGAGTGCCAGCGTCTTTTACCGTGTTGTAACACCTGTACACCAATTCTCTTTGCCAAAAATAGCAAGATTTGAACAATTCCGGATCTTACTAACGGATGCTGGAGTTTAAGTGGTTAACGGTTCCCTATATATTCCTTTAAATACCTCACTGGTTCTCAAAGTGGGGTACAGGGACCCCCTGGGTGACTTGAGGGGGTTCCAAATGGACCCTTACAGGTCTGTAACTCTGAGAGCGTGCAAATGGAACCAAATGGACCCGCATTTGTACACGCTCAGAGTTATGGTGTTACTTGTAATTGAAAATAATTAAAATGTTTGATGTCCACTAGTATTATGGTGACCAGACTCTTATCTTCTTTACCTCTCTCGCCCCTCTCCAGGCTCTCTCTCTCACTCGGAGTGCAGCAGCCCCAGTCTCGTCACGCCCCCGCAGTCGCCACTCAATTTGGAGACCTCCTCCTTTGCCAGTAGCCAATCACAGGGCTCCATATCCACCCTGCCGCGGATCTCCGTCAGCCCTGTGCCAATCGGGGAGCGCAGGAAAGACAGGTAGGTCAGGAAACATGTTTAAAGAAAGTGTCAATATTTCAGGGCGACCCTGGTAGGGCTGGGGGCGATATGACTAAAACTTTTGCCTCGCTTATAGTTAACACATTGAGTGCCAATCGCGTAGATCTACGCGAACCTATTTAAAGCCGCCACGTGCCAATCGCGTAGATCTACGCGAACCGGTGCTTTTTCCTTTTTTTTTAAAAAAAATGACTTTTTTTCAATTTTTGGTACGGCACATTTCATTGTAGCACCACCGGAAACGGAATGATTTGGGATCCGGTTTTGCCGATCCCGTCGGCCCCCATTCTAATGACGAAACTGAAACTCCATTTTCCCCTTGTAGTTTTTTCTCCTCGCATATCACTGTTTAACGTAAACCGTTCTAACATGGATGCCCCGTTTGACACGTGGTCTTCACTGGTAGAAACAGGGAGATCTCTGCGAAGTTTACAAACAGTGCACAGCTCAATCTTAAGGATTTTAACAAGGTCTATGGCGATGTGAAAAAAACAAAAAAACAACAATAACACGTTGGCACTGGTGAGTACATTATGAGATTAACGTCTGCCATGGAATGTGTTAACTCTTTGCCTGCCATGGACGCGTTAACGCGTCAAATTCAGCCAGGGCTCACGCTGCCAACAACGAGTTTGGGCGAGTTTCCGTTCTTTAATTGTCTTATGAAAGATTGTGCTGTTCTCTGTTCCCGAGTGATCAGGTTCACTTTCCTTTTTTTTTCTTCAATTTTTATCGTTTTAAATAACGTCATACGAAGATATCCGCCACAAAAGCCAGAGTAGACGTAAAAATGATCCCAAATGTTTGAAAGTGAAATATCCCTTTAAGCCCTGTATTATACTTTGTTGTACGATGAGCGCACCGCCACGCCGCATTGCGGCGAGTTGTGAGCTTATAGATCGGCTATTTTCACTATGATTTCTTTTTTTTACAATCGTTCATTAAGCTCACATCTGAAAGCTCACAGTAAAAGTATACTGCGGTATCAAACAACCCAGGTATCGATACCGTAAGCCTTTCCGTGCCCCAAGGTATTGTTGCACTGCATTGTGCATAATATGCGCAGCGCCGCTTCGCAGCCAAATGCAGCGCACCGCAACATAGAACACGAATGAACAGCAGAAAAAAAAACTGAAGACCTTTCCCCAGATTACCCACCCATTGAGTTGCTAAAATGGCAGATACGATACGTTTTACAGACCAAGAAATAAGGGTTGAGAGGGTTGTGATTTGTAGGTTTATCTACTCGACATAACAGACCGCACATTTCAGTTCAACAAAGCAATATTTTTCTGAGAAATTATGCCAGTTTAATGCATTGCCGGCTACCCCCCACACCTTCATAGCGATGATATCCCCATTGTCTTAACCCCTGGGAGAATCCTATAGCCCCCTCCCCTATGAAACGGGGTTGCCAAGCAACAGGTCTATCTTGGTCAGCGTTGGTACTGTCCCTCATCAACATTCACCAGTTGAAACCCTGTAGTGGATGAAGATGTAAACCCCTTTAGTGGATAAAAAAAAATCAATGCTTGATGCAATTTTTCTCCCCCCAGGAGCGATAAATGATACGCTGTTTGTTTTGGAGTCATTCATTTTTTTAATCTCCTTTCTTCCACACAATTTGGTTGTCGCTCAAATAGTTACCGATCAATGATTTAATTGCGTTTCTGCCGTTGAACATTATGAATAGAAATTTCATTCTACATTTCTGTGTGGGCTTTTAGGCTTCTTAAACAAAAGGTGCACAGGGCAGATACGACAAATAATTTAACTTTAACTTTATACAAAAAAAAATATGAATAGTGGAAATGGACGATCTGCGATCTAATATTTCCAGTGTTTTTGAAAATGTTTGAAAATACATGAACATTTTACAACGTGGGAATGATTATGACAATTATACGAAACATTGCGATTGTCTCAAATAATTGCGATTATGCGATTATGTAATAATTGTGACTGGCCCTATCTCCCCCGGTCACTTCTCCACACCTCACTGTCTTCTTCTGGCACCGTGTTCTTTTTCCCGTCCCGTCTTCCTGTGCGGTTTCTGTTGTCTCCTCCCCCCCTCTCTCTCTCTCTCTCTCTGTTCTGTAGCTCTTCCATGTCCAGGTCTCTGTACCGTAATCGATCTTTTCTGAGGATTCCTCTGGCTGCAAGGCCGAGGTTCTCCTCTCTCAGGAGCCTCAGGTTTGTTTTCTCTCTCTGTGCTACGAAACGAGGGGGATGCTCCTCCAATCACCGCAGTCCCCCCCCTCCGCATCCACACACACAATGGTTGCTGTCGGGGCATTCTAACTTTTTGTGTTTTTTCGTAAATTAACGCCCTACTTGTCCAGTTGTGATCAAAAGTTTACATACATTTGTAAAGGACATGTATGTCACGACAGTTTTGACTTTACAATCATTTAGTAATAGGTTGAATGGAGCAAATACTTCTTTGTCATACAAAGAAATCATGAATTTAATTTTTATGAATGTTTTAAGGGTTTTCTGAAAATGTGACCAAATCTGCAGGTTCATTAATATACATACAGCAATGATATTATGTCCCATGGCCATTTTCACCCCAATTAGACGCTTTTGGTAGCCATTCACAAGCTTCTGGCAAGCTTCTGGCTGAATCTTTGACCACTCCTCTAATAAGTGCAGTTCATCTAAACTTGTGTTGGCTTTCTGACATGGACTTGTTTCTTCAGCACTGTCCACATGTTCTCGATGGGGTTTAAGGTCAGGACTTTAGGCAGGCCATTCTAAAACCTTAATTCAAGTCTGATTTAGCCATTCCTTTACCACTTTTGACGTGTGTTTGGGGTCATTGTCTTGTTGGAACACCCAATTGTGCCCAAGACCCAAACTTCTGGAAGTTCTGAAGAATTTTGAGGTAATCCTCCTCCTTCATTATTCCGTTTACTCTTTGTAAAGCACCAATTCCATTTGCAGCCAAACAGGCCCAGAGCATAATACTACCAGCTCCATGCTTGACGGTAGGTGTGGTGTTCTTGGGGTTAAAGGCCTCACCCGCTCGCCTCCAAACATATTTCTGGTCATTGTGGCCAAACAGCTCAATTTTTGTTTCATCTGACCACAGAACCTTCCTCCAGAAGGCCTTGTCTTTATCCATGTGATCAGCAGCAAACTTCAGTCCAGCCTTAAGGTTCTGCTTCTGGAGCAAGGGCTTCCTTCTTGCACGGCAGCCTCTCAGCCCATGACGATGTAAAACACGCTTGACTCTGGACACTGAGACCTGTGTTTCATCATCTTCTAATTCATTGCAGACTTGCTTTTTTGGTGGTTCTCGGTTAACTCTTGACCATCCTGACCAATTTTCTCTCAGCAGCAGGTGATAGCTTGTGCTTTCTTCCTGATCTTGGCAGTGACATGCACTTTATACTTGCAAACAATTGTTTTCACAGTTGATCTTCGGACCTGTAGCTGATTTGAAATGGCTCCAAGTGACTTTCCTGACTTGTTTAAGTCAATTATTCGCTTTTTCAGATCCATACATGGCCATAATATCATTGCTGTATGTATATTAACCCATTAAAGGTATCATGACATTCATTTTCACTTTTTTTATTTTCAATGTTTTATTTGGGGTTTTATGACCTCAATTACACCCAAAAAACCTGAACTTAGAACATTCAGTGGATTTTCTGTGGTCTGGGGTTTTCTGAATAATTAGGCTGAAAAGTAATCTGAGCTTGGCCCTTCGACAGTGAGGTCACAGTCGATTAATCCCGCCCACTCTCCTCCTCGCCCCTCCCCTCCCCTATCCTTTCCTTTGGGGGGGGCGGAGCAGAGGCGATGATTGACAGGCAAAATCCCTCACCAGCGACACCCGCAGGCAAAGATTTCTTTTTTCATTGCAGTTGAAAAGGCTTTAGAAATGTGAGAGAAAAACACCTGCCATGGATCACTGGAATGGAATTTTCACTTAAAACTTTTTGTACACTTTTGAAGGACCAGGACAAAGACTTTGAATGTGGTGTAAAAGTGAATGTCATTAAACCTTTAAGACCTGAAGACGATTCTTCAAGTGTCTTCTAAATCCCAACAGTATTCTAAAAAAACATATGTTTCTATATCAGTGGTGCTCAAACTTTTTCATGTCAAGGACCCCCAATGTTTTTGGCCGCTGACCCCCATCTCAAAATATTTAGTTCCAGGGACCCCCAGAAGCAATGATTTGAGTTAAAAATGTTTGCTTTAAAACAATATATATTCAAAGATTCGCACACATTTTCATAATTTAAAAAAAATTGCAGATCTACAAGCTCATAGATCGCTATGAGCTTGTAGATCTGCTATTTTTGAATAGCCAAAGTGTAAAATAATGCTTTTTAGCTCAAATCAAAAATAAATGAATTCATGATTTTTTTGTATGACAAAGAAGTATTTGCTCCATTCAACCTATCAAAAAAAAAAAAGATTGGAAAGTCAAAGCTGTCATGACATACATGTCCTTTACAAATGTATGTAAACTTTTAATCACAACTGTATGAGGTTTCCACCTGACAGCGACGATATACAGTACGTTAGCAACGTTCACATGCTTGGGCCGTGCTGCTCAGTGATTTAATACAAGGCATAGGGTGATGATTGTGATGATTCTCGGCCCACCCCGCAGTGCACAGATGGTGTCTTGATGGTCCGGTCAACTTCGGCGCATATGCTTATATTGCAATTTCATGGCTCCACTGAAAAAAAGAGTGAATCGTAGCCTTGGTGTTAACCCATTAAGATCAGGGAACGCATCTGTGTCATTTTAGATTGTAACCACTTTAACCATTATTTTATACTTTGGCTATTTTTTTTTTTTTTAAATCATGAACATTTGTACAAATCTTTGAATATGTATATTTTTAAAGCGAACATCTGTAACTGTCTTCTAAAATCCTGACAGTTTTTTTGAAAAACACTTGAGTGGTTCTCAAACTTTTTCATGTCAAGGGCCCCCAAAATGATATGTATTTGGCCGCGGACCTCCATCTGAAAATATGTTGTTCCAGGGACCCCCCAGAAGCAAAAGATCTGAGTTAAAAATGTTCGCTTTAAAAAATAATATATGTATCAAAGATTTTGAGTGCCGCGCTATGAGCTTGTTATCTGCTATTTTTGAACAGCCAAAGTATAAAATAATGGTTAAAGTGGTAACACAGCTGCGTCCCCGGTTTTAATGGGTTAAGCTGGACTTGATGGACTTCGGAGGGTGCAGTGTTGATGTGTTGTTTGTGTGGTTGTATGCATGGATTAACCCATTAAGTGCCTTCTAAATCCTAACCGTTTTCTGAAAAACCTATGTTTCTATATCAGTGGTTCTCAAACCTTTTCATATCAAGGACCCCCAAAATATGTATTTGGCCGCTGACCCCCATCTCAAAATATTTTGTTCCAGGGACCCCCAGAAGCAAAGATTTGAGTTACAAATGTTTGCTTTAAAATAATATAAATATATTAATTTGCACACATTTTCTAGATTCTTCAACAATAGCAGATCTACAAGCTCGTAGCGCGGCACTCGGTGCCGCGCTATGAGCTTGTATATCTGCTATTTTTTAATAGCCAAAGTGTAAAATAATGCTTTTTAGCTCAAATCAAAAAGTGACACAGATGCGTTCCAGGTCTTAACTCATTAAGTGCCAATGACGTCGCAGACGTCACGTTTTTCATAAGCCCAGAGTGCCAATGACGTCTGAGACGTCATGAAAAAAAAAAAAAAAAAAAGAAAAAAAAAACTCAAAAAAATATCTTTTTTTTTTTTTTTTTTTTTTTTTTTTGAAAAAAAGGTTCAGAACCCAAGATATGATGATTTGAAGATTTGCTGCTCCATTCACTTCTTGTTTAACTTTTTACTGAAAAAGGCTGTATCTCGGCTCCAAAGCACTTTTTTTTTACAATGTATTTTTGGCCTTGGCACAGGGGTGATATAGCCAGAAATATTTTTGGCACTGAATGAGTTAATGGGCTAAAGTTCTCAGTCGCTACGACTGATTTCAGTCATTTGGATTCCATAGAAGCCAGCATGTCTTCTATGGAAACATGTTACGCACCGAAAATAGGCTATTTCTGGTTATTATTTTAAGATTAGAGCATTTGAAGTGTTCAAACTAGCAGTAATGTTCTGATGGATCGTCCATAAAACCCTAATGGTCTCAAAGCATAGGTTTAAAGCCTCAATCTGTGATTTCTTCACCTGGTTGGCATGGTATGTAACACAGCAGGAACAATATTACTAAAGCATTATTTTACATAGTGTTAATTGTTTAGCCCATTCAATCCGGGAAAGCATCTGTGTCACAATCATTTTAACTACTTAAACCATTATTTTGTACTTTGGCTATTAAAAAATAGCAGATATACAAGCTTTGTGCAAATCTTTGAATATATTTTTAAAGCGAACATTTTTAACTCAAAACGTTGCTTCTGGGGATCCCTGGAACAAAATATTTTGCGATGGCGGTCCGCTCCCAAATGCAGATATATATATATTTTTGGGGTCCTTGACATGAAAGAGTTTGAGGACCATTGATATAGCAACATACGTTTTTCAGAAAACTGTTAATTTAGAAGACATTAGTAGAATCGGCCTCAGGTTTATCCATGTGTATGGCATCAGCGTGGCGACGTATCTTTTGACGACGGCGTGGCCGAAATGGTACCGCATTAACTCGTCAATCTGCACTTATGAACGTTGTTCCAAGATTAAAAACTCAGTCCTATACTGCCGGGGGGACACGGTCTTGATTTGCTCACTGCTTCACACTGCCTGTTCCTGTCTTATGGCTGCTGTTCCACTCCTCTCTGCCTTCATGACCTCACTCCACATGTCCAAAAGTCAGCTTGACATGACTTCACGCCTTCATTCAGCACTAAAAGAGGCTCTATGCACAGCAGCCATATTGGGAATGAATTGGGCTCCTTCCCAACTTCCTTCACAGGTGTTACCAATAATACTAATTAAGGCTCTGTTCCATTTAGTGTAGCACAGTGGTTGTCAAAGTACCCCCATAACTCTGAGAGTGTACAAATGGAACCAAAGGCACCATAAGGGGCCATTTGGGAACCAAAATGGAGTGCTTCTAGTGAGCCAGCATGCACAATATCACCACCCTGACCAGAATGGAGCAGAGCCTTCATTAGTATAATTGGTAACACATGTGAAGGAAGTAAGGAAGAGGCCCAATTCATTTCCAAAATGGCTGCTGTGCATAGAGCCCGACCTCTCTCGCATATCGTCGCTGTCGGGGCAGAATCTCCATATTCTAGATTTTATTTTTTTTATTTTCGGAAATTGACGCCCTACTTGATCGTACCACAGCGTCGCACGAAAGCATCAAAAGTAGCAGATTCGGCGAGCTCGAAACGCGGCGCAAGCTTGCGGATCTGCTACTTTTGATGCTTTTTTAAATTTGAATCCGGAAAGGTAACAGTTTTGGACGTGATGTTTCCATCCCGACAGAGACGATATCATTTGGTCCTCCCACAGTCTAGTGTTGATTTAGACAGCAAATTTTGGTTCTGTTATAGTCATAGTCTTTTGAATCAAATTCCTTTAGTTTTAGTCATATTTTAGTCATCTGAAATGTTTTACTGTTAGTTGACTAAATATAATAAAATTATTAAATCTACTTGATTTAGTCGACTAAAATGTATTTTGGCGGTGCCTTGATGGCGTCGTAATGGCTGATATTACACTTGGTTGCGTGCTGAAAATAGCCGATCTACAAGCTCTGAGCTTGTAGATCTGCTATTTTCAGAGGGCGACACCCGAGCGCAACCAAACATAAAATGACTTGTCTTTTAGTTTTACTGGATCTCTTCTCCACTAGTCCCTCTCCAACATTTTAGTCTAGTTTGTATTTGTTGACGAAATTGTCATTATATTTAGTCATAGTTTTAGTCATCGTAGCTTAGTTTTCATTTCGTTTTTATTTAGTTTTTGTCAGTGAAAAAGGGTAGCCGACGAACATTTTTCGTCATAGTTTTAGTCGACGAAATCAACACTGCATCCCGACAGAGACGATATCATTTGGTCCTCCCGCAGTCCCTCTCTGGCTGTGATGGCAGTCGTTGTTCATCCCGGTCCCCCCCCCCCCCCCCCCCTCCCTCTGTCCCTCCAGGCCGTACTTGGAGGAACCCCGCAACGTCGTCGTGCACAAGGGGGCGGAGCCACTGGGGATCTCCATCGTCGGCGGGGAGAACGGCGGCATCTTCGTCTCCAAGGTCACCGGAGGCGGCATTGCACACCAGGCGGGGCTGGAGTATGGAGACCAGTTACTGGAGGTATGAGCGGATTCCAACGACTCTCAGTTGTGTTGGTAGCAGTGGTGTAAAAAGTACTCAAATGTTTTACTTAAGTAAAAGTATCAATACTGAAATGTAGAAATTACAGGTAAAAGTCCAGAATTAAAATTATTGGTATCAAAATGTACTTAAAGTACCAAAAGTAGAAAGTACTCATTATGCAGTATGTCCCATTTCACAAGTTTTCAAATGTATAAAAATCTGTTGAAAAAAGCAGATCTACAAGCTCACAATGCATTTTATTTGTTTGACCTTTATTTATTTAGGGAAGACCGCTGATAGCAAGCTCTCTTTTCCAAGGACACCCTGAGTACAACATGACCACAGCATATCTCTGCTGTCGGGCAGAAACCAAAATATTAAGTTTTCAGGAAATGAAAGAAGAAAAAATATGTTTTTAGAACAGCACAATACTGGTATGGTGACTTTATACATTGTCAGATACTTGAATGTGTCCTTATATTATCATCACTTTACCCAAATACAGCTCAAGTGGAGTTAGGAGGTTTTTGACCATTAATGTGGAGATAGGTTTTTTTTTTTCTAATCAATGATGGAAAACTAACACAAGTTGGAGTTAGGTGGTTTGACCGACAGTTTTGAGGATCCAATGGAGTTAGGAGGTTTAGTCAAAAGCGCTTTTTAATACTTTTCATTGGTTAAATATTTTTAAAACCCATTAACTGTTTTACATTTTTGTTGAAAAATGGAGATAGCTGGTTTCTGTCCGACTGCGACGATATACAAAAAAACGATATAAATTTAAATAAAATGCAATATAATTAACAACATTAAAAACATCACAATGCAGATAAATAAGGACTATGCAAAGCAGGTGCAGTCCTTATATGTCAGGGATGTCAAACTCATTTTAGCTCAGGGGCCACATGGAGGAGGGCCAGAGGGCCAGAGGGCCGGAACCGGACCGGTAAAATCATGGCATAATAACTAATAATAACAATAACAACAACTTCAGATAGTTTTCTTTGTTTACTTAACTTAGTCTTAGTTAGTACAAGCACATTCTGAAAATGTAAACTTCACAAATAGGGATGGCCAAATGGAGACATTTTATTAACCGTTTACCGTTAGGCCTTACCGATTAATTAACTCTTACCCTGCCAGAGTTTTTTCAAAAAGTCTGTAGCCTCTGCCAGGGTTTTGACCGATTTTGGTACCTTTTCGCATAGCCACAGAATATTTTTCTCCAGTATGATTGATCCCCAGAAAATGTCTAATCACAGATGAGATTCAGGTGTGGTTTCACAAATGTCAACGAGGTCAATTTGACCTTGTTGTCATGTGTTGTTTGATGTTTGAAAATAGCTCAAAACCAGTAGTTTCAAACCAAAAAACATTGTGAATTGTTTGTCCGTTTCAATTTTAACATTGAAGTGGATGGAGCAGCAAATCTTTGGGAATTGTTATCTCCTTATTCGTTTGGAATATCGAAAAGGTGTCAATCTTAAATAATTAGAGAATCTTTTTAGAATTTTTTTTTTTTTTTTTTTTTTTTTAAAGACGTTTTTAAACGTCTTTGGCAGGCAATAGCTGAAGGCCCAAAGACGTTTATAAACGTCTTTGGCAGTTATAGAGTTAATCGATAACCGTTAAGATTTTTTTTTTTTTTTTTTTGTGCCAAAATACATTTTATTTCAAAGGGCCAAGTCTACACAGTTTGTTTTGTGTCTCCAGCAGAGTTTCTAGTGTCTCTATCTCTCTCTGGAAGAGGTTGCACATGAACTCTGCAGCCGCACTGAGGCGCTCCAACACAAACAATATCAATACAAAGACGAGGAAGAAGAAGAGGAAAGTGGAAGTTACGTGTGGTTGCAGGTGTAGACTTGGCCAAAAAACTATTAAAAGATGTTTGGCAAAAAAAAAAAAAAAAAAAAAAAAAACTTTTTTTTTTTTTTTTTTGGCAAAATCATCTCGCGGGCCGGATTAAACTAGTTAGCGGGCCTGATCCGGCCCGCGGGCCGTATGTTTGACATCCCTGTTATATGTAATGCATCCTCAAGTAGTACCCTAAATATCTCTATAGAGATCAATCCATCCAGTTTCAGAGAGTCCTGGAGTTTGTTCCATTTGTTTGGGGAACGAATGGAACAAACTCAGTCTGAGGAACTTGGAGTGAATCCTATAAGCACCTTCCTCCTGTGAAAACAAGATTAAAAGTGAAATCTGCCAAAAGAATGTCTTTCTTAACTCTTTGACTGCCAGAGTATTTTCATAAAGTACTCCCCCAGTGCCAGCAATTTTCGTGTTTTTTTATTTTTATATTTTGAATTTTTCTCATGAAAATAATTTAAGGACACATAATGTAAAGACCCAGCACAAATTCGCCACTAGAGCGCAGCACATGACAGCTTTGATCATGTCGTTGGGTCTCTCTCACCCTTCTTCATAGATTAGACAAGGAAAAACATGAAAACGGATGTGACGTCCCCCCCATTGTTTTGATCGGCGAAAATTACGTTGTGATATACGAGGGCGATGACTGATCGTCACCCAGACCATAGATTATAGAAGAGAAACTGTCCGTTTGTCCGTCATACCGTGTGAAAGACCGTTTATTTACCTATTTTGGACGAAAATGACTGGGGAAAAGAATCAAAAACCGGAAACGGAATCCAGGTCATGAAACCGGATGCAGATGTCCGTGAAGTAAGTGGAACTTGAGAATAACATTGAATATTAAGCAGCATAGCGCAATCAGAGATTAAACAATGAACGCGCGTCCAGCGCGTCGAGCGCGTCGACGGCCAACTGGACAAAGTAGCACTTGACGCGTTATCGCGTCGTCCGCAGTCAAAGAGTTAAAGGAGCACATCACCCATGTTCAACCTTATCTTCGTCATTTTGTGCTCACCAGTGTTGGGTTACGTTTCAAAGTAACTAGTTAACATCCTCTGACCTGGTTCCCCGAGCTTGTGGATCTGCCACTTTTGATGCTTTTGTGTGACGCTGTAGTATGATCAAGTTGGGTGTAAATTTACCAAATAAAAACACAAAGTTAAAACATGGAGATGGGAGGTTTCTGCCCGACAGCAACATCATGGTCACTTTTCTCCTTTTCCAGTATAACGGCATCAACTTGCGTAACGCCACGGAGCAGCAGGCGAGGCTGATCGTTGGGCAGCAGTGTGACACCATCACCATCACGGCTCAGTACAACCCTCACATGTACCAGCTGGGGAACCACTCACGCTCCAGGTAATGGGGAGAGTTACCTATCCATGAATCCAAGTCTCCATGGGGTGACTAATTGATAGAAAAAAAGAAATGTTTTGGGTGAACTATCCCTTTAACACATTGAATGCCAGTCGCGTAGATCTACGCGAACCTATTTAAAGCCGCAGCGTGCCAGTCGCGTAGATCTACGCGAACCGCCGATTCCCATTGAAATTGCCCCAGGTGCACTTTCCGAATTTTTTTGATCCATTTCCGTTTCCGGTTTCCGGTCGGAAACAGAATTATTCGGGTTCCGGTTTTTTCGATCGTATCCGCTTCCTGTCTGGGACCCTGTTTAAAACTCGATTTTCTCGGTTGTTGTTTTTCTCCTCGCTGATCACTGTTTAGCGTTGATCCACTGTATCTTCAAGATGGCGGCTCGCATTTGGAAACTATTTTCGCTGGCCGTTTCTCACAGATCCGCTGTGTGTTTAGAACCAAATGAACGCGCACTTTTAACTTATTTAGCGAGGTCTGTGGCGACATGAAAAAAACAAAAAAACAACAATAAAACGCTGGCACTGGTGAGTACATTATGAGATTAAACTCTGGCATGGAATGTGTTAACCTGTGTCTTCAAAATCCTAACAGTTTTCTGAAAACTTAGGTTGCTATAATCAGTGGTTTTCAAACTTTTTCATGTCAAGGACCCCCAAAATTATATGTATTTGGGCACGGACCCCATCTCCAAATATTTTGTTCCAGGGACCGCCATTTGCCATTTTTTAAACTATTTAAAAAACATTTTCAAATAGTTCAAATAGCCAATCTACAAGCTTGAGGAAGGCTGACGTGTTGAAACGTGTCCGTTTCTTTTTCTGGTTATTTGACTGCTTGCTTCTGATCTTCAACATTATTATAGACTAAACTTGTTCAGAGAGTGAGGATGTTTCTACCTCAAGACTGTCCTTCGAGTTGAGTTGAGTTGAATCTGTGGTTACATAAACCCACCAAGCCTCTGTCTCCGGAGTATCAGTGGAAGGACTTCAAAGCCAGAACTCCTGAGATGTAAATAATCCGATTCTCTAGAATCATCAAGGACTACACCGAGATTAGATTAGATCGATAGTTCTCAAAGTGGGGTCTAGGGACCCAAAGGGTTCCTTGAGGGGGGTCCAAAGACCCAAGAGTGCACAAATGGAACCAAATGGGTAAAAAAAATAATTAAGGAATGGCTCCAACTCACTCTAAATTCTCCAAAGCGTTAATAAACAGCAGTCAAACAAACAACGTTTCGACCTTGCAGTCTACCCTTTTTACATATCTTTATTGATTCTCAATTTGACAAAGTTATTTGTACAAATATTCCTCCCTTTTTTCCCCTACATATACACAAATGGCAGTTCATATATTACTGCTCAGCGTGCTCTAGTCTAGAGTGTCCATCAATTCACAAACTCAGTTTTGCGGGGAAAATGAAACCATAACGGATATCCATGGATTTCAATCGTTTTTTTACTGGATCAAATCGTCTCCTCCTCCAGTTTGATCAAGTAGGGCATTCATTTATGGAAAATCACCAAAGGTTAGAATATGAAGATAAGAAGTTTTTGCTGAGTACTTGTTCCAACGCTGTTGTTTTTGTGTGGAACTGTGTGTTGCAGCTCTCGTCTGGAGCCCATCAGCACCCAGTCCCCCGTCGGCGGTGGTGACGACAATCACTCCATCGCCATCGACACGCTCAGCGAACAGGACGAGGGCACCCTCACCCCCTCCTCCAAGCAGACCACCCCCACCACCAGCCCACATAGCTTTATTAGGTAAAACACACACACACAACCCCCAATAACTCTGAGAGCACACAAATGGAACCAAATGGACCTGTTCCATTTGTGCGCCATTCCATAGTGTGATTCCACCAGTCCTCTTTGTCATCGTTGGCCAAAAACAGGATCAATTTTGTATTTTCAAAACATTGTCAAAAATAGCTATAAATGACATGAGACACTCGGGTGGCACAAACACAATTGGCCCCGTGTTCGGGGGACGGAAGCCGGGCTGGGGGGGGCGGCACCTGTCAGCCGGGAGTGTTGGGCGGGAGGAGTAGGGCGAAGGCCGGTGGGGGCTCCTCACTGGCAGGTGAGTCAGTAGGATACAACAGCAGTGACAACACAGCAGTGTCAACACAGACAAAACGCAGTGACAACCCCAGTGTGTGGGGAGGAATGAATTGGCATAATGGGGAGAAAAAGGCTATTTTTCAGCAAATTAATTCATGCAGGTGAATGGAAACGAATCTTAACGATTATGCTAAAGAATAATTGTTCTAAATGATTATCTCAAATAATTGTGAGTATAATGACCCCCCCCCCCCACGCAGGGTGCCCTCTGAGGGCGGCATGAAGGTGGGTGAGCCTCGGCTGGTGACGGTGCGTCGCCCCGGGGTGGAGGTGGGAGTCACGCTGTGCGGAGGGAACCTGCGCGGCGTCTACATCGACGGCCTGGAGGAGGACAGCCCTGCCAGGGGCCCCGATGGCCTGCTGCCCGGGGACCTCATCCTGGAGGTACTGTAGTGTGACACACACTTTGCTCACACTAGCACAGAAAGCACACTAGTACCAGTATCAAACACCATAGCACAACGTCGCTGTCGGACAGAAACCTCTTATTTCCATATTTTAACTTTTTGTGTTGCGTCACACAAAAGCATCAGAAGTAGCAGATCTACAAGCTCGAAACGCTGCTCGAAGCGACACGTTTTGAGCTTGTAGATCTGCTACTTTTGAATTTGAATACTGTAAAGTAACAGTTTTAGACATGAGGTTTCCACCCGACAGAGACAATGTCCAAAAAAACACATTTTTTTTTGTTATTATTTTGCATAGGATTTAAAATAATGAAAATAGCCGAGGCGACGTGAGCTTGTAGATCGCCTATTTTCACTACTTTTGTGTGACACTCTTGTGTGATGAAGTAGGGCATTCATTTACAACAAAACATACAAAAGTTGAAATATGGAGAAAAAAAAGGTTCCTGCCTGACAGGCAGCAACGATCGTGTATTATTGTTGATTCTATATATATATATATTCTATATAAGTCAATTTGTATAGGTGTGGTTCAACTGATTTTTATGCTTTTGCTGGGGACCCCCTGGAACCCCCTCGAGCAAACCTGGGCCTGGGGGACCCCACTGATTTATTGGCATTAAAGTACTCACCCCCCTCTTTCAGTATAACTCAGTGAATATGAAGAATAAGACGGCGGAGGAAGTTTACGTGGAGATGCTGAAGCCATCGGAGACGGTTACACTCAGGGTGCAGCATCGCCCCGATGACTTCAACGTGCTCAACAGCACGCCGGGAGACGGCTTTTATATCAGGTACTGTTACCTTCTACCTTCTACTGTGTCCTCTCTGGCCACCCTTTTCACATTGCCATATTATAGCGCAACGGGGAAGCCGATTTTTGCAATACACATTTCTTTATATTACTCCTACAGATTTTGTCCAAACATCACGCAAATCGGTACACATTATCTCTGTAGCAGGGGTTCTCTAACTTTTTTATACCACGAGTCACAACCCCATATTATGAGGACCTTTTTTGGCCCACAATAACCTACCTAACCTGACAGAGACCTGTGCCCCGAGGAGCAACTTTTTCTAGTTAATAATAAATTGTTCCTCCATGCAGAGCACTTTACGAGCGGGTGGGCGAGACGGAGGGAGACCTCAGCTTTAAGAAGGATGACATCCTCTACGTGGACGAGTCTCTGCCAAGGTTTGTACACTTTTAGAAATTTTCATTAATTTCTTTATTTTTGTCATTTGGACTTAATTATGGTGTTAATGTTGACATCAAATTTGTATTTATAGTGCAGCGGATTAGTAATACAATTGTGCACTTTTTGTAAGAAACGTGAAACTTTCAGCATAGTTAGTAAATACAATAAAATTAATTTTCAGATTAGGAAGAAAGTCAGATTTGAGAGGTCAAGTCCAAGATGGCCGCCAGTCCACTAGGTCTAAATGTCAAACCCATATAATTGTGTAACTAAATGCTGTATCAAAACCTTTAAGGCGTTTTCTCGAACTAAGTTGGGGTTGTCCATTCATTTGATGCTACTTTGGAGATTGCCAGAATCAAAGGACATGCATTTAAATCAAGGTCAAGTGTATTTTAGCGTGGACACTGGATATATTGCAATATAGTGAAACTTTACTTCCATTTTGTGACAATAGGAATTATACAAAACAAATGAATGAATAAACCCACCACGGTGGTATTCTATTTTAATACTATATTAACACATTCACTACCAGGTATTAATTAATTAATTCATCCGCCACTGCCAGCGGTTTTACCTTATTTTGAGTCTTTTTGACAATCCACCGTTCTTTTTTTTTCAACCCGGATGTAAACAAACGATGTCTCCGTGGGGAGACGAGTCTCTTCCCTTTCCACCGGAACGAAAACATTGTAACCGCGATCGTCCGTTGTGTTGTTATCCGCAGTTGAATATGGCACACGTTTCGCACACGTTCATGAGTCTCTCTTTGTGCTCCTGCACGAATATACAAACTCAGGCGCGTGTGAGTTGACTATAAAAAGGTGCTCTGTGCTCAGGGGCTGCTTCGGCACATGGATGGCCTGGCAGCTGGATGAGAATGCCCAGCAGATCCAGAGAGGCCAGATCCCCAGCAAGTACATGTGAGTTGAGAGTACGCACACACACGCACACAGATCGTTGCACCATACTATCCCCTGTAGTTGCAGCCATACCATGTGTTTATTGATGTTGAACGTGCTTAGATTTTGACCAATTGATAGAATACTTTATTAACACATTTGGGAAAAAGCGTGGTAGCCCCCGGGGGGGGGGGGGGGGGGGGGGGGGGGCTTGTTTCCATCGTGGTCCTATGTGCTCAATTAATCATCAAGATACATAAAATACAATATCCTCAGCAACACCAAAAGCAACAAAAGGTACATTGTTTCTGTCAAGGATCCCTGAGGGTCTCCGGACCCCACTTTGAGAACCAGTGCTTTAAATAGTCATTTAGATTCCGATTTTGTGAATGGCTTTCTTTTACACTGATATTAAACCCTTAACCACTTGTGCCCTAGCGTCCCTACTCTGGGCAGGTCCAAATATTTGGCGAAAACAGACCTGCCAATGTCGTGCTCCGAAAAATGCCCAAAATTTTTGATGTCCCCACAATTATAGTAATACGTGGGTGTGTGTGTGTGCGTGTGTCTATTTGGCGATTCAGGATGGACCAGGAGTTCTACCGCAGACACAGCGTGACGGAGATGAAGGAAGATGGCGGTTCCGGTAAGATCAGACGTTATTATCGTTTATCAACATATTATTTTGGCCTCAATAATTGTGAAAGAATAGAGCCCGCACACTGGACAATATCGTCTCTGTCGGATGGAAACCTCATTATGTCCGCTTTATCAGCACCGTTAGCGTGACGTTTCGACTTTGGAGCCTTGTGGTCTGAGGAAGAGGCGTAATTTCAGAAAAAAAAAAATATATATATTGCCTAGGGCGCCAAATTGCCTAGCACCGGCCCTGATGGCATGGACTGAGATGGTCGGATCTGAAATCTGATTAATCTGCAAAAAATGATTCAGAGTTGCGGGAAACATAAGCATAAAAGAACACATTTTAAGGTTAAATGTGAACTCTAGGGTACTGTTTCCCAAACAGAGGGTACAAAACGTTTAAGAAGTAGTGAAAAGAGCAGATTTACAAGCTCTGTCATTTTAGATCTTCTATTTTCTCTAGTTTTAGTCCCGGGCAAACATCTAATTTCTCTTTTGGGTCTTGAGATAAAAAGTTTGGGAACCACTGCACTAAGGGGTGGCAAGTGCCCCAACCCCTGAGACCCCAATAAATGACGCCCCAGCTGGTCTGAGGTAGAGCCACTAGGCTCCAAACATCACGCTAACGGCGCTGATAAACCATTTAGTGTACCTTTTTGGAGCATATTCCAGTGTGCGGACTCTTTGGTAGAGATTTAACTCCAAAGGTGTGCAAGAAATCTAAAATGTTTGCTCCATTGATTAGAAATTGATCATTCAAAATATGCTCCTCATTGACTTGGCATTGTACGCTGAAACAGCTCTCAAAGTCGCTCTTTTAGCACATAAACACAAACAAAGCTGATTCAGACAATATAGAACATTATATGTAAACTTCCTGTTGACCTTACTATTTGAAGATCCGGATCCCTGGATCCCGTCCGGGTTCCCTAATGAAAATTGCAATGAAATAGAATGATCGTTTCTAATCAATGGAGCAATTATTTTAGATTTCTTGTCCACCTTTGGAGTTACATCATGGAAAGGTAATTACACAACCCAAACCTCTACCAAAGCGTTCTTGGCCTTTACGTTTTTTTTTAAATGTAATGTGCGTGCTTTCCTACTTGTTGATTGCCACAATTAATGGTGACATGGGGATTGTCATTGGGTTCCCTCGGTGCACGCAGGTAAGACGGTGTCGGCCGCAGCCCGCCGCTCCTTCTTCAGGAGGAGACAGAAGCACAAACGCAGCAGCTCCAAAGACAGCAAGGAGACGGTGGCCCTGGACGCCATCAGCACCGACTCCATCCCCTTCCTAGACGGTAAGGAGGAGGACCACCACAGCCAAAAATGGTGGATATAGAAAGATTGTAGCCACTATAGAGGCGAAATGGTGCACAAATGGCATACAAACGGTCTCCTAAGTGGGTACCGACGTCTGACGGCAGATCTTGCGAACGTCCTATGTTGACTGGTGCTAGATCCCGCGAGCGTGTGTTGCTGGGACAGAGAAAGGCCAATAATAAAGTAGATTTACTCCTGATGTGTCTCTGAAGAAAAGCCATTTTAGTGTAAGAATGTTGGGAAGATTGTGTGGCGATCTGGTCCAATATTTAGTTCAGTGACCATGGGGCTAAAGAATCGTTGTAAGTCTGCTTTTTTCATTTTTTTGGGGGGAAAAAAGTAAAATAAATTTGTAGTTTTTTTTCTTCTGGGGGTCCCTGGCACAAAACATTTTCAGATTTGGGGTCCGCGACCAAATATATATCAATTTGGGGTCCTTGGCACGAAAAAGTTTGAGAACTACTGCTTTGTACTATGCATAAATGTATGTTTTTCCCGGGGTGTGTGCGTGTGTGCGCCAGACTGTGTGAGCCTAGCGTACCAGCGCGTCCAGAAGGTGGAGTGTGCCTCTCCGCGGCCCGTGCTGATCCTTGGCCCACTCACTGACCCTGTCAAAGACATGCTGGTCAAAGAGTCCCCCGGCAAATTCTGCAGATGTGTACTGGGTGAGTTCAGCCATATAACAACACGCAGAGAGTGCTGGAAGAAGTACTCAGAGTGAAAGTAGCAATACCACAATGCAGAAATAGTAGGGGTGTCACAATACGCCTAATCCACGATTCGATTCGACTTAACGTTTAACGTATTAATAACATTAACTTTGGGTTTTATGAACTGTCATTGACATTTTCAGATTCTTCTTTAAGAAAATGTGTTGACATTCTTTGAAAATGTAAGATTCTTTCCCATTCCAAGTGGCTATGACTGCCTTCCAAAGTTTGCGGACCCTGGCTAGACAACCTGGCCTGGCGGAGATACTCTAGTTAAAGGGCAAGACCACTTTGGTAGAGGTTTGGGTTGTGTAGTTACCTTGCCATGATGTAACTTCAAAGGTGGACAAGAAATATTGCTCCATTGATTAGAAATTGATGATAAAAAATATGCTCCTCATTGACTTACATTTTACGGTGAAACAGCTCTCAAAGTCACTCTTTTATCCCCTAAACAAACTTAAACAAAGGTGATTCAGACAATTTAGAACAAAACCAAACCCAGTACTGTTTTTTTTTAAATAAAAATGTTAACTTCCTGCTGATTTTACTATTTGAAGATTTGGATTTGGATCCGGATCCGCGAATATAGTCCGGGTTTTCTTCTTAACACATTCCCGGCCATTGACGGAGATCATCATTAAAAAAAAAAAGAAAAAACACACAGAACCAGGAGATAACGCGATCCAAAGATTTACCGCTCCATTCACTTCTTGGTTAAAGTATTTGGGAAATATTCTGTATCTTGGCTCCTGTGTTTTACTATGTATTTTTGGCAAAACATGCTATTTTCAACTGGGTATAACAGGCGAAGGGGAGGTCGCAATGAATTTTTTTTTAACACATCGGGTGCCAAACACGGTCTGAACCGTGTTTGCGCAGAGTAGCGGTCCGGTGCCGAACACGGTCCAGACCGTGAAATATGTCTTTTTGTTTTTTTCGTTTTTCTCCACACGGGCGGGGCTAGAGCAGCTCTGGGAGTACCCTTTGTGATCTTGAGAAGGATAGGCCAGATAGATCACCGGAAAAAAAAAACATGGCTGCCATCCACTTCCTGTCTATTTCCTTCTTTAAAACACCTATATCTCCGAATCTGTTTCCGGTGGGGAAAACCGGTCATGCGCGATGCGCGATCCCCCCCCATTGTAACTCGCGAGTGAAATGTTATCGTTCCAGGCTGTAGCCAGGGTCATCGCGCAACATGAATGGATGTTTTTTTTTACATGGATTTGCTCCTCGTGGAGTCTAGAGCTTTAAACAGCAAAGCGCAGTCAATGGGGAGAATGCTGGCACCCAACGTAAGTTGTTATGAAAAAATGCTGGCACCTGATGTGTTAAGCGCAGTGAAACCCTCCGTGGTTAGCAACCATCAGGGGATCGATCATACTGGAGATAAATATTATGTGGTTCTTGAAAGATTAGTCAGAATGCTTAAAAATGCTGGCAGAAGCTACAGCCCGTTTTAGAAAATCCCTGGTAGCGAATGTGTTAATAAAAATTGCAAAATCAACAGGAAGTTAACATTTGTATTAAAAAAAAAACAGTATTGGGTTTGGTGATGTTCTATATCGTCTGAATCAGCTTTGTTTGTGTTCGTTTGTGCTAAAAGAGTGACTTTGAGAGCTGTTTTACAATACAATGCAAGTCAATGAGGAGCATATTTTGAATTATCAAATTCTAATCAATGGAGCAATATTTTTTTATTTCTTGTCCACCTTTGGAGTTACATCATGGCAAGGTAACTACACAAACGCGTTTCGACCACGTTTCGAGCTTGCAGATCTGTTACTTTAAATGCGTTACTCTAAATTAATATGCATTTGTCAGCAGACCTCCATCTGAGAATATTTTGTGCCATGGATCCATACAAGATCCCTGTTGAAGAGCCCTGGTTTAACTGTCTGTTTGGGATCCACAGAGGTGATGAAGGCATCTCAGCAAGCCATCGAGCGAGGCGTCAAAGACTGCCTCTTCATCGACTACAAGCGCAGGAGCGGCCATTTTGACGTGACAACTGTCGCCTCCATCAAGGAAATAACGGAGAAGGTACTGTGTCGTTTCCTTCTCCTTGTCCAATTATAATATCGTCTCTGTCGGGTGGAAACCTCATTATGTCCAAAACTGTTACTTTTCAGGATTCAAATTCAAAAACGGCAAAAGTAGCAGACCGATCTACTACCTTTGCTACTTTTGTGTGACGCTGAAGTACGTTCAAGTAGGGCATTAATTTACGAAAAGTTAGAATATGGAGATGAAGGGGTTTCTGCCCGACAGCAACGATATTTGACCTGGCAGGATTAAGTGGCTTGTGAATGTCCTCCAAGGTAAGGTATTGCTATTGTAGAGGCTTAAGCCAGTAATTCCCAACTTGTGGACCGTGAGGGGGTTCTAACTGGGCCCCCCCAAAAAATGGCCAAAACACTGAGATTTTAATGATAATATTAATATATCGTTGCTGTCGGGCAGAAACCTCTTATCTCCACATTCTAACTTTTTGCGTTTTTTCGCGAATTAACGTCCTACAGTAGCTGATCATGCTATACAGAGTCACAAAAAGCATCAAAAGTAGCAGAGATACACAAGCTCGAAACGCAGCGTGAAATGACGCGTTTTGATCTTGTAGATCTGCTACTTTTATCGTTTTTGAATTTGAATCCTGAAAAGTAACAGTTTTGGACATGAGGTTTCCACCTGATGGAGACGATATATATATTTTTTTTTTAAAAAGGTATTTTTCTCCTTTAAAACACAATCGATTGATTGATCATTAAAAGGATCCGAAAATAAACTCTGCCTTGTTAAGTGCTCAGTTGAGTGGGCCAAAAAAATAATATTTTTCAAAGATTTTCCAAGTGGGCGCGGAATCTGGCGTCGGCCCGTCATAAAGAAATGTCCCCCTGCATCCGACACATCCTTGTTGTCCAATGCTGTTTGTTTGTCCCCCTTGCTGTGTGGCACTGCAGGACTGTCACTGTCTGCTGGACATCGCTCCCCACGCCATCGAACGCCTCCACGCCGTTCACATCTACCCCATAGTCGTCTTCATCCGCTATAAGAACGCCAAGCAAATCAAGTAAGTAGCAGTCGCTGTTCATTTTCGACAGTAAAATTTTGATTTAGTTTTTAGTCATAGTCTTTTTGAATAAAATTCCATTTTAGTCACATTTTAGTCATCTGAAATGTTTTTATTTTTGGTCTAGTTTTAGTTGGTCTGCGACGCGTTGTGAGCTTGTAGATTGGTTATTTTTGGAGTACAACACTTAGGTGCAACAAAGCATAAAAGGAATCATCTTAGTTCTACTGTATTCTACTGTAGATTTAGTTTGTTGACAAAATTGGCAGTATATTTAGTCATAGTTTTAGTAGGTTCGTTTTTATTTAGTTTTTGTTTAGTTTTCGTCAGTGAAAAAAGGTTACTACACACACACACACTCACTCAAGCACACGCACACACACACACACCAGGGGTCGCGCTAGGATTTTAATCTGCCGGTCCTAATGTCCGGAATGATTTCAAATTTATCGGACATCTGATAAAAATACCGGTCATAATTATGTTTATGCATTAATTGCAAGCAGATGCGTAAATACAGCCTACAGCATTATATTTTGGATTGAGCTATTTGAACATGAACCATGATGAACGAGTAATAATAATATACAAATTTTATATAGCAGCAGGGTCATCTGGCACAATTACATTAATTACCATTTGCGCATGCTGCGTCACTGCGTGCGTAATGGTTTCTCAATAATCAATTGCAGACTTTGAACGCATTTTCTAATCAGCTGACAGCTGACCTGTTAGGGCAATAAATTATAGACCACTACTCACTCACAGGAGATAGTTAGGCAGTGGATGCTGTCCGTGCCTCTAGTTGGGACAGCCGTGGGAAAGTTGATGAGTTGTGAGAATCTTGTCGTCTCCTCATAGAGCTATTCAGTTCAAAGTGGTAACGTTTTAACGTGTCCCCCTCATAGAGTTAAAAATAGGTCCACCTTTATGATTAACGTCGTGTTTCACCTGGATGCCATAGTTGCAGTAGCCTATAGCTGTTGTGAAGAGTATTTACGCATCTGTGTTGGATGTTTCATCATGTTAAACTGTAGTAGAGCAACTTGCCAACTTTACTCATAAGTGCCCTTGTAGTAGCCTAGTGTCTGTGACATATTCTAACTCGTAATGATACAACTTATGCGTGACTGACTGTCACACAACTTTATCTAATATAGCCGGACCGCGGTCTCTGTCTGACCACAGAGTTAAAATATATTGCGACTGCGACACTACGCAGCAGCAACAACTACTCTCTTTTTCCGGTTGTACCTTCACAATAAAGTGTCTCCCATTTACTTCCCAATAGAGCACATTTTACACTGGTTATTGTTAACAGGAAATAGGTGTAAATTAACAGCGTGTGACACACTCTTTCGTTCTATCTCTCGCTCTCTCTGTAGAAACACACACACGCTGTTAAGAGAGAGCAAGAGCAAGAGCGAGAGAGAGAGAGAGAGAGAGAGAGCTTGCAAAGCAGAGGATTTGAAATGTGCCTGATTTGCGGTGAAAATTAATGAACGTGCCGTGTCATTGTCAACCGGTCAGGATGTCCGGAGAGGTTTATTTTTTCCGGTCTTTGTCATACAAAATCGGTCAAAACCGGCAATTATCGGACTAACGCGACCTCTGACACACACACACACACACACACACACACACACACACACACACACACACACTCCAATCTGAACCTTTTACCAATTGTAAGCCTATTGCACGTATGTAGAAGACCTGCTTTAACCATAAAACAACCATTTCTCTAGTGAGGACCAGGAAAATGGTCCTCGCATTGTCTAATTCTCAAATTCTACTATTAGTAGAGGACCTGGCTAAGATATGTATGCACTTAATTTAGGAGAGAATATCTCAACTGTTTTTAGCTAATATGACCCCAGGGAACAACTTAGGAACTATGAGAAATTCTCTATCCGGGGCGAAATACCAGAAAAAAAACCACGCCCTTTTTAAAATGACCACACTTCCAACATGGCTCTATCTTCTAAACCGTTGGAGCTACAGATTTTCTGAGGTGCTGAAAATGTTCAGAATACTCATGTTTGGGAAACCCGTGCCGGCAACCCTACAGGTCATCATAGTGGCCAAATCCAATATGGCCGCCACCTGAAAAAGGTTTTTCTATAACTTTTGAACCAGATGAGCTATGAATGCAAACTTGGTGTCTAAATCATGTTTTTTGACAATTAGAAACATGTTGGAATGCTTATCTTTATGACTGGGTGTTTGCATATTTCAAAGATGGCGACTATCTGACAATTAGTTTTACTTCCTTTAATCTTCTTCATTTTTGGAAACTTTCTATTTCATACGTTTTGAGCATTAAAACCAAATTAGAATGCTCATATTATGATTGAAGCCATCTAGACAATCTGATTTGCTTATTACAAATATGGCCTATATCAAAAATGTTATACAACATAAAGTTTCATCCAGATTTGAGTGTAGAGTTGTTGGAATGAGTTAAGATCAAACTGAAGAAAAGAAACAACCTGTGTACAGATGTTGAAACAATAGAATATGAGTTGAACCCAAATTATACAGCAACAGCCAGTACAGTATATGCAGAGCAATGCTCAGTATAAATTGAATAATATCATACTAGTCAAAGGTGTATCGAATTTTAACAATATTATGCTTAAATTAGATTTTTTTTTGTTCTAATCATACAACTTCTATATCGAGGTGCAACAGACTCCAGATTTGCATAATTTGCTTTATGTCCACTACATGACTTTTGAAGCCACGGTGGAGGAGGATGGTGCAAGCTTTACTGGCATCTGCAAGATGGGTCCAGTAAGGTTCCCAAGTCTTAGTCATGGAGTCCCAATACCAGCCCAACATATTGAAATCTGGGATGTAATGGCCTTTTGACATGCTGAATGTATGTATCAGTTCTGTTGCTGTTGTAACACCAAGACAATTATGTACAATGTACAATAATAGAGATTATTCAAATTCTATACATCCTATGATAGGATTACATTTATGCTGTGCATTGTTGCACATACTGTACTAGCTGTAGCTGTATAATTAGGAATGAGTTCTACTCTAAATCATTGTATTGTTTCAATACAATTACATCTGTAAGATACATTGGTTGTTTCATAACATAGTGGCCATATATGTGATATGCACATTAGAGTCCTCTAGATAAATTAAATCATGAAGATAAGCATTCCAACATGTTTCTAATGGTCAAAAAACATGATTTAGACACCACGTTTGCATTTGAAGCTCATCTGGTTCAAACATAGCCAAAACCTTTTTCAGGTGGCGGCCATATTGGATTTGGCCACTATGATGATCCCGAAGGTTGCTGGCTCGGGCACCCTTGCTACATCATCAGAGCATGCCCTGGGTTATATCTGGGACACATTTGGTGCTTTTAGAATGATTCACGCAAATATATTCTTATGGCCCTGGACTGTAATAAGTTGACCGTTTTTAGCCGTTTGTTTTAGCTGTTCTGTAATCAAATATAAAATTTGACATTTTACACTTATCTATTTTCACTAAACATGAGTATTGTGAACATTTTGAGCACCTCAGAAAATCTGTAGCTCAAACGGTTTAGAAGATAGAGCCATCTTTGAAGTAGCGGTCATTTTAAAAGGGGCGTGGTCATTTCCGAGTATTTCGCCCCGGATAGAGAATTTCTCATAGTTCCTAAGTTGTTCCTTGGGGTCATATTAGCCAAGAACAGTTGAGATAATCTCTCCTAAATTAAGTGCATACATATCTTAGCCAGGTCCTAGACTATATGCTTGTGGGGACATTTGGCCCTCATAAGTACAGCAATATAAGTACACGCACCTACGCGCACAACACACACACACACACACACACACACACACACACACACACACACACACACACACAGCTGTGCAGAATGCTTGACTGGTGAAGCCAGTGCCTAAGGGTACGGTAAGGGATATAAATAAATAGAATAAATAGTTTGTGGGGATGTCCTGGTACAGGGACATCCCGTGTGTGTGTGTGTGTGTGTGTGTGACGGATGATACAGAAGGATAAAATACTCTCACTCTGTAACCCATCGTGAGCCCAATCAGTGTTGCCATGTCTGCTTATTATATCGTTGCTGTCAGGTAGAAACCTTATCTCCACTCAACTTTTTGTGTTTTTTCGTAAATGAACGCCCTACTTGATAATATCATGAGATATCGCAACGTGTTTTGAGCTTGTAGATCTGCTACTTTTCCTTTATTTTTATTTTTTTATCCTGAAAAGTAACAGTTTTATACAACGGTGTATTAGGGCCGCCTAGGTGGGGGGAAAAAAAGAAAACAGACAGAACCAGAAGAACAGAGAGCTGCTTCCCTTCAGGCCTTTCATAAGTTATTGTGGGTGTTGTAAGTGCGTACTGTACATCCCATCTTCTTGAGTTACAGTATTTAGCTATTCAGGCTATGCAGCATTCGACATCGCAAAGCCAACAGTGCAACATTTTCCATAACAGCTGTACAGTAAATGCAGTGTAATGGCTTTAATGATGAACACCACATTACCTCAAGAGTATTGATTGTGCTTACACAAGTGCCTCATTAAGTTACGTGGACACATTCCTGGATATTCCTAGGTTAGTCATTATAAGTTATGTTCATGTAAATTAAACATTTATCAACCTAACAGAAAGAAAATAAATGGAAATTCTGAAAGATATTTTTAAATATACGTTTATTGTCATGAACTATGGTCTAAACCATGGGTTCCCAAACTTTTCAGCCTGTGACCCCAAAATAATGCCGAAATTGACTCGCGACCCCACCTAAACCTGGAGGTCATTTATGCACATAAACTTGCACGTTTGGTGCGCATTTGTAATGTATTAAAATGGTAAAATGTACTATTTGTAATCATTTTTAGATTGTATTTCATCCATTTAGTTGAATTTTTTTTTTTTTTTTTTTTTTTTTTTATGACCCAAAATAAATTTGCGACCCCACCGTCAGTCTCCCCAACTTTGGGAACCCCTGGTCTAAATTAGTTGAAGTTTCAGGAAGTGAAGTAAGAAATGTAAGTGTGGTTGACCATTGTCCCGACTGAGCTCTTACATTTAGTTTTGATAACTTTAAAAAATTGCTATCCATCACCAGAATTTTTAGCTCGACTGCAAAACAACACGTAAATCCATATGCTGTTAGAGAAAACACATTGGAGCATCTGTAGCACCAACCCTTCTACTGCTTGCACAGAAATATAAAGAATTAATTTGCAATTTTGCAAGAGTTCAAAACGTGTTTGGATTGTGAGCAGCCAGCACTTTTTTGTCTGTACTTTTCCCCGGGGGAGACCTTCAATTAATGCATATCTCCTATCCAAGTGCACTTCAAAATTAACTGCACAAAGCCCATAATGAGACAATAGAACTGTGTGTACAGCTTACTTTTATCCTGCCAGCCTTCCTCCTGCCAGCAAAATAATAACCTTCCTAAAACCTCTAAACACATTTATTTTAACTCATTCAGTGCCATTGACGTCACCGACGTCACGTTTTTATAAGCCCAGGGTGCCAATGACGTCGCTGACGTCATGGGGAAAAAAATCTAAAAAAAAAGAAAACAAAAAAAGAAAGAACCCAAGATATCATGATTTGAAGATTTGCTGCTCCATTCACTTCTTGTTTAACATCTTACTGAAAAAGGCTGTATCTCGCTTCCTAAGCACTTTTTTTTTACAATGAATTTTTGGCTCTGGCATTCAGAGCCAAACTGCCAGAAATAAGTCAGGCACTGAATGAGTTAACAGCCCTTGTGTGTTTCTGAGCATCCATATGTATATACAGACGGTTGACTAATTGACCCATTAACACATTGAATGCCAATCGTGTAGATCTACGCGAACCTATTTAAAGCCGCAGCGTGCCAATCGCGTAGATCTACGCGAACCGCCGTTTCCATTTCCGTTTCCGGTTTCCGGTCGGAAACAGAATTATTCGGGTTCCGTTTTTTTCGATCGTATCCGCTTCCTGTCTGGGATCCTGTTTAAAACTCGATTTTCTCGGTTGTTGTTTTTCTCCTCGCTGATCACTGTTTAGCGTTGATCCGCTGTATCTTCAAGATGGCGGCTCGGATTTGGAAACTATTTTCGCTGGCCGTTTCTCACAGATCCGCTGTGTGTTTAGAACCAAATGAACGCGCACTTTTAACTTATTTAGCGAGGTCTGTGGCGACATGAAAAAAACAACAATAAAACGCTGGCACTGGTGAGTACATTATGAGATTAAACTCTGGCATGGAATGTGTTAAGACCTGGAACGCATCTGTGTGTCATTTTTAGATTTGAGCTAAAAAGCATTATTTGACACTTTGGCTATTCAAAAATAGCAGATATACAAGCTCATAGCGCGGCACCGAGTGCCGCACTATGAGCTTGTAGATCTGCTATTTAAAAAAAAAAATGAAAATGTGTGCAAATCTTTTAATACATATATTCTTTTAAAGCGAACATTTTTAACTCCAATCTCTGCTTCTGGGGGTTCCTGGAGCAAGATATTTTGAGATGGGGGTCGGCGGCCAAATACTTATCATTTTGGGGGTCCTTGACATGAAAAAGTTTGAGCACCACTGATATAGAGACATACGTTTTCAGAAAACTGTTAGGATTTAGAAGACATTTGTAGAATCGGCTTCAGGTCTTAATGGGTTAAAGGAAAACGCAACGTATCATATGAACATTAGGACATATGAAGTGTAACCCAGGACAGGTAGCGGCCTTAGGTATGTTTCACCCGTTTCAGTTGGAACGGGCCCCGCCCCTCAGTCAGTAACGCACCGGAGATAATTATGTGCAGAACTGTTCCCACCAGCAGCTTTTTATGACCGAATTTGTCGCTCGCAGAAAGTGGCACAGTAGACAGCGAAACATTGTCATATTTAAACTGATTAGGCTACTCTTCTCTAGCCTATCTCTGGCCCTCGGCTCAAAGCCTGTATAAACAGAATACAGTATGACAGACAATGGGAACTCTGCTAAATGACCTTAATGTAACAATGGGAAGTAGGCATGTATTCAAACTGGTGACAATTTAAATTGATTTAATACAAATTTTATCGCGATGCAAACAGCAGGAAAAAAAGAAGAATATACAGGATCTTTGTACGAGAATTAGTCATTTTCTACTGTATTGAAAACAGGATAAGAGAAAACACAGTATTTTTTATTTTTTTTAAATCATTTTTATCCCTCGATTTTGTAACCCTTTTTTTCACCCGGTGCCAATTTGCTAAGTGATCCTGGGCACTACACTCCCCCCACCAGCCTAGGGAGGCCAGGGCCGAGCTCATGCCTCCTTCAATGCATGAGAGCCAACTGACCTTCTTGTCACCTGACCAGTGGCGTAACGCAGAACCCTGCGCGCGTGCGGGGTCTAATTTGGGTGTAATTCGGTCTAATTCGGGTCTAATTCGGTTCTATTTGACCAATATAAATCAACTTTTTTCTTTTTTTTTGCTGTAAAAATATTTGTATCAGCGCAGGCGGGGGACCCCCCTGCTGGTGGACCCCCCGCACCGCATCACTTGCTGCCCCTCCGTTACGCCACTGCACCTGACAGGGGGGAGTTTCCCTGGTTGGACGTAGCGCGTGGAAGGAACACGTTATTCCAACCAGTTCCCTTCCCCTCCATTAGGCGCCCCGGCTGACCAGGGGGAGGCAGTATAGTGACCAGGATTACTACATGTTTTTGTGAGGGTATTAACTACCCTAGGAGACACGGGGAGAACATGCAAACTCCACACAGAGTAGAGAAAACACAGTATTGATAACATATTGGGTGCCAAAACCGGGAATTCCCGGAATTTAATTTTTTCTCCGTGAAATCTTTTTTTTTTTTTCACAAGGGGGGGTAGCGCAGCTCTGGAATCACCCACGGTGACTCTGAGAAGGAAGGGACAGATGGATCACCGTGCCAAAAAACCTGGCTCCCGTCCGCTCCCATTCTATCTCCTTGCGAAAGAACTCTATATTTCCTTAACTTTTTACAGTCGGGAAAGTCATTTTCGATCCGAGATCACAACGCCATGGTGACTCGCGTGAGAGATGTTATTGTTCCACGCGTTAGCCAGGACCATCCACCATCGTGCACGCATATATTGTTTACAATCGGGTGCTCGTCGTGGAGTCTGCAGCTGTAAACAGCGTAGCGTTACAAACGGTGAGATTTTAATAGAACTCTGGCACCGAATGTGTTAGAAAAATAATAAAGAGAAGGAAATACTGGATTTGTGTAAGAGAAATAATCTGGAAACTAATTTTGTGTTCAAAAAATTGTGTACAATCGTATTGTGAACCTAGTATCGGGATTCAAATCGTCTAATGGGAAGTGTTGATGATTATTTTCCATTATAAATTCTGGAATTTAGAGCTTTTAGAGTTTAGCTTGTTGGAACGGCAACGGCAGGTTCTGTCGCAGACTTTCTGTGAATGGGCAATTTTCACTAGTGGGGGAGACATAAAGACTTCTCTTTTGGGTCTCGAGCTAAAAGTTTTGGGCACCAGTGAAATCAGGCTGTATACGGGTTTGTTTGTTTCTAACACCACTTGACACTTCCCTCCCCTGTGTGTTGCCGTAGGGAACAGAAGGATCCGGTGTATCTACGGGATAAAGTATCTCAGAAACATTCCAAGGAACAGTTTGAAGGCGCACAGAAGATAGAGCAGGAGTACAGCAAATACTTCACAGGTTAGTGTGTAGACAAACATAGAACTAATGCTGGTCATTGTGTGTGGTACAGTATATCGTCTCTGTCGGGCAGGGCCGGACTGGGACCAAAATTCAGCCCTGGCATTTTGGTCCGAACCGGCCCACCACCCCCCGGGCCGTTTTGTCAACGGGGGGGGTTTCACTGTTTCAGCCCAGCCCTGCACATGAACTCTGCAGCCGCACTGAGGCCCCTGCTGGAAAGCATCCCAGCCCAAACATTAACGTAACTAATAATTGGGCCGCGCGACCCGGACGTGACCGTAATAATCCTAAAACGGGAGCGAAAATATTTAAAATGGCCGAATGGCCAGTCCGCCCCTGCTGTCGGGTGGAAACCTCATATGTCCAAAACTGTTACTTTTCAGGATTCAAATTGTAGCATCAAAAGTAGCAGAAAGTAGCATCAATTGTAGCATCAAAAGTAGCAGAAAGTAGCATCAATTGTAGCATCAAAAGTAGCAGATCCACAAGCTCGAAACGCGGCGCAAAGCGTCGCGTTTCGAGCTTGTGGATCTGCTACTTTTGATGCTTTTTTGTTTACGCTGTAGTATGATCAAGTAGAGCGTTAATTTGCGAAAAAAACACACAAAAAGTTATAATATGGTGCTAAGAGGTTTCTGCCCCAACAGCAACGATACTTTAATGTGTTTGTGTACAGCACTGTGTATTGTGTTTACATGCATCAGTGGGGTGTTATGCTGTCACATATTATTACATAATCACAGATCGCAATTATTTGATAATCGTTTCCATTCATTTGTACACATTCATCTCTTTGAAAATGTGTGGATCTACAAGCTCACAATGTGAGGTTGCCGATTTTCTATTTTCGAAACTTTTGAAAGTTTAAAATCGTTAAATGCATGGCCTGCTTTGGCCACAGTACATTCTTTATTTTGATTTACTGGTGATTCAGTCATTTATTAGTATATTGAAGTTACGTCCTGTTCAAATGTTAGTTTACAGAGCCTATAAGGCACACAGAAATGTCATTTTAGGGCGCTCGGGTGACGCAGTGGTAACGGTAGCTGCAGCTTAGTCCACCGCGGTGCATCCGCTTTGTCGAGCGTCTGTACGAACACACTTGGCCCGTGTTCGCGGGAGGAAAGCCGGGCGGAGAGTGTGATATTTGTCACTGCGCGTAATCCTACGGGCTTAGGGGCGGCACTTGTCCGCGGGGAGTGTTGGGCGGGAGGAGTAGGACGAAGGCTTTGCGTCCTCCCGGTGGGGGCTCCTCACTGGCAGGTGAGTCAGTAGGATACAACAGCAGTGACAACACAGAAATGTGTGTGGTGTGGAATTCATTGGCAAAATTGGGGAGAAAAAAAGGGGTAAAAAGCAACAACAAAAAAAGAACAAAGGAGGGAAAAAGTCATTTTGATTTATAATGCCAAAAACACAATTAAATCCTTAATCGCGATTACTTGTACGACAATTGAGCGTCAACTAAAACGTCTCCTGTGATAGCCCTATGTTCCATCTACACCATTGGTAACCTTAGGTTGTGATAGCCCTATGTTCCATCTACACCATTGTTAACCGTATGTGTTTGTTTTGTAGGTATTGTCCAGGCTGGCACCCTCCCTTACATTTGCACTCAGATCATGAATATAGTTGATCAGGAACAGAGTAAAGTCCTGTGGACTCCCCTCGGCTCTCCCTAGAGGACACCGGCTGCCACTACAACAACAAACTGCACCGCTCCTCTCCTGACTTGCGGACACTAGTTAATAGTCAATACAAATCCAAGGTACACTACAGCGAGCTACTCTTGTAAATTATTGATATTTTTGTTTGTTTTTGTTACCGTTTGTAATCAGAGCCTCCTATTATTATTATTATTATTATTATTTCTTCCAGAGCAGGTTAGTAGCGCTGGATCTTGACATTAAAGGAGCACGTCACCCATTTTCAATCTTATCTTCATATAATTTGGTCCTCCCTAGGTCTCATTATAAGACGGAACGATTCCCATCTACCCTCTCTGCGTATCATTGGTGGCCTGTGGACAGTTCAGAAACCTTCCTGCCAATTACATCATTGAGGGCTATTGCAAGCTAATAGAAACTACAGCCTTTCTCTTCCTGGAAAGTTGGCGTTCTGAAATAGAAGCCTGTTCTTGCATTAATAACAAATACTAATAAACGCTTGAAATTTTGTTTGAAATAACCAAAAATGATATGAAGATGAGGTTGAAAATGGGTGAAGTGCTCATTCAAGAGTTCACTCGGTCTTCCCTAAGGGTTTATGGTAGTGTTTTTGTAATGCTGCGTTGTAGGCATCTGTTTACAGTTCAAAAGATGTGTCTGAGTATTGGTGTTAATAAATGTTTTTGCTTGAATGCGTACCCCCACCCCCATCTACTCAACCCAAATGAAGTTCAGCATCCACGACCCAGAACCTGTGTACTATCGGTCGGGCAGAAACCTCTTATCTCCATATTCTCACTGTTTGTGTTTTTTTTCATAAATTAACGCCCTACTTGATCATACTACAGCATCACACAAACGCATCAAAAGTAGCAGATTTTTATATCGTTCCATCCATAACCGTTTCGTCTCTGTCAGAGGGACACATCATATGTCCAAAACCGTTACTTTTACTAGCAGAAACTTTTCTGCTAGTAAAAGTAACGGTTTTGGACATATGATGTGTCCCTCTGACAGAGACGAAACGGTTATGGATGGAACGATATAAAAATTTTCATGTCACGATTATTGTGGCCAAAAAATAATTGCGATGATCAAAATGTGCTGAAAACTCTTAAAATGTCACTCTCGGATTTGTAGCTCGGCGAAAGCGAATTGATCCCAGTGTATGACTGGTGGACAATTTAACTAAAATCTCAGCGATACGATTATTGTGAGCGTTTTTTGGTCGTGATGAGCACTAATGACAATCATCGTTCCATCCCTAAATTGCGGTTACACTATATTTACACATTAATTTTATGACTGACAACTTGTGTGTGATGTGGAATCGTGTGTGTGTGTGTGTGTGTGTGTGTGTGTGTGTGCAGGTGAATGAGTGAGTGTTAATGAGAGAAATGTGACGATTGTGTTGTCCAAAAATAATTCTATTTTAGTCAGAGATTAATGTTAGCATGATTTCGAGGCTATAGAGATTGAATGCATTGAAATTAAAGTCCCTCTCCACTCAAAAATGACACGTTTTCTTTCCTACAGTTAAGTCCTCTTGGAGACATGACTTTTGGCTCTTTTTTTTACTATGAAGGGTTAACCCAGAACCTTCCATTACATGAAACTTAACAGAAACCCGTGAAGTTGTGTCGTTTCTGTTGTTGTTTTTGTTTCCATTACAACTAGAACCATCCCTGAAGGGGGAGGTACGCCATGAAAAAATATCTAGATCGGCTGTTTGTGCTATTTTAGAAAACAATTGAAAGTTTAAGTTCTGGGTTCTGTTATTGTTGGGAAAGCGTTTGCTGAAAATAGCCGATCGACCGTAAGCTTGTCGATCGGCTATTTTCTGCAAAAGCTTTCCCCACAATATAGATGCTGGGGTTTAAGTGGTTGACTATTGTTAAACTGCGTATGCGGAACTTGGCCACTAGAGCTGCGCACTTTTCACATTCTTCCACTGGAGGCGGAGCGGTTCTCTGTACCACCTCAAAGTCTCAGCCAGCTGCGTGATGTCACCAATCCCGCCAATTATTGGTCCAATATGCAAATAAGCCATATCCTGGAACACTGAATGTGCTTTTCCTTTGACCAGCAATGGGCTGGGCAAAAGCCCTGGATTTTTCTTTTTTATGTGTGTGTGTGTGGGGGGGGGGGGACATGTTAAGCTAAATATCTATCATAGACTATTTTTGGAGGGGGACTTTAACACGCGTTGATGTTTCGTTCTATGCATTGTGTTTCTATGGTAGCCGGGTGTTTGACGGACTGTTTACAGGCCTTTTCGGAAGTGCCTTTGGAGAAACATGTCTGATCCCAGATCAGCCCCCGTGCCACGTAGCCAGTGAGGAAAACACAGTGGTGGACAGTGACAAAGTACATTTACTTTGTCACTGTTTACAACCAAAACCGGTTCAAATAGCAGATCTGCGAGCTGACAACATGCCGCAATGCATTCATATTAACTCTTTCAGTGCCAATGAAATAAAAAGATTATTGCGAACTGTGCCAACTTTTTTCTTCTTTTTCAAAGTAAAAAAAAAGTGCTTAGGAAGCGAGATACAGCCTTTTTCAGTTATAGGTTAAACAAAGAGTGGATGGAGCTGCAAATCTTCAGATAATGATATCTTGGGTTCTGAAAAAAAAAATCAGAAAAAAGAAAAAACGTTTTAATTTTTTTATTTGTTTTAAAAAAACTCTGGATTTCTCGTTCTGGCACTGAGGGTATTCAGATAAAACTCGGGATAACTCGGGGCCTGGCACTGAGAGAGTTAAAAAGCAAATGTACTTTGTGATTTCGTACTTTTGAATACTTACGTTTTTATTTTTTTTATTTTCACTTTTTGAATACTTTAGTATTTTAAAAGGCAAAGTACTCGAGTAACTTTTAACTCAAAGTATAAATTTGACTGAGCAACTTTCTACTTGTAGTATTCTGACCAGGAGTATCTATACTTTGACTCAAAGCACTGGGGAGGGGGTTGCGCACTATGTCCACCAATGGGGTGAAAAGAGAATTTAGCAGCTGTCTTCCTTCAGGATAGGAACGCTCGGCGTCCTTAATCAAATGTTCCTCTCCGCTCTTCCGCTGCTTAATGTGGGCCGGGGGCTGTTTTTTTTCTTCTTCTTATTTTCTTTTGGGACCGGGTCCAGTGTCGAGCGCATGACAATGGTTTTGAGGGTTTCTATAGGCCGTAGAACAGGTGGCCAATGACGGGTTTAAAAAACTCCTCAGAATGCACTCCAGGGCTATAGACAGACCACTGTGTATCTATCTTATCACGCCGTTTTTCAACGTTAACGACCACCGGGGGGGGGGGGGGGGGGCAGAATGGACCCTTTTAACAGGGTCTGTAACTCTTGAGAGTTTCCATACACTCTCTTACTGTTACTGTACTGGCCTGTAGAGCACCGTTCACACTGAGCACAATAACTCTGACGAAAAACTACTAGATATCGGGTTTTGCTTTCGGGGCAGAAACCTCTTATCTCCATATTTTAACTTTTTCTGTTTTTTCGTAAATTAACGCCCTACTAGTACTTGGATCATACTACAGCTTCACACAAAAGTAGCAGATCCGCAAGCTCGAAACGTGGCGCAAAGCAACGCATTTTGAGCTTGTGGATCTGCTACTTTTATCGTTTTGGGATTTGAATCCTGAGAAGTAACAGTTTTTGGACATATGAGGTTTCCACCCGACAGAGAGAATATAATACATATGATGTTTTAAAAATCATTCTAATTGAAGTGGACGAGTGGTGAGTCCACACCACAGGTTTGGTTCCATTTGTACACTCTCAGAGTTCTGGGGGTCCTTGAAATGAAGAGGTTTGAGAGCCACTCTGCTACACTAAATGGAACGGAGCCTTCATTAGTATCAATCAATAAGGAAGAGGTCCACATTTCTTTCCAATATGGCTGCTGGGCATAGAGCTCATTACAGCCGTTAACAATATTGTTTGGATCACTTTCAGCGTGTTCATTATGAACGGCGGAAACATTGACAGACAATTAAAATCCACCAGGACACCTTAGATGCAATCGGTCTCGCTCTTCCTTTTTGTTATTAATGGAGAGATGAGGAGACGATTATGAGTAGCTAACACGAGCTGGCATTACCTTGTGATAGCCCCCCCCCCCCTTCCCCGCTTATTAATAATCAGTCAGATTGTCCATAATTACATCCAGTCTTTTAGCAGCACAGAGATCTCTCTCTCCCTCTATGTGAGCTCTGACACAGCTGGACGCTAAACTTCATTATCGCTATAGTTATAGTGCTCGGTGCGAATGGCCCCTAAGGGTCCATTTGGACCTCTGGTTGGGCCCCCGAACCGGACATTGAGAACGAGTGATCTCTATCACACTTATCTCTCTGTCACAATATTTAAAGACATTATAGAGTGTAACAAATACGGTATGCAGATGAATTAAAAAACACGCACACTCACATACAAACTATATATATATATATATATATATATATATATATATATATATATATATAATATATATATATATATATATATATATATATATATATTCACACACACACACACACAGAGTATATTAAAGTGTTTATCGCTGCTGTCTATATATATATATATATATATATATATATATATATATATATATATATATATATATATATATATATATATATATATATATATATATATATATATATATATATATATATAGTTCCATGTATTTTCACTAGGTCATAGACCTAGCTGCATTCAACTGTCAAGTTACGTCTTAGCAGGTTATCTCCTAAAATGTTTAGCTGTTTTTGTTTGTTTTTGTGGTTGGTTGTCAGTCACTTATTGTACTCCTAAAAACAGAGACCCTCTGGAGCACATTTGCAGGGTAATATCTTTATAAACATTTTCCGGGGATCCGTTTCAATGTCACTGACTTTTATTGTTATTTAATTGTTAGTTGTTTTCCAAGAGGCAAAAAATATTGACTAAATTGTACCCTTCTTGAACCATATCCTGTATGATATTGTGCCAAAATCCACTACAGCGGACTTCATCCTTGTTTATTCCTGTTTTGCACTTGTTTATTTGTGAACCGTAAACATATAACTGTTGCTAGGTAGACTATGAATAGGTACTATAATTTCTACTGTAACTAATTCACATATATATATATTTTTTGTATGTTTCACATCAGTTCCTTACATTTCATTGATGGCCTTTTGTTCTTCTTAAAAAAAAAGATTCCTCCTTATTTGAATTATCATTGAAAAGGGGATTTTCTTCTTGCACAGTTTTCAGAGGTAAATCAGTCCTTGAGTTTTACTACTTCTACACACACAAAAAAATTGTCATAACAAATTGTAATCTTCCTATTTTTCTGAGTAGGTAGCATATGTTATCAAAATGAGAGGGATGCAACGTTAAGAGAAACACTAGACGCCAGGTACTGATTGCATTTTTTTTTCTTTATTAAAAAAGAATTATGTGATTTGTATGTTTTAAGAGACATTAACATGAGAATAAAACTCATTTTCTGTATCACAACATGGACTGGCTCAGACTGGGTTTTCTTACACAGATGTTTCCATTGCATTTTGTCGCTGTCGGGCAGAAAACGTATCTCCATATTCTACATTTTGGTGTTTTTTAATAAATTCATGTCCCACTTGGTCATACTACAGCGTCACACTAAAGCATCAAAAGTAGCAGATCCGCAAGCTTGTTCTAGACGCGTTCTGAGCTTTTAATCTGAATCCTGAAAAGTAACTGTTTCCACCCGACAGAGACGATTTATTAATGGCCTTTCCTCGCGGGCTTTCAGAATTGGGAAAAAAAGCTCATTCAGCTGACTTTGTCTCTTAGAAGACTCAATTATTTTCTTTTCGGGGACAGCTTTGATTATCCTCCTCTGATGACGAGAACTGAATGGAAATACTGTAAAGAACAGAATCGTTAAACACTTAAAAATCTAGTTATAGATCGGTCTGTGGAGTGGGGTTATATTCAGGGGGTTATTATTCAGCAGAGGTCTTCTTTTCATTAACTTTTGGGCCTCCATTCCCCCATTTCTGGATCAGGGCCCACTTTAGAATCTCGAAAGCCCTCGCGGGCAGAGCATGTTTATTTTAATGATCCAATCAAATGATTGCGTTCCGGCTTGGATCAATGGAACTAACGTAGAACACTTTGATTAAGTTCCTATTTATCTGTATCACAATGGACAAATCATGACATATATGTATGTGTGTGTCTGTATATACAGCAAATACAGATCCTTCTCAAAAGAATTGAATATAGTGGAAAAGTTCATTTTCTTCTGTAATATAATTCAAAAAGTGAAACTTTCATATATTCTAGATTAATTGTGCATACAGTGAAATATTTAAAACCTTTTTTTGTTTTTTATCTTGGTATTCCAGACCAAGTATTGAGTGCATAAATTAACATACTTGACCAAGTATTGAGAGCATAAATTAACATACTTTTGAAATGGTTGACATTTCTGTATTATAAATATTTTTTCTTTAGTGGTCTCATGTAATCTAATATTTTGAGATATGGATTCTTGAGCTGTATGCCATAAAAATCAAGATTAAAACAAAATCACTGTGAAAGTTTCACTTTTTGAATAATATTACAGAAGAAAATGAACTTTTACACAATATTTAAGTTTTTTTTAGAAGGATCATATATTTTTCGTTATTATATTATTGTTATATTATCATTAAAATGGCCCCCAATTATTTGGGAGTCCACTTTCAATATCCTCACGGCCCACAGGTTTGGAATCGTTTGTTTAAAAGACAAAAAGTTTGGATGTTAAACACTTCTACTTGTGACTTCTGATTGAAAATGCAAGGTGTCCTTCGGGGCTGTTCACGGGATAAAAGGCCATCCTTTCTGCTGAAAGCAGCAGGAAAATAAAATAAAATGACAGCGAATGAAAACAGCCATCAATTTCTGTGGGCAGAGATAAGACAGGAGACAGCCAGACGAGATCTGACAGAATCTCGGTACAGAGGAGAGAGATGAGCAGCTTAGCCGTAGAATTGACAAAGTAGACACGCGCACACTTCGTTCAGCCTGCAGATATAGCTTTAAAAAAGACGGAGGCATGGAGCCTGTATCTTTGACATTGTTTGTACGGTACACTATCCTCCCACGCAGAAACTACTGCAGAGATGTTATATGTGCCCCGTCCTCCCCTCAGGGAATTTGTCCAAAACATTCAGCTTAAAGTGTGTGTTTTATCGGCATCCTTGACATGAATTTTCCGTAAATCCTTGAATGACCTTTTATAATGGTATTTGTTTACACACAGGGGTCTTCAATGTTTTTTCAGCCCAACGACACCTTCGCTCATATCTGCCAACACACTCCTCCTTGGCTCCTGAATTGAAATGTATTCCGTTTTTTGGGGGGTTTGTAATGCATGAAATAACGAAATATACCCATAACTCTCCTATGCTAGTAAAACCTGATCAAACTCCCTGTTAAAATGCCCCAGAATACAGAAAAATGACATCTACTGTTAAAACATTTCTGCGGAAGGACCCCCAAACCCTCCACCCACATTCATTTAAACCATACGATGTTCATGTCTGTGTATCAGAAGTAATTTCGTACTAATTTCAGCTTTAATGTTTTACTATTTTGGGGCGACTTTGGGAATCTAGAAAAGCTCTATAGAAATGTCGTACTTGTATTAATAATAATAAAGAAGAAAATGACCCCCACTACATACTGTATAAAATTGTGTAGCATATTCCTTTTATTTTTGCCTCCATGCAACTTGATAAGTCGAGGCTTTTAAAGCTAGCTCGCTATATTTAGCTAATTGTCTCATCAATGTTTGTTGGCCGCTGAGAGATTTGACGATTTGAAGTAGGCTATTTCATTGGTTTTTGTTTCAAATATAGGCCTACACTCAGGATTTTGCAGAAACCTCTTATCTCCTCCATATTTGAACTTTTTGTGTTTTTTCATAAATGAACGCCCTACTTGATCATACTACAGCATCACACACATCAAAGTAGTAGATCACGCTCGAAATGTGGCGCGAAACGATACGTTTTGAGCTTGTGGATCTGATACTTTTGCGGTTTTGGACATAATATGAAGTCTTTTCCACCCGACAGAGACGACAACAAACCCAGCAATCTCAGCTGTTTAATTCAGTGTCATACTGGTAAAACGACCTTAAATGTTCTTGTCAAGAGGAACGAGGTGTCAGGGTATTTTCAGCCATATAGAAGTCCAGTTTAAAACTTCTAGTGCAGTAGGCCTATAACTCATATCGTGGCTCATATGCATCACGTAGCCTATCCTGTTAGCCCTTTAAGACCTGGAACGCTTCTGTGTCACTTTTTCATTTGAGCTAAAAAAGCATTATTTTACACTTTGGCTATTCAAAAATAGCAGATATACAAGCTCAAAGCGCGGCACCGAGTGCCGTGCTACGAGCTTGTAGATCTGCATTTTTTTTTAAATCTTGAAAATGTGTGTGCAAATCTTTGAATATATATATTCTTTTAAAGCAAACATTAACTCAAATCTTTGCTTCTTGGGGTCCCTTGAACAAAACATTTTGAGATGGGGGTCCGCGGCCAAATTCATATCATTTTGGGGGTCTTTGACATGAAAAAGTTTGAAAACCGCTGACATAGAAACATACGTTTTTCAGAAAACTGTTAGGATTTAGAAGACATTTTGCAGAATCGGAACCTCAGGCCTCATGCGCAATGTCCAAGCTGGTCTCCAGTCAATCTTCTACTGACCTACACAGTGGTGCACAGTAACGAAGTAAGTACATTTACTCAATCAAGTTTCTGTAATTAACTCGATTTTTGGAAGCTTGTGACGTTCACTTCACTACATTTCGAATATTATTATTGTTATTGTTATACTTTTGACTCCACTTCATTTCTAGGAAGGGGGGGAAGTACCTTATGAATTAACCACTCACTGTATATGCCCCATTTCAAATATTGCGAAAATAGCAGATCTACAAGCTCCCTATGCGTCAGATATGGCAGGTTGTTGAGTACGTCTGCTATTTTCACTATGAATGGTATTTTGTGAGTTTTAGAAAGTCTACATTTTAATACAGCAATGTATATATATATTTTTTAAATGTACTTTTGAATATGTTTTTAAAGCATATGCTTTTCCATACTTAAGTATTTTTAAAAGCAAGTATACTCCAGAACTTTAACTCAAGTACAAATGTGTCCTTGGGGGGGAGGGGGGGGGGGGGGACCACTTTATCCATTTTATACGTTAGCTATTCAAAAACTGCAGATCTACAAGCTCACTGCGCGCTTGTACATCTGCTATTTTTGAACATTTCAAAACAAGCTGATTTAGTCTGGCCCCGCTCAGTTGTGATTGGATTTCGCTGCCCCCAAAGTTGTGGGGCACCAATCAGGGCACAGTATGCCAATGTGGGGCGGGTTTATCACCAGAGGCTTTTTCTTTTAAATCCGCCCCATGGAAATGCAGGTTTCATACAGAGATTCCAGACAAATATCTAGGCCAGGGGTCTTCAACGTTTTCAGGCCAAGGACCCCCTAGCTGAGAGAGAGATGAAGCAGGGACCCCCTCCTCTATATTGTATAAAATTGTGTTCCAGATTAAACTTTTTTTGTTCACTTGGTCTGCTCTTTTTTCCCTCTACGCCTCTTTGCCAAAAATAGTCGATCTACAAGCTCACAACGCCTCGCAGCGCTAGGCGTTGTGAGCTTGTAGATCTGCTATTTTTGGCTCAAGTTCTCTTCAAGAAAAGGGATATTAGGGTTCAAGTGGTTAAAGGTAAAAAAAAAAAATCATAACACTAAGATTTGGTGGACCCCCTGTAGTAACTCTGAGGACCCCCTGTTGAAGACCCCTGATCTACGCAGTGATATTAGTCTAGCCATGCCAGGCTAGGGGTCCCTGGCACGAAAACAATTCAGATGGGGCGGAGGGGGGGGGGTCCATGGACAAATACATATTATCAACTTGGGAGTCCTCCTTGGCACGAAAAAGTTTGAGAACTAACTGCTCTACCCATTCAGCAATGGCCGCCTATACACCGCGGCCAGCTGAGAGGCTAAAGTGAATCCGGCAGTAACAATCATAGTCCCAAAGAGGGACACAGCAGCAGGCAGTGAACACGGGGCACATGCTGCATACATGTCACTGTATATCATCACTGCTGTTTATTGCTGGCTCAGCAATAGGATCTAGGGGATTGATTATCCCTTCTGCAAAGGGCCAGCTGTTGGGGAGAGAGCTCCCCCCCCCCCCCCCCCCCCGTAGTCCCAGTGGAACTTAACTGGCGGCTCCCAGTGCTGACAGATCATGGGCTTATAACATGAGACCCGTCAGGTGGTAGTTCCCACCGGCCATTTGGAGTTTTTTCAGTGCCGGAAGAAGTACGCCATTTTTTTTTTTACCCATTAAGACCTGAGGCCGATTTTACAAATGCCTTTGAAATCAGTATAGTTCTCAAACTCAAAATTATTCAAGATTTTTTTCTGAAATAGCAAAAATAGCTCCAGCTTGTGTACAAGCTTGTATATCTGCTATTTTTGAACGTATACAATCTAAAATGACACGGATGCTTTCCCGGTTTTAATGGATTCAAAGTATCAATATAGAAATATTCAGTCTCAAGTAAAAGTCTTGTTTTCAAAGTTGAAGTAGAAAAGGATAGTAAAATTCAAATATACTGAAGTACCAAAAGGAAAAGTATTCGTTATGCAGAATGTCCTATTTCTCAAGTTCAAAATGGGTCGAAACGAAACCTCTTGTAAATAGCCAATATACAACCTCACAAGTTGTGAGCTTATAGATAGGCAATTTTTGAGTAGACACACTATAAAGTAGAGCTTAATTGGTTAATGTGTGCTTTGTAATTACAATATGAACCTACAAAATAACTATAGAAACAAAAGTTTACCAATAATTGTAGTGGAGTAAAAAGTAAAATGTTGCCTCTGAGATGAAGTGGGGCAGAAATAGAATTACAGTATAAAGTATTGAAACACGTGAATGGTAAAAGTAAAAGTATCTTGCGAAGTATGACATGCCGCATGCGGAAAGAAGGACTCAAGGCAGGCTGCTGCACTATGAAGTTGATAAAAAAAAAACGAACAAACGAACACAACCCAAGTTAAAAAAAAAAGAAAAAAAAAAGGAAGTGAAGTCGTGCCTAATATGACGACGATAGTCTTTGACTTAAATTAGAGGAGAAAGGCCACGTCGTACTTTGACTACAAAGATCCGTGGCTGTCAGACTGTCGACTTCTCGGTTTCAGATGAGCTGTCAGCAGCTGTGTTGAAACATACACCCCAGCGGGGGGCCTAGCTAGAGCCCACCACTTTCTAAAACAGGCCAAGGAGGAGACTGGAAGGACATGGAGGAATCGGGGCATAGCGTATAGTAGTAGAAATGCATTTATATTTTGTCGCTGTCGGGCAGAAACCTCCTATATGTCCATATTTTAACTTTTTGTGTTTTTTTTGTTGTAAATTAACGCCCTGCTTGATCATACTACAGCGTCACACAAAACCATCAACTTCGCGCCACGTTTCGAGCTTGTAGATCTGCTACTTTCCGCTATTTTTGGAATTTGAATACTGAAAAGCAACAGTCCCAGGGGGGGTCCCCTACAATAGTTACTATAGCCTCAAAATGTGTTTAATCCACTTTAACCCTATATTGGCTATTATTTGAAAATAGACGATCTACAAGCTCACAACGCGTAGCAGTATAGTGAGACTTCAGAAGCACATGAAACATCCAATATGATAGTTAAGCAGCGTGACCATAAAGCTCTGTGTTGCATGTTGTGGGGGCCATGTTTTGGGGGCATTGGGTGTTCTCGCCCCAGTGAACCCAACAGTAAGGGGGGGGGGGGGGGTGGTCTGTGACATCACTGGCCGGAGGACTCGTATGTTGAGCTGGGTTGAGGAATTTGGAGGAAGGAGAGCCTGGAGCTCTGGACATCCAGCCAACCAGTAAAGATGTGGCATAGCTATGTGTCCAGTTCAGTCTGAAGTTAGAGCAACAGTGATGTTCATTTCTCTCTTGCCTTCTGTTATGTAGCTCCAGAACAAAACCCTATGCCTTTTTAATCATGTGTTGTTGTTGTTGTTGTTCTGCTGCTGTTGTTGCTATTGCTGCTAATCTCTCTCTTTCTCCCTCTATCTATTTCTTTCTGTCTCTCCTTCTCTCTTGTCTCTCTCCTCCCTTCACGTTTTAAGGTCTGACAATGCACATGAACATGAATCCGACATATTATTGGCAAAGATGATTGCAAAACAAACACACCGATGATAGTGCTGTCAAATGACTCTATGAGAGCATCAAGCTGCATCACTTAACTCTGGGAAATTCAAAATGGACCCCACCTGGTGGTAAGACACTTTTACACTCTGGGTTCAATTCATACTCAGGATTTTGTAGTGTGACATTTTCATAAAGACCTTCGTAATGGTTAAAATAACAGATTTGCAGTGTGTTTGTGTTTGACATTTAGTCTAGAGCATGGGTCCTCAACAGGGGGTCCGGGACCCCTACGAGGTCCTCAGAGTTACTAGAGGGGGGCCTCTAACAAAACAACATCAATTGACACAACACTGATGACAGTGCACTGCTGTCAAACAAGTCTATGAAGCTATCTATGAAAAGGTATCTCCAATACAATTTTATACAATATGTAGTGGAGGTCCCTGCTTCATCTCTCTCTCAGAGAAGTTGTCCTTGGCCTGAAAAACTAACAAAAAACAAGACCCCTGGCCAAGAGTAATGAAGCCATTATTATCATCCACCTGGACTGTGACAGTTCCTCATTTGACCAGCAGGAGGACAAGTGAGCTAATGTTGCTCACTGGTCAGGCAGTGGTGGAAAGTAACTAAGTACATTTACTCAAGTACAGTACTTGAGTACAATCTTTTACTTTTCTTTTTTTTCTCATACTGCGATACATCTTAGAGGCAAATATTGTCTACTCCACTACATTTATTAGAAAAAATATAGTTTCAAGTTACTTACTTTGTTGATCGAAAACACTCGTCCTTGGTTCTGGTGACTGATATTGTCCCTCTAATGCATGAGGAGACTGTGTTTTATTTATTTTTAATAATAATTAATTTTATACTTACTGGTTATTACAAAACTAGGCGACCTAACAAGCACCAAGCATTGTGAGCTTGTAGATCTATATATATTTTTTGTAACATTTGGAAAAATCTTGAAAAGCACAATTTTGAATAACTTAGAATTATTTGAACACAAACCTTCTGTTATGGAGGTCCACAGCCAAATGCATATTCATTTGGAGATCCTTGACATGAAAAACCTGAAGATTTACTGTTATGGCAGCTATTTTTGTAGAAGCAATAATATTCCTTGGAGAGTACTATTACTACCTTGGACTTCACCTCAGTCGTATATCTTCGTAGCACCTTAAAACTCTCCATGTATGTTTGCTTTTCAAATGATCTGAGCACAAGATCTGCTGTCACAACTCAGCAATTCAGTGAAAAGTTTGTTTGCAGTGGTGTAAAGTACACTTAAAGGAGTAGTACACCCAAAACATAGCTTTTTTTTAATCAATGACACACAATTGAACTACTCCTTTAAGTACTGTGCATTGTACTCATGTACTGTGCTTGAGTACAATTCCAAGGTGCTTTTACTGTACTTGATTGTTTCAATTTCTTTATACTTCTACTCCACTTCATCTCAGAGGCAAATGCTGTAGCTTACATATGTATACTACTACATTCTACATTCATTTGACAGCTTCAGTTAAATTAATCAAGTTTCAGAAAATAGCCAATCTACAAGCTCACTAGGCGTCACATTGCGACGCCTTGTGAGCTTATCGGCTATTTTGGCATAGCCTACCTACTGTACATATAAAATAGGACATATTATGTGGTTAATGATCAATAAATAATACATATATATATCATTCTGAAGTGGGCATTCTTCATAATGAGCACTTTTACTTTTATTACTGTAAGTCTATCGTCGTCTCTGTCGGGTGGAAACCTCATGTCCAAAACAGTTACTTTTCAGGATTCAAATAAAAAAATAGCAAAAGCAGATACAAGCACAGATCTACAAGATTGTAGATCTGCTACTTTTGATACTTACGTGTGACACTGTAGTATGAGCATTGATCAAGTAGGGCATTCATTAACGAAAAAAACACAAAAAGGTTCATATATACTGTAGGAGATAAGAGGTTTCTGCCTGACAGAAACAATATATTTAAGCTAATACTTTTGTAATTTGATTTTTTGTAGGGTTAGGGGTTACTGTGGTATTTCTACTTTATCTTGAGTCCAGAATTGGAGTACTTCTCCCAGCACAGAGAATGTGTGTGCGCCAGGACATTGGTATTATGTAACACCTGCATGTGACATGAGCCTGAGAGCGCCAACGCACTGCAATCCAACACAATGCAATTGTTGCATGCTCACATGTATATGTGTTGATTTCATCTACTGAAGCAGGACGGCTTCTACCTTCAACCTGGCATCTCTATTATGGACATGTCATCCTTATACAGTAGGTGACAATTGTCAAACAAATGTAAAAAACACAAAAAAACACAAAAAAAAATATGTAAAGGACGACTTCACCCATTTTCAACCAATCTTCATATAATTGGTCCTCACTAATACTCATTATAATATGGTAAAGAAAAATTCTACTTGGTCTGTGTCTCAGAGGAGGGCCGTGAACCCCGCCTACCAGTGACATCATCAATGGGGAATCCAAGCTAATAGAAACTACAGGCTTTCTATTCCTGGAAAGTTAGCATGCTATAATGGAAGATATAGTTCTTGCGTTAATAAAAAATCTAAATTAAATAAATTAAATCTTGTTTGAGAAAAATAAATCTGCCTAACGATGATGTCACTGGAAGGCGGGTTTCTGAAGTGTCCACAGTCCTCCTATGAGACAGACAGTAGAATAAAATGCTACCATTTTATCATGAGCATTAGTGAGGACCAATTATATGAACATAGGTTGAAAATGGGTGAAGTCGTCCTTTAAGAAGCCTATTGTATATAGAAGTGGTTCTCACTCGCAGTGCGGCAGGAAGTGACGCACTGTGAGCTCGTAGATCTGCTATTTTTTAATAGCCAACATATGAATGGATAAAGTGGTTAAAATGATTGTGATGCTATTTTAACACATTTTTGCTGGGGACCACCTGGAACCCCTGGAGGCTTAAGTGGCTTAAGTGGTTAATTGTCATCTGACTCCTGTCAAAGTCACCTCAGACCCTCAATGAAAGACATTGAGGGTATAGACATTACAGTAGTATTACAGAGGAACCAGGGAGGTTATTGACAAGTTTATTGCCCAGTGACCTCCAAGAAGGGGTCCGGAGCCTAGTGGCAAATGGCTGTGTGCACCTGCTGCCACTGCTGTTGCTCTGGGCTGTATGGGGTCAGTGCTATTCAGGGCCCTAAGCAAGAGCCACCCCTACTCCTCCAGCTTATTCCGTACTTGAATGCAGTGGTTCTCAACCTCTTTGAATTTCAAAAAGCTCACAACGTTGTGAGCTTATCGATCGGCTATTTTCAGCGAAAGCTTTCCCCACAATAACAGAACACTGAGAAGACATAGTATAGAGCATAGAGCCCTGAGGGACTCCTCAACCATATGGGGTTTAAGCATAGAGTTATGATGATATATCTAGAGGGCGGATTGCCCCGCCCCCAGCTATTCATTTCTATGAAAGTTGCTCAGTGGCGTTTGAAGCACCCGGAAGTCTGCCGGAAGTTTAAAATTGGGTCCATTGGGTCTAATAGAATCTGTCTGCCGGAAGTACCAATAATGTGTGCGTGTGTGTGTGTGTGTGTATCTATCTATCCTTTGGTTAAAAACTAAACTTTTTTTTGTTAAAAAGTTAAAGCTCTATATTCTGATAGTCATCACTGCTATAGTCTGCATCACCACAAGCATGACTTATTATTATTATTTGCTTCACTGCTATAGAGTGTTTGTTCCGTAACAGGGGTCTCTCCAGCTCTTTAGAAAATATGAAATACATTTTCGGGGTGGGTTGCCAATTTCAGCCAATCAGGGGAGAGTGTGCCCATCAGCTTCAATTTGATGGTGTTACAGGTCAAATTTTGTCTGCTCACTTCTTCGTGTCATCACTTCCAATTGCACTGGTTTGTTGTACTGTATCCTGTAGGTGGGAGATCTCTCTCCTGATTTGATGAAATCAGGAGAGAGATCAATGACCTGAAACGCTGTATCTTAGATTAATCATCTGTGTGGAAATTTACTGCTCTCTGTCCGCCATGAAGTACAGAGCCAAAGGTCAAGTTTTCAAAGCATGAGGGTTTAAGTGGTTAAATGAATCTACTATGACATCTATGAAACAGTTTAATCTGCAACACCATTTTATACTATATGTATGTGGGGGGGGGGGGGGGGTCCCTGCTTTATCTCTCTCAGCTATATTGGGGTCCTTGGCCTGGAAAAAGGTTGAAGACCCCTGGCCTAATTCATATGTTTGCCCGGGAACCCCCGTTTGGAAAGATTTGGTGCGAGGGGGACCCCCCCATAAGCAACAACAAAAATAGGGTTACTGCGGTTGATCTGATTTTGATCAGTAGTTCTCAAAGTGTGGTCCAAGGACCCCCTGGGGTCCTTGAAGGGGTTCCCCAGCAAAATGTGTTAATATAGCATCACATTTAGTTTAACCACTTTAACCCCATTTTATACTTTGGCTATTCAGAAATAGCATAAATCTACAAGCCCACAAGGCATCGATCGCATGTGAATCTTAAAAAAAAAAAGAAGGAATTATAAAGAAATGTTTTAACAAAAATATTCTCTTAGGGGTTCCTGGCAAAAAAAACATTTTCAGATGGGGATCAACGGCCAAATAGCTACTATCAATTGTGGGGGTCCTTGAAATGAAAATGTTTGAAGCTCTATATATTAATTATCTCATTTTGCTTACTGAGGGGGGTCCCTGGCACATTTTCAGATGGGGGTCCGCGGCCAAATACATATAGCCTACATTTGATTTGGGGGTCGTTGACGTTTGAGATATAGGGAGTCCCTGGGCCCCACTTTGCGAACCCTACTGCTGTAACTCTCCCCCCCTCACCCCCCCCCCCCCCCCCCAGCCCTGTGTGCGTGCGTGCGTGCGTGCGTGAGTGTGGAGCGGCTCTATGACAGGCGCTATCAGCTGGCCGCTATACGAGCCTGTCGTCTTCCTGCAGACGCACTGAACGAACGGGCAACTGAACACAGCGACGCTCAACAAAAAAAAACACGCCAACGCTCATTTTTTTACGCAGACGAATTTGAATTGGACAAGAAGAAAAGAAGAACGCGGCGCCCGCAACAAGGTTATGTGGGCGACGACGACGCACTGCAGTAGTGGACGGACAACAGTCGCAGACTTGAAATTAATCGCTATCGTTCGTTGTTTTCAATGAAAAAAAGAAAACCCGGTTCAGGCTTTTATATCGATTAGTTTGACCGCCGAAAAAGAAAAGTGAAATCGATTCTCTCCGCGTAGCTCGTGTGTAAGTCATCGACCGGGTCCCCCCCCCCCTCCACCCCCCCTCTTCGATGGAAGACGGCTAGAGGAGGACGGAGGAGCGCTCGAGCGTCGTTTGTGTTCATCAGAACATTAATTATTGGCAGCAGCGGTAACGGCTGCAAAACCTGAGACGCCGCTGGTGTTTTTTTTTTGGTTCTCTTGCCCCTCAAACCACCACCATGCCACTCGGCCTCATGAGAGAGTCGTCGGGACACCCTTCTTCAGAATAAATTAAAAAAAAACGAAAGCGCTTCTTCGACGTTCGTTCGTCGCGTGGGGGTCTGTTCCGTCATTGCTGCGGATTTAAATGCCTCTCTCCAAGGGCCACCGACCCGTTTCTTCTCTGGACCGGTTCTTCTTGTTGGTGGTGCTGTGCGGCGTTTTGTTGTGACACTGTCACTGGAAGAAGAAGCGTTCCATTAGACGCTGAAATAAAGGAAGGGGGGGGGGAAAGGGGTGTGAAGAAGCAAAGCCAATTCGACAAGAGATTTTTTTTGCGGTGCCAGCCGCTCTACATTCGACCGTGTGTGTTTGTCTGTCCGTCCGTCTATCCGAGCACGGCATAAACAGCTGCAGCTTTTTTCTTTCCTCCCAAGCCAAAACATGGCTGGTGAGTGGGGCTGGGGACGCTGGCACCGCGGGCTCTCCGCGCAGCAGGCTCCTCCATGCTAGCCGAGGCGGACCGTGGCAGCAGCGCTGGAGGCTCTATGAGGAGTCAGAACAGTATCAATAATAACGTAAACCCGGCGCCACTCGTGGACCCCTCGATCTTCATGTCCAAGATGGAAGACGTGGTCATCCCCTTCTCGTCCGAGGTGCCCTGCGACAATAATGGACAGCGCATGTGGTGGGCTTTCCTCGCGTCCTCCATGGTGACGTTCTTCGGGGGTCTCTTCATCATACTGCTGTGGAGAACCCTCAAATATCTCTGGACCGTGTGCTGCCACTGCAACATCAAAAGCAAGGTATGATAAACGTTCCCCACACACACACACACACACACACACACACACACACACACACACACACACACACACACACACACACAGTGTTAACCATTTAAACCCTCTACTCTTAATCTTTTGTTAAAAATAAAAACCCAAAAGGACCTGGATTGGCCCTGATGTACTTGGTTCGCTCTTTCCCCCCCACACCATACACCAAACCTTAAAAATAGCCAACCTCTACAAGCTGTTTAGACGCAGTATTGTGAGCTTGTCCGGGTTCAAGTGGTTAATAATTATGTCAACCCTCATGAGCCCCCCCCCCCATTAGATGCTGAATACTGTTACTGTAGGCTACTCTACTGTCACCGACTGGCCGCGAGGGTCCGCTTCCTTTGCACAACACATTTAGTACACTTGGTGGTTGTATTTTCTACGATATGCCGCTTGTGCTGCTTGATAGGTCCTGGTTGGTGATTGAGTTTCCAGTGGCCTTCCCCTCACAGTGTGTGAGTGACTCACTGGTTAATTGAGCTGCTTTTTCCTCAGGTGTGTGTGTGTGTGTGTGTGTGTGTGTGTGTGTGTGCGCGCTCTATCTATCTGTAACAACAGACTATGTTGTAGGCTATGTCAGTGGTTCTCAAAATATTTTCAACGGTCCGGGGGGGGGGGGTAGAGGGGTTGTTCGGACCTTGGACCACACTTTAGAGAACCACTGGGCTAATTATGTGGTGCACAGAATGATTTAATTTATTACATTTTGCACAAACCAGCTATGTTCATGGTTGCATTGCATGTTATGTTTGACCTCAATAGACAGACACACACACACACACACACACACACACACACACACACACACACACACACACACACACACACACACCATGGTTGCTCGTTGCATTGCAATACCCTAGTTATCATGACAGCTGTCATTACGGATGTGGCTGTATTTAATTGTAAGCTCCTAAGCTTATGTTGCATGGGAACTATCTCTTACTCAGAAACATGGTTCTTTGAAGGGCTATACGTCTTTAGTAGGTGATGGTTCTTCATACCATCACCTACTAAAAAACGATTGTATTTAGTAAATGGTTCTTCATGTTTCTCCTATGGTTCTAGAGAACTTTTTTTTTTTTTGTTCTTTGAGGAACCAAAAATAATCAACAAACCATTTTTCTTTGAGGCCTCTTTAATCACTTAAACTCTAGCATCTCAACTTTGGGCTTAACAGGCAAAAATAGCTGTACAAGCTCACAGACACACCACAACGCGACACGTTGTGAGCTTGCAGATCTGCTATTTACGAGAAAGCCTTTTGGTGTAGAGGGGAAAAACATTAGGGGAACAAGTATTGCCCTCCGGAAGGCACCAGTCCATGAAGTATTATAGTCTCTGTCGGGTGGAAACCTCATATGTCCAAAACTGTTACTTTTCAGGATTCAAATTTGCGGCGCCATGCGTTTTGTGCTTGTAGATCTGCTACTTTTGATGCTTTTGTGTAACGCTGTAGTATGATCAAGTGGGGTATTAATTTCCCAAAAAAACTCAAAGTTATCATTTTGAGATGGGAGGTTTCTGTCCGACAGCGATGATAATATAGGCAGGGTTTAAAGTGGTTACAGGCTTCTGTATAGAACCATTTGATTATAGGTCTGAAAGGTTCTTTCTGGAACCAAAAACATGGTTCTTTTAAGTTCTATGGCACCACTCTGGTGAAGCAGTTTCCGTTCCGGTTGGCACCTGTAGTTTGAAGGGGAGAATAAAAAAAGAAAGAAATGGGGCCAACGTGTGGGGATCTTTTGCAAGGCGCTATTTTACACATTCCACCATGGCAACCTAATGAAGTCCGCTAGGGATTATATCACGTCAACACGCTGACATCAATGCATGCCCTTTCATAGCCTGTGATATCTCTCCCTGCAATGTTGACGCCCTAGAATGATGCTATAGGAAGTGTATCTCGCTGCGATCTCAACCTTTTTCTGGACCAGAGCATCAATTGGCAGCCCACCCATCTGACCATTTGATTTGGTCAGATGGGTCGCGTGCCATGCACGTTTATTTCAATGATCAGTCAATTGATTGTGTCGCGCCTTGGATCAGTGGAACTAACGTAGTGTGCTTTATTTACCTGTATCACGGTCAAAACCAAATTCTTAAGGCTTTTTACATCGATTTTTATTTTTTTCATATTAACCCATTGAGGCCTGATTCTTATTTTTTTTGCCTAACAGTTTAATTTTTTTTTATCAAAAACATTTTTTTTTAAAGATTTTTCAAAAATAGCAGATCTACAAGCTCATAGCGCGGCACTCGGTGCCGCGCTATGAAAATGAATATTTTTGAATAGCCAAAGAAATCTAAAGTGACACAGATGCGTTCGAGGTCTTAACGGGTTAATGTTATTGTTATTAATAAAATCTTAGTGTTATGCCAATTATTTGGGGGCCCACTTGCGATACTCACCACCGGTTGAGAAGCACTGCTCTAATGGGTTCATGGTGCCATGCAGCACAGATTGGTGTGTGCAGGTACAGTATAGGGCTGTCACTATTATGACAATTTACATGACGATTAAGTGTCAGACAAATAATTGGAAGAGAGACTCGTTTGTTTACATCCGGGTTGAAAAAAAAATAGCCTTTGGATCGTCAAAAAGACTCAAAATAAGGTAAAACCGCTTGCTGTTATCTCAAATAATTGCGATTATGTAATAATTGTGATAGGCCCGCTGTTTACAACAGGAGAAGAGGAGATGAACAACACTTTAATCTTGATCAAGTAGGTCATGCAAATCAAATAATCGAGAAGCTGCGTTTAAAAAACTATGTATCCATTTCTTATACGTGTATCAATGAATCGACAATCGACCAAATCGATTAGTCTGATTAACCACTTGACCCTGTAATATACTTTGTTGTACAATGGGTGGCGAGAAAAGAGAAAATAGCCGACATACAAGCTCACAATGCGTCGCGATGCAACGTGTTGAGAGCTTGTATGTCTGCTATTTTTGAAAAGTATGAAATGGTGCTTAATTGGTTAATGTACGTATTATTATTATTATTATTATTTATTATTATTATTAATTAAAATATATAATGAATTATCTAAATCTGCAATAACTACCGGTAGTAAGGCTGTCACATAATTGTCGTGGAGTTAAAAAAAAGAATCAATTGGAATTGATCTTTCATTAATCGAGGCAAACGTTTTAAAATGATCGTGATATTGATTTGATGAAGTCATATCGCCCAGCCCTAGCATGAAGATTCATACTCATGCAGTTACAGTGCTAAAATCCTCAGTGTTAAATTGACTCAGAGTGTTAAATGACTGTGTGTGTGTGTGTGTGTGTTTGGGTGTCGTGTCTTGATTCAAAAGGGACAGGCTGTGTCTCTCCTGCTGTTCCTCTGCAGAGGCTTGTTGGCAGAACACAGCCCTTTTTCCATCCATTTCTGGCTATCGTGAGAGGTGTGTTAGAATAGAGCAGTGGTTCTCAAACAAGATGCCCCCAAATTGATATACATATTAAATTGATATACGTATCAAATTGATATACATATTAAATTGATATACATATCAATTTGACCGTGGACCCCCATTTGAAAAGATTGTGCCGGGGACCCTCATAAGAGAAGATTTTTGTAATTCCACATTTTTGAAAAACACGTTTTGGCTTATGCTCTATTTACCCCTGTTTTGAATTTTTTTTTACATTTGTTTTGAATTTTTGGGAACTTGTCGCCTATAATGACATGCCCAAAATTGGGATCAATTATTAAGTGATTATTTGATTAAATTATATTAAAAAAACTGATAATCCAATGGATTAGTTTGATTAACTGGTGCACCCCTAGATGCTGTAGTGTCTGTGTCTGACGAGGTGTCCTTTCCTCTGTCTGCTTTTAATTACCTCCGTGGGCCGGTTGTCCATCAAGGCATTCAGCTGTGACCAAACAAACTGTGGAAGACCTTCACATTGTAGCAGTTGACACGGTGGCGCTCAAACGTTCTCAGGTCAAGGACTCCCAAATGTATTTGGCCGCGGACCCCCATCTGAAAATACTTTGTGTTAGGGAAAGAAATATATCATTGCTGTTATCTCCATATTCTAACTTCTTGTGTTTTTGTGTGTGTGTGGGTGTGGGTGTGGGTGTGGCATGTATGTATATGTGCTTTTCTTGCATCGGGAGTGTCTACTACTGTGACGATGTCCATAGATGCCATAATCATAATGGTCATGCACACATCGTCCACCATACTGTACAGTGTGTGTCAGAAGATGATGACAATAAACCCAGGGCTGTGTGGACATAACGAGGCATCCATCTTGTAGCTCTGCTGCTGTTGTGTGATCTGGTTTGCATCTCCTGTCTGCTAAATCCCTGCTTCCCAACCATTCATGGGCGGTCATGAACCAATTCTTTTGGGCCGTGGTGTGAATAAATATCCAGGTTATTCTTTTGTTGTGCCTTTCCTACAACAACAACAAATATATTCCCCCACCATAATGTTTTTTTTTTTCTAAAATATTTCTAAAATATTCAAAGAAAGAAAATATATATTTTGTGAGTGATTAGTGATTAATTCATAATGCATCTTTGTACGTTGGGAGGCCTGGGGAGACGCCCTACTTTGGGAACCTCCTGTGGTAAATGAAGACGAGCTGGAGAAGGTGAAGTTAAAATAAGGTTTCTGCCCGACAGTGACGATATGAATTTGGGTGTCCCTTGACATTGAAAATGTTTGAGAAACACCGGGGGGGGGGGGGGGTTTGTGTGTGTGTATGTGTGTGTGCGCGTGTGCGTGTGCGTGTGCGCGCACACTAGAACAGTCCTCTTGGATGACTTTGGAAGGGGGGCTTGACACTTGGCCGCCGAGGGAAGAGGCTTGTTAGGAGTATTAAAGGAGGGGAAACCGGATCTGCGTTCAGCTGACTGCTGAGGCCAGTGGCCATGTTGGTATGTGTCAGAAATGGGATGCATATTTGGAAGGTGGGGGGTGGGCGATACTCGGAACTCACAATCAGGGGCGAGAAAATGAATGTGTAAAGTTGGAGAGTACGGCTTTCGTAGGGGAGGTGGAAACTTCGGGGTGGGTGGGTTGGGTTTGGGGTGAGAGGTGGTGTTGCATAGTGTGGTGTGTCCTCATCCTCACTCTGTCGCCCGTTGTTGACTCACGGCTGTGTTTCCCCCGTTCTCACAAACGCTCCTCCGTCTTCCTCTCCCAACAGCGTTATTAAGACTTCTTAGGTCTGGGCAATTAACTCAAAATAATATCCAAACCCACATTTGGAACCAATAATAACCCACTTGATCTTGCTCATGGGGCTTAATCGAATAATCGTGAAGCAGTTTTGTATCGACAAATCAACCCGGAATTGTATTTATAGATTTGTTTTAAATAATCGGCTAAATAGATTAGTCTGATTAACACTTAACCCTGTATTATGCTTTGGTGGTGTGCAAAAATAGCCGATCTACAAGCAGCTTCTATAGATATCCTATTTTCATCTGCTATTTTCTTTTTTTTTGTTAACTATGATCGAGGCAAAAGTTAGAAATAATCGTGCTGTTGATTAAGCCCTAGTTGAGAGACACACACACACACACACACACACACACACACACACACACACACACACACACACACACACACACACACACACACACACACACACACACACACACACACACACACACACACACAGCTGTGTCCCCATCCGTCTCCTCTTCCAATAGCAGTGTGACTCCTACAGGCCTAATCATTTACAACAAAAGGAGGAGGATGAAAATGACAGAATGGAAAATCTCCTGTGTCGAGGGATTTGGCACCTGAGCCGTGGCATCATGTTGTGCAAAAAAACATCAAGTGGTTTGCGGGTATTTTGGAGGTAGCGGTCCCTCAGGCTCTCTGGACCGTTAAGCGTGAGGCACTTACTTTGCAATGCATTCTTACAAATAGTGGGATGCAAAAAGTGACACGTCTGTAGTAGGCATAGCCAAGTAAGTTCACGAGCTATTATTGGATACAGCTTTATATGTATGTACTGTATGTACAGCCAAAACCAGTGGATAGAAAAGCAAGCTTGGTAGCTCATTAACCCATTAAGACCTGAGGCTGATAAAAAAAGAAAATCTTCTGAATCCTAACTGTTTACTAAAAATCACACCCAGTGTGAAGTGGGCGGTGTGGTCACAGTGGTCATCACAGTGATGGAAGTTCACTTAAAAAAAAACATAAATGTGTTTTTTCAGCACTGTGACAGCAAAAAAAACACAGCAAAAAAAACCATAAATGTGTTTTTTTTAAGTGCATAGTCCTATTTATAGGGCTATGCACATGTGTCATGTTTCCCTAGCCAATCACAGTCCTGAATAGACTGTGATTGGCCAATCACGGTGCAGGGTTAGGGGGGTACACTGGTGGCCAATCACAGCGCAGGATTTGGTGTGCAAATATCCAAACCTCACATATAGGGGTGGTTTCACCGCCCAAAAGTCACACCCAGTGTGAAGTGGGCGGTGTGGTCATCACAGTGGTCATCACAGTGATGGAAGCTCACTTAAAAAAAAGTGGTTCTTTTTAAGTGCATAGTCCTATTTATAGGTTATTTATTTCATCATGTGTCTCGCTAGCCAATCACAGTGCTGAATAGAGTCAGCCAATATAGTCAGCCAATCACAGTACAGCTAGGGGTGTACTAATGCTAGGGGTGTACTAATTATGAGCCAATCACAGTACAGCAAAGGGTGTACTAATGAGGTGTCCCAACCATAGGGGCGGCTACACCGCCCAAAAAACGTATGTTGGTACACATCTTCATGTGAAGGACCCCCAAAATTATTTGTATTTGGCCGCGGACCCCCATCAAAATATTTTGTTCCAGGGACCCTCAGAAGCAAAGATTTGAGTTAAGAATGTTGGCTTTGAAAAAAATACATATTAGATTTGCACAAATTTGCGCGATTTTTCCCAAAATAGCAGATCTACAAGCTCATAGCGCGGCATCGAGTGCCGCGCTATGAGCTTGTAGATCTGCTATTTTTGAATAGCCAAAGAAATCTAAAATGACAGACAGATGCGTTCCAGGTCTTAATGGGTTAAAGATGCTAGGTACCGCTATCCCAAGATTATAGGTTCAAATCCCACCGCAGGTGTACTTTTTTGTTTGTTTGTTTTTTCTACTCCAAAGCGTGTCAGACATCGTCTGTCGGGTGGAAACCTCATATGTGTAAAATGTGTTTTCTGTGAGCACTCTGTCTGTAGGTATTTGAATTCACGCGTACGTTTTTTTTATTTTTTGTTAAAAATAAAAAGAAAGAAAAGAGTGCAACCAGTAGCTTTAACCACATTGACCCTAGTGTCCCTTTTCTGGGGCAAACATTTGGGGGGAAATGGCGGATATTCAAGCTCACATTGTGTTGCGGCGAGACACGTTGTGAGCTTGTAGATTTGGCTATTTTCGGCAAAGAGATGAGGGAATAAAGGAGCAGATCTAGAATCTAGAGCCCTGGAGTACCCCGGTCATATAAGGGGTTAAATTCAGAATTCTAAAAGGTTTTCTGCTACTGTCCCAGTGTGAATTTGATCCTACAGCTAGCCCAATGAATGGCTAAGTTATGGTAGCTGCTATACAGTAGACATTTAATTATTACCACACATTTACATAATTGTCATTTTGTTGCTGTCGTGCAGAAACCTCTTATCTCCATATTATAACTTCTGGTGTTTTTTTTCCCGTAAATTAATGCCCTACTTGATCATACTAAAGCGTCACACAAACGCATTAAAAGTAGCAGATCTACAACCTTGAAATGGGGGGCGAAGTGTCACGTTTCAAGCTTGAAGATCTGCTAATTTTGCCATTTCTCAATTTGAATCCTGAAAAGTAACGTTTTTTGGACATGTGAGGTTTCCATCCGACAGCAACGATATAGATTATTGGTGCTCGGCTTGACGTTTGCAGATTGCATAAATTACTCTCTGCCTGTTCCAGAGAAAATCCCATGAATCTGATCCTCGCTCAGTCCTACGTTTTAAAGGAGCACTTCGCCCATTTTCAACCTTATCTTCATATAATTGTTCCTCACTAATTCTCATTATAAGATGGCACCATTTTTCGTTTACTCACTCTGCGTCTCATTGGATGGGCTGTGGACAGTTCAGAAACCTGCCTACCTTTCTATCATTGATGGGGATTCCAAGCTAATAGAAACTACGGCCGTTATCTTCCTGGAAAGTTAGCATGCTGAAATAGAAGCCATTGTTCTTGCAGCAATACAAAAGTTAATATAATAATAATAATGATAAAATAGGTTGAAATCTTGTTTTGAAACGACCAAACCCACCTTCTGATGATGTCACTGGTTGGCAGGCTTCTGAACTGTCCACAGCCCGCCTCTGAGACAGAGTAGACATAAATGGTATCATCTAATGAACATTATTAGTGAGGACCAATTAGCCTATATGAAGGTTGATTGAAAATGGGTGATGTGCTCAATGTGTGTGTGTGTGTGTGTGTGTGTTTGTGTGTGTGTGTGTGTGTGTGTGTGTGTGTGTCCATTTTCTGTCCATCATTCAGTCAGAACCGCATTTTTCTCCTCAGTGGGTTGACTGATTGATCTGAACTTGCACACGGACGAAGCTTTTTCCAAATTTAAGCTGTTCATTTAAACGCTTATTAATAGGGGTGTGCCGATATATCGTCCTGCGATATATCGCGATACGTTTTCGTGACGATATGTATCGTTTTGGCGTTTTTGAAAAAAATGAAATATATATATATATATATATTTTTTGTGCAATAATAATAATGCTGAAACAGAAATATTTGTTTGCATTTTCTTCCCCCCCCCATACATTTTCATAATAAAGTGCCATGTATCGATATCGTGAGCCCAATATCGTGTATCGTATCGTGAAATTAGGCACACCCCTACTAATTAACCTAATTACCGTTTTCTTTGTGAATGGTCCTCGCCGGCAATGGAATCTATAGTCGTGGTTACAGTTCCATAGCCCGGATGGACGGTGGGTGGAAATGGCGGGTATATGGACTACTGCTAGTGTGTTATAACAGTGAGAATGAATGCATTACTGTACCTGAAACCCTGAGGTTCATTCTACAAATGCCTTCTAAATCAGTAGTTCTCACACTTTTCAAGATAAAAAATAAATACAAAATCAAACAATGGCAGATGTACGAGCTTGCAGCGCAAACACCGTTTTCCCTGTTTTAATGGGTTGCAGATTTGCATGGGCTGGGTGTAAATGTTGTCTTCCTCTGTGTATGCCCTCGTGTTTGGCAACGTGCCATCTGCATTTCGCCAGAGCAGCAGAGAGCAACACCCCCTCCCCAGTGTTGCCATGTCTGCTTATTATTATAAGCGACTTTGGACTTGTTTTTCCGTAAAATTGCTTGTAAATATTGGTGGGCTTGTTTTTAAAGTATTTGGGCTTGCTTCCAAATATAACACGGATTACAAGTCCGTAAATACACAATATTTTCGAGCTGCGTTCGCTTCCAGCGTTCGCGCGTCTTACTTGTAATTATTGTTTAAACCAGTTCTCAAACATTTGCATGTCAAGGACGCCCAAATTAATGTATATCTCTGCAGACCCCCTGCGAATGTGATGCGTTGTGAGCTTGTAGATCGGCTATTTTCAAATAGCCGCCGCATATAGGTTTAAAGTGCTCATGGGGCCTTTAGTCGCTTCTTTTGGGCTTGTTTGCGTATACCTGGCTGCTTATATCTTTCACAAAGTCTAGCAACAGTGCCCCTCACCCCCTGCCATCAGCTGTCGCTCTCTCTAACGACCTCGCACCACCACTATGGCCCTGCCTTGCCCAGTCCGGTCCAGTTCAGTCCTGACCAGGCCTGGAATTTTGTCATTTTAGGGTCCATGGAAATAATGAATTTAACTTAAAGGTTGAGGATGATTTCATTTGAATATAGTACAAGTACAGTACATTTATCAGTGAAATATAACCTGTTTATTTCACAAAATAATGTATTGGAAAATTACCAATATTTGTACATATTGGTCATATTGGTCTCCTCAATATTTGACACATTTCAGCCTTGGACTTAACTAACTGTAGTAGGAGTCACATGTTATTGTGGGATCGCTTTAGCGATCATTGTGGGATCGCTTTAGCGATCACACATAATAATAACTATCTTCACTAGTTATTATTATTGTGGGATCGCTTCAGCGATCACACTAATGTTATTTCCACTAGTTATTATTCCGCCCGTTTTTGGATTGGTCAAGCTTCACGTGACATCACAATATGTAATATAAATAGGTAAGACAGAATTAATCAGGAACAGTACTTTCTAGTGTGATACTATCAACATTCTTAGCGATCCCACACTGTTTCTTCAGGAACAGTACTTTCTAGTAATTATTCCGCCCGTTTTTTGATTGGTCAAGCTTCACGTGACATCACAATATGTAATATAAATAGGTAAGACCGAATTAATCAGGAACAGTACTTTCTAGTGTGATACTATCAACATTCTTAGCGATCCCACACTGTTTCTTCAGGAACAGTACTTTCTAGTGTTAAAGATGTTATTGTATTGAATTGTGATTGGACTTGCAGTAATGGCTTTAGTTGATTTTACACAATTTAAAATATAGTATTTCTTAATTAATAATATAATAACTTTTTGATCATCTTGATCACACGAGTCCAGAGATACTGTGTACCGAGTTTGTGTGAGTTTTGGACAAAATAGTCGAGTAGGCATAGTAGCAAAACGTGTGTTTTGAAGAGAACGCGACATGGCGAAAAATGTCCGTCTGGCACAAATGGGCTGGGCCTATATGGGCCGGGGACATGATCCAAGGAATCCAAGGAGATTTTTTTTTGGGGCAGAGGTTCTTCCTTGGCCTACTGGGAGTGTGCATGCAAAGTTTCACGCCAATCGGTCCAGCGGTGACTGACACACGGACGGACAGGTGTGAAAACCTAGTCTCCGGCCTTGGCCGTCCGGCCTGGCGGACACAATAACACTGGAACCAATCTCAATAGACAAATAATCAATATCGCATGTGTGTGTTTTGTGAAAACAAGGATATTTCTGTTGTTTAGGACTCAACATTATGCCGGCAGGCTTTGAATGGTCTACAGCAGGAGTCTTCAACGTTTTTCAGGCCAAGGGCCCCTGAACTGAGAGAGAGAATCAAGGACCCCCACTACATTGTATAACATTGTGTTGCAGATTAGACTTTTCCATAGATTTCATGCACTCATGTTGGATCAATGTTAATGTGTATTTTAGTAAACTTGACCTTTCACTCTGTTCTTAGTCTGCTCTTTTTTCCCCTCTACACCAAATCTGTTAGCCAAAAATAGTCTCACAACGTATACGTCTCGCAGCGCGAGCCGTTGTGAGCTTGTAGATCAGCTATTTTTGGCTTACGTTCTCCTAAGAATAGGGATACTAGGGTTCAAGTAGTTCATGTAGAAATAAAAAATCCTATCGCACAAAGATTTGGTGGCCCCCCTGTAGTAACTCTGAGGACCATCTAGGGGTCCCGGACCCCCTGTTGAAGACCCCTGGCCTACAGTGTGTGTTGGATGAGAGAGGAGTCATCTCAGCAATGTGTGTACTGTAGAATGGACTGCTGTATGTTCCTGTTGGCCGTGTGTGAGTTCCATGTGTCATATCATGTGTTGTTGGCGTCGGAGGGAGAGAGAGAGCGAGAGTGAGAGAGCGAGCACGCCTCTCAGCTGTCCCAGGGGCAAAAACCTGACCAGTTTCCACCACCCCTCTTCTCCCCCAGACCCATCTTACCCGGAAGGATGGTCTGCCTTCCTTGCGTAACTGCAATGCTGCGTTCCGTTCACACACAGTCTGCCATTCATTTTCAATGGAAGCCAGCGACATGAAGAGAAACCCGCTACAAAAGCTGCAAAAATAAAGTTGAGCTCGGCCTCAACTCCACACCAGCAGCTACAAGTGTTGTTTCACCATTTCCTCTCACCTTCTCCCTCCACACAATTCCTGCCTGTAATTGGGGGGGGGGGGAGATGAACTATTTCCATCAGCCAGTTCCCCTGTTAATTTTAACCCATTAAAACCTGAGTCCGATTGTACAAATGCCTTCTAAATCAGTAGTTCTCAACCTTTTTCGTAATTCAACATTTTAAAGATTTTTTAAGAAATGGCAGATGTACAAGCTCGCAAGCGTGGCACAAAGTGACGCACCGTGACCTTGTACGTCTGCTATTTTTGAATGGCCAACGCAATAAAATGACACAGATGCTTTCTCGGTTTTTAACGGGTTAACCCAAGCCTTTTATATTTTCCTCGCTCGTCACACGCTGCTTGATGAGCGTGTTGCAAAAAAAGCACTTCTGAGTGTGGAATACTTTTAGTTTATTTCAAAACCATTTATCAGTCGACGCACCTGAGTAAGCACTGGACACATTTTTCAAAATGTAAACCATTGGAAGAACCCGGCCTGTTTGCCCTTTATCCCCCCGAAAGCTTCCGCTGTCGAAATGAACTTCCTTCTCTAATACTTAGAGCGTGGAATGTGTGACTCATGCGTTATTCTCCAGCGGAGATCCACCCGTTTTTTTTCTCCCCCTGTCCACTAATCCCTGATTGTGAGGGCCTGATCTGATGGCCATGTAGGGGCAGCTGCGGCCAGTCACGCTGATGTATGCTAATCCACAGACGAGAGAGAGGCCATATATCAAGCCATGTCTATGTATATACCCTGAGATACAGTACTGTACCCAAAGAAGACCAGCCTCTTAACTAAACACTGACCATTTCACAGTATGGTTTAGTTCAGTGATTCGCAACCTTTTTGTCTTTATTTCAAAAGACCCAGTTTGATGATGCATTAAAGGGATAGTTCACCTAAAAATATAAATTTTTCTATCGATTAGTCACCCCATGGAGACTTGAATTCATGGATATTTTTTTGTTTTTGTCGCATTCCTAAGCCAATAATTTGATGACCAGTGGACCAGGCAGCGGTTCCGGTAGGAGACACAAAGGAGACTCTTTGTGTCTCCTACCGGAACCGCTGCCGGTCATCAAATTATTGGCTTAGGAATGCGCCAAAAACAAAAACATAACCATGAATTCAAGTCTCCATGGGGTGACTAATCGATAAAAAAAAAGTTTATTTGGGGGTGAACTATCCCTTTAAGCCACGGACCCCTCCCCATTTCGTTGCTGTCTGGCAGAAACCTCATCTTAAATCGTTAATATCGTGAATTAACGGCCCTACTTGATACTCATACTAGTACGGCGTCACAGAAAATTATCAAAAGTAGCAGGTATACCAGCTCAAAACATGGCGCGAATATAATATATTCGCGTCATGTTTTGAGCTCGCATTACGTATGTATATCTGCTACTTTTTGCTATTTCTGAATTTGAATCCTGAGAAGTAACACTTTTGGACATATGCGGTTTCCTCCCGAAAGAGACGATTTGATCTCTGTAAAAATCCTCTCTTAATTTAACTCCGAGAGATTATGGAACCGATTTGGATTCGGTTTCATTTCGTTAGTCTCTGGAGTTACAGTCCCGTAAAAGAGTCCAATTTGTAGCCATTTTGTTACACTCTCTTGAGTTACCGACCCCCGTTAGCGGTCTTATTTGGAGCCATGTGGAGCCGCGTCTATGTATATATGCTGAGGGTAGACACAGAGGGAGCAGCCAGCCCCAACATGCTGCTCTCTCCCTCTGTGTGTGTGTGTGTGTGTGTGTGTGTGTGTGTGTGTGTGTGTGTCACGCTGTTATGTCTTCTCTAGCCTGTCACCGGTCTATTAAAAGGACCCTCACTCCCCGGGGAGTTACTCGGGGGAGGGTCAGGGGTCAAGCAGGAAGGGGATACCTGGCTCCAAGGGGAAGGAGTGGCTGACTGGTATTCCCGACATTGGAAGTATGTGACGGTGACCAACCGACCGGGGGCCACCTGATACTGGCGGTTGGCCCAGGCAGTCACAGGCTGGCACACGGGGAAAACCGGTTTGCAGTATACGCAAACTCCTGGTTGAGAAAGGGGCTCGGCTAAGCTGGCGTGGTTGTCGGCAGGTCTGCGGAGGCAGGCTAGTCAGTGCCTGCCTGGGCCCTAGGCCGGTGAGATCACGGCTTACAGTGGGGGGGCTAGTCGGCCAGCTACCTTCCTCAGCTGTGCTTGTCCTTAAAGAGCTCAACATCAGGGGCGTGTGTGTCCTTGTATTTCTATACTATAATTACTGCACCAAATGTACCCACAAGTATTGTAGAATTTGAGAAATGGACATTGTGAGGACAATTTTTCTGGTCCCAACAAGATCAATGTTTGTTTTATGGTTAACAAAGTTTTTAGATTCAGGCTTGATTTAAACATATTTGTGCGCTGCTGTCGAACACACCCCGAAATAGTCAATCTACAAGCAACGCGACGTGTTGTCGTGAGCTTGTAGATCCACTGAGTGCTACAATCGAAAATGGAATTCATAAAATGATTTTCCTAAAATATTGATGTCCTCACAAGTATAGTAACACAAACGTGTGTGTGTGTGTGTGTGCGCGGGCGGGCCGGCGGGCAGGCCTCGCCATATCGCCCGCCAGCTCATGGAATTTGATTCGAATGCCATGGAATAGATGCACGTACTTGAGTTCTTGCAGTGCAGGGTGAAAGAGTTTAGCGTCCATTACTTTGAAACGGTTCCAGTATCCATATGTGGACGTTGTCTCAGCAGCAGAATGCCATCTATTTTGGTGTTTATCGCACTGTTAGTGCCGTGCCAGTGGCCAGGAACTGACACGACTCTAAATAACCCGAAGGGAGAAGAGATGGACATCATATTGTCTGCGAGGGCTTATTGTATAAGCCCCATTTTCACGCTCACTGATGCTTCTCATGCAAATCTGCTGTGTGCGTTACAGTACTTGTTTTTGCACAAGAGAGAGAGAGGGGGTGGGGGCGTGCATCGCTGTCTGAATGTGTCATAACAGGGATTCGTTTGTCCTATATGGTGTGTTGCACATGCAGTGCTATCTATGTCTACTGAATATAATTCAGATTACCAATGCAGCGTTCATATTGAATAAAACCGAAGGACTATTCTGGGTTTTATCTTTTGTTAGATGCATGTATGAAGCAGAAATCCCTATTCTGGGGCAAACGTCCTTCTCTAAATTGCGCATATCATTGCGCAAATCTCTGCGTGTGAGTGACGTGTGTCCCCCAGCGTATTTCGAGAATCGCCAAACTTCTGGCAGGTGGATCTTTGTGAAGAAAATATATTCTATGATTTTTCCAAAGGTTAGTAAAAACTAACCTTTCGCTGGCAAGGACAGCTATAGACAATGTTTTAACTCTGGCAGTCAATGAGTTAACAGTTCCCTTTAACCAAATGGACCCGTCCTTTGAAATGAAAAGTTTGAGAACCACTAGTAATGTAATTGTATAGCAGACGTGAAGTGCACATACCAGCTCTGACCGTGTGATAAAATTATACGTCTCCCCTCAAGGCTTTCTGACAGAATAACTTGCCAGTACTAACTTGTTTTTCCTTGCGTTCTTTGCTGTATGTTGTTGTTTCAATTAGCTTGGAATCCTCATCAGTGAAGTCATCGGTAGGCAGGTTTCTGAACTGTCCACAGCTCACCAATAAGACGCAGAGAGTAGATGGAAATGGTGCTCTCTTGTAATGAGCATTAGTGAAGTTATATGAAAATAAGATTGAAAACGGGCGAAGTGTTACTTTAACCCTTTAAGACCTAAGGCGAAGTCCTAACAATTTTTTGAAAAAAAAATCCAATTTGTTTTTTTTTCACGATTTAAAAGAAATAGCAGATCTACAAGCTAATAGCGCGGCACTCGGTACCGCGCTATGAGCTTGTATATCTGCTATTTTTGAATAGCCAAAGAAATCTAAAGTGACACAGATGCTATCTCCCGGCATGCATCTCTCGAAATAGTAAGTGAACCCCCACTCCCCCGGTTGTCCCCCATTCCCTCCTGTTGCCCCCCCCCCCCCCCCCCCCCACTCGCCCACCTCTCTCTACAGTCCAGTAAGCCAGTGGAACACTGCTCTGTGGACAGCGAAGCGCGCTCAACGTCATAATTGGTGCTTTGAGCTGTGTGCAATGATGCAGCAAGACATGCGTGTGGAGGAGGAGGAGGAGGAGGAGGAGGAGGAGGAGAGAGACAGACGGAAAGAGTTAGAGAGTGGGAGACAGACAGAGAGAGAGAGAGGGAGAGAGAGAGGGAGGCTAGAGGAGGAGGAGGAGAGAGACAGACGGAAAGAGTGAGTGAGTGGGAGACCGACAGACAGACAGAGAGGGAGGCTAGAGGAGGAGGAGTAGGAGGAGAGAGCGTGTGACAGAGTGAGACGGGGAGGGAGGGTAGAGGACACGAAGCTGACCTTCACACACTTGCACTGGTTTTGCTGGCCTACGTGCAGGTCCATACGAGCGGCCAGCATGGCCGAGGCTCGCCTCCTGTGATCGGACGTACAAGACCGGCTTGCTTTTAGCCGAGACTGAGAGCTGAACGCCTTGAGGCTTGAATTATTTGTGAATCGTGAAGGGCACACCCTCCACCACCACCACCATCAGGACCACTGGCCATAGCAACCCGTTTCAATTAGCCTCCAAGTGAGCTAGGCTAACATGCAATTGTCGTTCTCCTAGCTTGCTAACGGCAAGTGCTCACTGGAAACGTGCCAGGATTTAGATCGATACTCGGTATCGATATATCGATACTCAGTAGCATTTGGTGTCGATTCCTCAAAGAAAGTATCAATTGTTCTTTTTCACTTTCATCATTTCAATGATGAAAGTGATGTCTCCGTGGTGTGTAGGGAAATTCTAAATCTCAGAGGAAGTCAAAAACGACACTGAAAGACTCCATAGAATATGCAAGCGATTCTACAAATGCCTTCTAAAATCAGTGGTTCTCAAAATGTTATCTATGGCTCGCAGACCCATTTTGATGGGTTATGAGTACATTTAATTTTTTTTAGGAACGATTAGGAATGCGACGCATTGTGAGCTTGTAGATAGTCTATTTTTGGTGAAAAGTGGGGTCGGGGACCCATATTTGTACCTGAGGCGGTACCAGGGGGTCCCCAGCTATGAGTAACCCTTTTCCTTCGGCTATTTGAAAATAGCAGATCTGCTATTATTTTTTACATTTTGAAAAATTATGATTTTGAGGTGGTCCCTGGCATAAACACTTTTCAGGTGGGGTTCCGTGGGCAAATACATAATCAGTTTGGGGGTCCTTGACATGAACATGTTTGAGAACCTCTGGTTTAGAGGGAAATACAGGTGGACCTAGTACAGAGCCCTGGGGGAGTATATTAGAGTTTAAGTGGTCCTTGCAAGGTCACTCTTTGGAGGGTTAGATATAAATGACATTTAATGGCCATACTGTATACCAGTGGTTCTCAAACATTTCATGTTGCGACCCCCCCCCCCCCCAAAATCCTATTTGAGGCTGTTTTGTATTAAATTGTAGGAGTTGAGGCATTACATTTTGTTTGACTCTGCTATAAATATTATGAAAATAGCCAATCTACAAACACACGGCGTCGTGACGTCATTGGCTTCTATTTCAGCTTGATAGCGTTCAAGGAAAAGAAAGGCTATATTTTCCATTACCTTGGAATCCCCACCGATCATGTCATTGGTAGGGCAGGTTTCTGAACTGTCCACAGCCCTCCTTTGAGACACAGAGAGAGAGTAGACAGAAATGGCGCCATCTTATAAATGAGCATTAGTGAGCACCAGTTATGTGCAAGATAAGGTTGACGCACATATGATGAGTTCATTGTGTGATAATCAGCTCAGTCAATAAATACTTGGCTTTCTCTCAAGGCCTGTAACTGTTTAATAATTGCAGTTATGATTATGAAGGATAAATCCATATCACTAAATGGCTGTCGGCTAGGGAGCAGTGCCAGAGGTAATGTCTCACGTGTTTTAAAACTACCCAACACTCTCAGAGTTACACACCCGTAAGAGGCCATTTGGAACCCCTCAAGGAACCATGAGGGTACCTGGACCACACTTTGAGACCCACCGGTGTAGCAGAGTGTTTCCAGTGAGCCAACATGCACAATATCGGCACCCTGACTCTGTTTGACCAGAATGGAACACTAACCGTAATTAGTCTCATTGGTAAGACCTGTGAAGGAAGTAAGGAAGCGGCCCAATTTCTCTCCAATATGGCCACTGTGCTTAAAGCCTATTTAGCTGTTCATCTGAAAGAGAATTTCAGCAGTGGAAATCCATAGTCGCCGCTGTGCTGCTACATTCACCACGACGATCAGAGTGATTTGAAGTCGCATCGCCCCGGGCCTAATCAGAATGCACATTGTGTATTTCTCTGACTGCGCAGGTGTTGATATAGAACCGACGCAGCATGTGGTACATTGATTAGGCATTGCCTAATGCATTGGGACTCGGAAATATAGTGGTTTTAAGATGCAGGCGATGCAGGCTGTGGCAGGCAGGCACTCGCATCTCCAAAGCGGAATCCATTGGCTATGGTGGAAGCACATTGCTTTTGTTGCATGGTCCCGATGGTTGGTCCTGCAGGATGCATTAAACATGATGGCCACGGGCCTCTGCTATTCTGCTCAAATGGGGGAATTTCAGCACCACGGAGAGCGGCTCATGTGGAGTGAAAGAGAGGGAGAGAGCTACTCGTTGCTGTCGGGCGGAAACCTTGTATAATCCAAAGCTGTTCCTTTTTATATTTAACCCATTAACCCCTGAGGCCGATTCTACAAAATGTCTCCTAAATCCTATGTTACTATGGTTCTCAAACTTTTTCATGTCAAGGACTCCAAAAATTATATGCATTTGGACCCCATCTCAAAATATGTTGTTCCAGGGACCCCCCCTGAAGCAAATAATTGAGTTACAAATGTTAGCTTTAAAAAAATATATATAAAGATTTGCACAAATGTTCACGATTTTTCAAAAATGGCAGATCTACAAGCTCATAGCGCGGCACTAGCCAAAGTGTAAAATAATGCTTTTTAGCTCAAATCAAAAAATGACACAGATGTGTTCCAGGTCTTGTATGTTGCAGAGCCACATACAAGCTCACAACGATTTTAGACATGCTGTTTTTGCTACATTTGTGTGACACACGAGTATGGTGAAGTAGAGCAATCATGTTAACGAAAAAAAAACTGGTTTCGGCCCGAACGGCAACGTAACTGTAGGTTTCCACCTGTCCCCCAGATGCTGTAGAGTAGAGCAATAAAACACGCATGCATATCTTTCTATTGCTATACTTGTGAAGACATTTTAGGATTATAGGATATTTTATGAACGCCATTTTTACAATTCGTTTTTTCTTTTGCCATTTTTAAACCCAAACCCTAAAGCCTTAAATCGCAGGTCTGCAATCTCACCTCTACACATGAAAGTCGAGTTCGTATTGGTAGACGCATCTTGCTATTTTCCAATTTTAAGACCTCTGCTTATCATATTTGTCATAACCTTTCAGAATGGAACACCCAGCATACTTACTGAGAAGAATTACTTCTGTACCTGCAATCCTATGATGTGAATATGAAGTGATTCATTTTAATACGTACAGCAATGTATAATTCTGTTATGACAGCCTTCCAACTGCATGCATTAAATAAAAGATCATTGCTGGGTTTTGATCAAAGACGTTCGACTCGCTCGCTGACTAAGGCTTCATTTCGCTGCACAGAGGAGAGCTCGCGCGCGGCTCCTCAGTTAAACGTGCGCGTGAGGGGGGCGAAATGCACGAGGAGTTGGAAAAGGAATATGAATGTGGTGCTAATAACAAGCTGGATGTGTGAGCTATGGTGCGTTATGGCAGCTGTGTGTGTGTGTGTGTGTGTGTGTGTGTGTGTGTGTGTGTGTGTCAGACAATAACACTGTCCTCTCAGTGAGGGCTGGAGAGACGGCGATAAGGAACATATGGTGAAACACTGGCCACCCATCAAAGCACTCCTTCTCTGAGCCGTGCACGCTCGTTCACTAGTATGAGCCGTGCACGCTCGTTCACTAGTATGAGCCGTGCACGTTCGTTCACTATTATGAGCCGTGCACTTTCGTTCACTAGTATGAGCCGTGCACGCTCGTTCACTAGTATGAGCCGTGCACGTTCGTTCACTAGTATGAGCCGTGCACGTTCGTTCACTAGTATGAGCCGTGCACGTTCGTTCACTAGTATGAGCCGTGCACGCTCGTTCACTAGTATGAGCCGTGCACGTTCGTTCACTAGTATGAGCCGTGCACGTTCGTTCACTAGTATGAGCCGTGCACGTTCGTTCACTAGTATGAGCCGTGCACGCTCGTTCACTAGTATGAGCCGTGCACGTTCGTTCACTAGTATGAGCCGTGCACGCTCGTTCACTAGTATGAGCCGTGCACGTTCGTTCACTAGTATGAGCCGTGCACGTTCGTTCACTAGTATGAGCCGTGCACGTTCGTTCACTAGTATGAGCCGTGCATGTTCGTTCACTAGTACAGTAGTTCTCAACCTCCCCAGGCTGATGCAATAAGCCATATGTTTTTTTTTCCCTTTTTTTCTCTGGGACTCCAAATCTACACTGTACAATCCTCAGTGTTAATTTAACTCTGAGTGTAACCAAATGGACACGTAAGGGTTCCACCTGTACACTCTCAGAGGTACAGACGCGTAACGGGTCCATTTGGTCCCCCGGTGCTCCCCCATACCAGACTTTGAGCACCAGTGTACGACGTAAATGAGTGCTATTGGTCATTTTGTTACATCGTTGTCGGGCAGAAACATCTTATCTCCAATTCCTCCATATTCTAACAGGCCCATCCCGCATTCTATTAACCACTCTACACCTTGCTACATGCCATGCTGCGAAATATTGAAAGTGTTTGTAACATTTTGACACACCCAAATCTTACCTTCTGGGTTAGGTCCCTGGCTCACAACATATTAAGATGCGGGGGGCCTCAGGTCTTAATGGGTTAGTTTGGGGGTCCATAACATGTACAGGTTTGAGTAGCACTTGGACAGAAGCAGGGTGTTGTGTGGGTCTTGCTGTCCTACTGTGATCCCTGGGTGCTGATGGGAGTGCTGAGCTTAGCAGCTGCTCTTCTCCACATGACCTCCAGTCAACATGATGAGCAGCACCAGATCCAAAAGCCATTCAACCTCTCTCACTCTCTCACCCAGGTTATTATGGTTTTGTAGAACCACACATTTTGTTGTTGTTGCTATTTTTAAAGATAAAAAAAAAAACTGTGTGTGTGTTTTTTCCTTCTAAAAACAGGGCTTCGGAAGATACAATTTCATTGTGTGTACAGTCTTGGAGTTACAGGTCCACTTGGAAACCCCTCAAGGACCCCTGGGGGTCGCCGGCCCCCAGGGGTCCACTGCATGGGCCTATCGATTTCTTTCTTTGTTTTCCCGTTTTTCCTTCCTGGTTGCTCTTGCGCTCTTTGTATGTGCCTTTATCCGTGCGCGTCCAGAACATCTTCCATTGTGTCATATTGTCCTTCAGGTGTCCTTCAAGGAGCAGCAGTTCTGCTCAGACTCCTCCCTCCCTGCTGGGGCCGGATCCTTGCACTTCATTTAGCTGTTGTAGCCTGAAGGGTCTCGGTGGAATTAAACCCAGTCAGGGACGGGGGGGGGCGCACGTGATATCACGTCGTCTCTGTCGGGGTGGAAACCTCATTATGTCAAACTGTTACTTTTCAGGATTCAAATTCAAAAACGGCAAAAGCAGCAGATCGACAAGCTCGAAGCGTGTCGCTTAGCGCCGCGTTTCGAGCTTGTGGATCTGCTACTTTTGATGCTTTTGTGTGACTAAGTAAAAATATGGAGATAAGAGTTTTTTTAACAACGATATTGCTCTTAGTAACAAAAAAAATTAAGTGAACCCTTCCCTGCTGTTTTAACTGTATTTGTTTCCATGCACTACGGCTGGGTTTCAGATGAGGTTCAGATGAGCTTCTCAGAACCTAATTTGGGGCTCTGTTCAGGGGGTGGGACTAACCATGAGTCCTAGGAACCCAGATACTTATCGTTGCTGTCGGGCAGAAACCTCATCTCCATATTTTAACTTTTTGTGTTTTTTATTTGTAAATTAACGCCATACTTGATCACGCAACAGCGTCATGCAAAAGCATCGGAACACGTTTCGAGCCGTTTTCGAATTTGAATCCTGAAAAGTTTGTCCAATGGTTATGGACATATGTGAGGTTTCCACCCGACAGAGGCGATGTTCTATTTTATTTAGATTGGACAGTGTGATGGTGAGACAAGAAACCAGCCCGGTGGAGGGCAGAGCGGGGTGACCTGTGAGACAGGAATCCGGGCGTTTGGATTCGAACTCGGGTCCTGGCAACTCGGCCTGCTAAAGCTTTAGAGGGTTTAAATAAGTAAGCGTCCTCTAAAGTTACCAGAAAGGCAGCCTGGTTTGGTTGGTGTGTAGAGTGTCAATTCGACTGTCTTTATTTACGTCGTGTGAACTCCCTGTAAATCCTGTATTTGTCTATCATTCTGGTGCGCTACCGAGCGAAAATAAATTTCACTGAGAAGATGATACAAACTGCGTTATACTCCCGACCTGTGGGAGGCAGCAAAGTGCAGTAAGGTGGTGTCGCGAGTCAATTTCCGCATTATTTTGGGGTCGCGGGCTGAAAAGTTTGGGAACCCATGTGCTAGAACATGGCT
>NC_137619.1:44227077-44347077 GCF_963280865.1 Gymnoscopelus braueri
AACAGACTATATTTCTACGAAGGGTATTAATACTTTTACCGAAGTAAAAAATGGGAGTACTTCCATCACTGGTGTATCGAAAAACGTAAAATGTTACTCAAAACTGTACTTGGGTACAGTAACAGTACTTGAGTAAATGGCTTTTACACAAGAGCAGAAGAAAACGTGCTTGATTGTTCTCTGCCTTGCTGTTTCTCACGACGAGGACCTATTTGATTCATAGCCTTCATAATTCATAGATTGTGAAATGCTTGCGTGAGAATTCTCCCCTGGATTCTTCTAAAGAGGAATGACTGGAGTTTGACATTGGCCATGGCTAGAATGGCATAAAGAGATTGCAACGTACACATTATGATTGACTGGAATACGTCACAATAGCCATTGTATAAAATAATGGTTAAAGTAATGCGTTCCCGGTTTTAATTGTGTGTGTGTGTGTGTGTGTGTGTGTGTGGGGGTGTGTGTGTGTGTGTGTGTGTGTGTGTGTGTGTGTGTGTGTGTGTGTGTGTGTGTGTGTGTGTGTGTGTGTGTGTTAGCTCTAGCTTGTAGCCACGTCCATCTCGCACAAAGCTCTCTGACCCTGCCTTCACCTCTCCGTTGGTCCATGACCTCTCTGGTTAATGGTTGACACAGGAGCAGGGGTCATTTATAGTGACACAAGGGAAAGTAATACTGCATGTTCACTTGTCCTGGAACAATCCCAGCGCAGAATGTGTGTAGGGCATGGGTTCCCGTGACCCCCCCCCAAAATAAATAAATCATCATATTTAAACGGGGGACACCCCACCCTGACAAGCATTTGGAATTTTAGGAGATCGTCTATTTTCACAATTTTTGACAATTTGGCCAATATTTGAACATTCTTTATAGTATAGTTTGTTGGTTGCTTTCGACGCAGTAGTCTTATTATTATTACATTTTCTGTCATTTCAAGAGGTATTCAAAAGGTCTTAAAGCGATAGTTCACCCCAAAATTGAGACTTGAATTCATGGATATTTTTTAGTTTTTGTCGCATTCCTAAGCCAATAGTTTTATGACCGGCAGCGGTTCCGGTAGGAGACACAAAGAGTCTCCTTTGTGTCTCCTACCGAAGACGATGCCTACCGGTCCGCTGGTCATCAAATTATTGGCTTAGGAATGCGACAAAAACTAAAAAATATCCATGAATTCAAGTCTCCATGGGGTGACTAATGGATAGAAAAAATTTTTTTTTGGGTGAACTATCCCTTTAAATTGTCCCTTTAGAAATATGCAGATACCCTGTATACTGTACACTTAAAGTGTATGTTGGCTTGTTTGCTGTTGAGTGAGAGAACCTCGTTGCACGTTAAGCTAATCATCTGGTGAACCCCCTGGGGGTCCCGACCTCCAGTTTGAGAACCATTGGTGTAGGGGATGGCAATAATTGTCAAACTGCCCTTGATACAGTATACGAAACACTCCTTTATATACATATATATAGTGAAAATGGCAGATCTACATAAGCTCACAATTTTCTGTTAAAGCGGCACAATGTAACTTTCTTTTAAAGAATAAAATATAATTTTATCGAATCTGTATGGTATGTTAATTGTTAAGTTAACAATATAACTTATACAATTGGGGGGGGTTGTATTTTGTCTCCCTGCTTGATCTTCTACTGAGGCATTTAGATTGTGTCAAAGGTCAAGTCTCACCTAGACACAGGATCTGACATGAATTTTGACATGATGGTCAAGATTCAATTTATCCCCCGAGCAAGCAGGCAAGGCTCTATTAACTCAATGGTAAAAAGAAATTCAGCACTTTCGCAGGAAAACCGGGTTCAAATCCGGGGTAGAAGAGGAACGTTACATAGTGCCAGCTCTAACTTCCCAGCCCAACAATGTGTAAAATGGATGAAAGTGCCTTTTATATTCAAACTTCCAGAAGTTACACAAGAAGACTGCTAAGTGCAGGAAAAAAATTAGCTAATTCCATCTGTGCATCTATATGGCCCCTTTTTAAAGTGCCTGCAAGCTTCTGGAATATAAGAGAGAAGCCGCAAACAAGGCAATTAAAAATGTTCTCCGTGATGTTTCAAGCTGTGCCAACCATGGGAATTGGTGTTTTTGTGAAAGCCTGATCACTGTCCGTTTTTTCAGCTCTATCAGACTATAGTTTTGGTGTCGGGAAGCAAATCTTTGCCGTCGGGCAGAAACCTCATCTCCATATTCAAACTTTTTTTCTTTTTTTTTTGTAAATGAATGCCCCACTTGATCATACTACAGCGTCACACAAAAGCATCAAATTCGCAACGCGTTTTGAGCTTGTATAGAACTGTTGCAATGGGTCCCCTGAGTCGTCATCTTCCAGTTAGTGCATGTATGCGTTTACTATCCTATATAGAGTGTACAGTGTGCTTCTAGTCATGCATCTATACCAAGACAAACATTTTACTGCTTTTACAAACCTGCAGTGATGGAAAAAGTACTCATTATTTACTTAAGTAAAAGTATCAATACCGCATTGTAGAAATACTAAAGTCCAGAATTCAAAATTTGCTTGAGTAAAAGTACAATATTATTGGTATCAAAATGTAGTTAAAGTACCAAAAGTAAAAGTACTCATTATGCAGAGTGTCCCATTTCAAGTTTTCAAATGTATAAAAGTCTTTTGAAAATAGCAGATCTACAAGCTCACAGTGCGTCGCGATGCATTGTGAGCTTGTAGATCTGCTATTTTCAAATGGCTAATGTGTGTGTGTGTGTGTGTGTGTGTGTGTGTGTGTGTGGGGGGGGCTGAAGTGGTTAATGTATGTTTGGTGATAATAATCAAAAGTAACTAGTAACTAAAGTTTTCAAACAATTGTAGTAGAGTAAAAGTACAATATTTGCGTTTGAGATGTAGTGGAGTAGAAGTAAAAGTACAGAAAATTGGAAATATTCCAGTGAAGTAAAAGACACTCAACATTGTACTTTAGTACAGTACTTGAGTAAATGTACTTAGTTACTTTGCACCACTGCAAGCCTGCGTATATTGCCAGGCTCCAGCAGGGAGGGATCTTTTGGGACGACATGGGGGGCATATAATGGCAGCGGTGCTATGAGGTGGAAGCCCTCATGAATAATGCAGTAGTCTGGTGTGTTGATTTGTTTGTGCGGACAGAGATACTGTGGCTGCATTATTGATGGGGCCAGGGCCCGGGTGGGAGGCAGGCTTCTTCTTGCCTCATGATATTCATAAATCAATAACTAAAATAATCCCTTAAGGCTTTGTTGTTATGGAATACGGTACATTACATGTTTACAGTGCTCGCCATCCCCGGGGCCAATAATACCCTGACCACTCAAGCTGTGTGTGTGTGTGTGTGTGTGTGTGTGTGTGTGTGTGTGTGTGTGTGTGTGTGTGTGTGTGTGTGTGTGTGTGTGTGTGTGTGTGTGTGTGTGTGTGTGTGTGTGTGTGTGTGTGTGTGTGTGTGTGTGTGTGTGTGTGTGTGTGTGTGTGTGTGTGTGTGTGTGTGTGTGTGTGATACTGTAGGGAATAACATTGAAGAAAGGCCGATGCTACATGCTGAGTGACATTAATAAATAACATCCATGGTCGTATCCACGGAGGACCTGGTTGTGTGTTTGTATGTGTCATAGGACATGCAGTGGTGAAAGAAGTACTCAGTACCAATGCCACAGTATACAAATACTCTGTTACAAGTGAAAGGTCTGTGTTCAAAATGTTACTTGAGTAAAAGTACAAATGTATTGGTATCAAAATGTACTTAAGGTACCAAAAGTAAAATGTTTGGCTGAAGTGGTTAATGTATGTTTCATAATGTAATAATTTATATCTACAAAGTAACTTGTAACAAAAGTTTTCAAATCATTGTAGTGGAGTAAAAGTACAATATTTGCCTCTGAGATGTAGTGGAGTAGAAGTAAAATAATAGACAATTGGAAATACTCCAATAAAGTAAAAGTACCTCAAAACTGTACTTAAGTAACAGTACTTAAGTAAATGTACTTAGTTACTTTCCACCACTGAGGACATGGTTATTGAAGAAAAGCCAGTGCCACATGTTGAATGACGGTACTAATCGGGTGGTAAAAGTGCCTGCCCACCACCACCACCACTGCGGAGCTTTGAATTTGTGTTCACACCACAACGCATTGTGAGGCTATTTTCACTGGTTTGGGACATTGGTTGTCAAAGTGGGTTCCGGGGACCCCCAGGGGTCCTCTGGGAGGTGCCAGGGGTTCCGCAGCTAAATTAGTTAATATATAGCGTCACAATGATTTTAACAACTTTAACCATATTTTATACTTTGGCTAAATAGAAATATGTTCAAGCTCACAGTGCATCACTTTGTGCCGCATTGCGAGCTTGTAGATTGTGTGAACATTTGTAAATCTTGCAAATCTTTGAATAATGTGTGTATGTGTATATCTATGTATATATATGTGTGTATATATATATATATTATTATAATTTTTTAAGTGAACGTTTTTAACTCAAATCTTTGTTTCTGGAGGTCCCTGGTACAAAATATGTTTGAGATGGGGGCGTTCAAAGTCAAATGCATATCATTTTGAGGAGGGTCCTGGACTCATGAACCACCTTGGTTTTGGGGAGATGTCAGATTTCTTTTTTCAGGTCTCAAGATAATAAAAAAAAAAATAATTGGGAAATGACTGGGCTAAACGGGAGCCTGTCTCCAACATAGCCACCGTCGTCAAAGCAGTCAGTGATCCCGGGCCTGAGCAACAAGAAGGCTTGGGCCGTTCTGGGAAACAGCCGTGTGGCCGTCAGCGCCATGCGTTGTCCTGGAAGTGTCCGGCGCTGCTCTGGCCCTAATCCCACTGCAATAGTAAACAACAGCTGTAGGGAAAAACTGTGCATTCCGATTAACCCATTCAATCCGAGAACGCATCTGTGTCATTTTTAAGATGTCTTTGGCTATTCAAAGATAGCAGATCTACAAGCTCATAGCGCGGCACCGAGTGCCGTGCTATGAGCTTGTGGATCTGCTATTTTTGGAAAAAAAACGTGAGCAAATCTTTGAATATGTAGTTTTTAAAGCGAACATTTGTAACTCAAATCTTTGCTTCTGGAGGTCCCTGGAACAAAATATTTTTAAAATGTTTAAAAACTATATTCAAAGATTTGCAAAAAATAGCAGATCTACAAGCACTGTGAGCGTGCTATATCTGCTATTTTTGAATATCTAAAGAAATCTCAAATGATAGAGACGCGTTCCCCGGATTGAAGGGGTTAACAGGAAGAGCTAGCTAACGACGACGGCGCCTCAGCATTCCTGCAGGCAGAGCAGAGAGAAAGAGAGAGAGAGAGAGAGAGAGAGAGAGCCCCGCAGTGGCCATTAAAGAGCCACCTCTCTCTCAATGCTTGTTGTGTCATTAAGGCGGAACGGTGAGGAACGATGATTGATGCAATAGAATGATGTAATAATAACGGACTAAGCCGTCATGGTTTTTTCTTGTACTGTATATCCACTGCAGTGCACAGTTAGGCAAGTCACCAAGTGCCACTATACTGGTGACTGCAAGTCGTTGCTGTCAGGGCAGAAACCTCCTATTCCCATAGTCTAATTTTTTGTGTTTTTTTTTTTTACCCATTAAGACCGGAAGCCGATTTCTACAAATGTCTTCTAAATCCTAACAGTTTTCTGAAAAAACGTATGTTGCTATATCGGTGGTGCTCAAACTTTTTTCATGTCAAGGACCCCCAAAATTATATGTATTTGGCCGCGGACCCCCATCTAAAAATATGTTGTTCCAGGGACCCCCAGAAGCAAAGTTTTGAGTTAAAAATGTTCGCTTTAAAAATAATATATATTCAAAAATGTGCACATATTTTCACGATAAAAAAAAAATAGCAGATCTACAAGCTCGTAGCGAGCTTGTATATCTGCTATTTTTGAATAGCCAAAGTGTAAAATAATGCTTTTTTTTTGCTCAAATCAAAAAATGACACAGATGCGTTCCAGGTCTTAATGGGTTAAATAATGCCGATCATACTACAGTGTCACCCAAAAGTATCAAAAGTAGCAGATCCACAAGCTCGAAACGCGGCACATTTTGAGCTTGTCAATCTGCGAGCTTGCACATCTGCTATTTTAGATTTCTTTTTTTTTTGGAAAGATTTTGAATGTTTGAATTTGTTTTCAACATAAATCTTCTCTTCTGGTGGTCCCCGGCGTAAAGCAATTTTAGAGAGGGGGGGGGGGGGGTGTCAGCCGCCAATTACATAATCAATTCGGGGGTCCTTGACACGAAAACGTTTGAGAACCAGTGCACTACTAGACACCAGAGACAAACCAACCAGGGTGTTTGGTTACTTTCCTTGTGTGTAATGTTTTTTCAGGCACGCTGGAGTCTTCTGTTTCTGGCTTTGTTGAAGAGGGTTTTAAATAGACAGGAGGCATCTGGTTGGAGGCTTTAGCTGCGAGTGTTGCTTAGCCAGTGGTGTAAAGAAACAAAGTACATTTACTCAAGTAGTCTACTTAAGTACAATTTTGAGGTATTTTTTACTTTACTTGAGTATTTCTGATTTTCTATGTTCTTACTTCTACTCCACTACATCTTGAAAATCATGAAAGTGTCAGATGGGTGGGTCGTGTGCATTTTCAGAACATGTAATAAATAAATATATATATATATATATTTTGCCTTTTATTGAATGGTACAGTGAAGAGTGACAGGAAACGGGGAGAGAGAGAGAGACACGCAGCAAAGGCCGTCGGGCTCGGGAATCAAACCCACGACTCGCTGCCAGGCCGCATTAGAGTGGTATGCGCAGGAACTTACTATGCCATCAGGTTTTGACGATCAACCAGGCCGATTCTCCATAGATGTCTTCTAAATCCTAACAGTTTTTTGAAAAACATTTTGATAATTTTTGGAATAAAAATACATAAATATATATATATTTAAAAAAAAAACAGATCTACAAGCTCATAGCGCTATGAGCTTGTAGATCTGCTATTTTTGAATAGCCTAAGAAATCTCAAAATGACATGCATGTTTGTTATATCATCATTAGAATCTCGATGTTATGCCAATTATGTGGGGGCCCACTTACAATACCCTCACGGCCCACCAGGCGGGTTTGCTTTTACACCAGTGGGACGCATTCTAGAGGTCCCCCTGGATATTTTCCATGGGCCGGTCGGGTCAGGAGAGTGTGTTGGGTTCCAGTGTTTTCCCTGAGCCACTGTAGCTGTGCATGGTGCATGCAGATCGATTGGCAACGCGCTACCGCACACTTTTAATCTGGCATAGCATTTCACATTAACCAGTGATGGACCGTAACTAAGTACATTAACTTGAGTATTTTTTTGTATCTGTGCTTTACTAGACAGTAAAGTACAGAATCTGTATATACCTGTATATACCTGTATATACCTGCTTATACCTGTTCCTGCCCGTTGCTGTCGGGCAGGAAACCTCTTATCTCCATATTCTAACTTTTTTTTTTTTTCGCACATTAACGCCCTATTAACTATCATACTACAGCATCACACAAAAGCATCAAACGTAGCAGATCTACAAGCTCGAAACGTGACGTGAAGCGGCGCGTTTTGAGCTTGTTGATCTGCTACTTTTGATATTTTTTAAAAGCATGTACTGTACTGCTTTTTAACAATCGTGTATTTTTAAAAGCATTAAGTATTCTTAACCCTTTAAGACCGGGAACGCATCTGTGTGTCATTTTTAAGTTTCTTTGGCTATTCAAAAATAGCAGATCTACAAGCTCATAGCTTGTAGATCTGCTATATCTGTTTTTTAATCGTGAAAGATATGTGCAAATCTTTGAATATATATATTTTTAAAGCGATTTTTTTTTACTCAAATCTTTGCTTCTGCCGATTCTACAAATATCTTCTACATCCTAACAGTTTTTTGAAAAAAATCATGTTGCTATATCAGTGGTTCTCAAACTTTTTTCATGTCAAGGACCCCCAAAATTATATGTATTTGGCCACGGACCCCCATCTCAAAATATGTTCCAGGGACCCCCAGAAGCAAAGATTTGAGTTAAACATTTTCGCTTAAAAAAATATATATATATATATTCAAAGATTTGCACACATTTGCAAATTTTTTCAAAAATAGCAGATCTACAAGCTCGTAGCGCGGCACTCGGTGCCGCGCTACGAGCTTATATATCTGCTATTTTTGAATAGCCAAAGAAGAGATGACAGAGATGCGTTCCCGGTGTTAATGGATTAAAAGCAAGTCAGGCGAGAGAGTGTCAGGTTACAGTGTTTTCCCTGTGTGACTGTTAGCTGTGCATAGCGCATGCTGATGGATTGGCACACGCTACCGCACACATTTAATCTGGCATAGCATTTCACATTAACGTCACTCTGAATCACTGTGTTATCACGAGGGGCTTGATGAAGTGGAACCAGAGATATGGAAACATGCATCCTGCCGTCAATAATAAATAAATGATTGCTGCACATAATATTATTGTGTGTACATGCTTCCCTAGAGGAGAATGTTCAAACATGTCAGCCTGTGTGGATAAAAAAAAAGCTTTCAACTTGACTGCTTGTCTCCAAGATGAACAGCCTTGAAGTGAAACTTTGCAGATTTTCAAACTAAATCTCATTGCTGCCATGATGCGAGATATCGATATCGGAAAAATATAGTTTTGGGGAAAATTCCCTATCTCTTCTGGTGGGTACTTCTCTGGAATTTGTTGTGACACAAAGACGATGACGTCAAATACCCCCTTTTTTTTGGGCCACACTATAATGGGATTTAGGTTGAAAATCTGCAAAATGTCCCCTTTAAAGCTCCTAAGAACGGCCAAAGCAAGTATTGCAATATCATCAGTGTGTCCTAGTCCTCAGTAGCACTGCAGTGTACAGCTATTGTGGACACTGTATTGATTCCAGAGCATTCTGTTGATGTCGAAACCACACTGTGGCTGTGTGTATTGTTTCTGCATAGGGCGGGGTATACCGTAGTGACACGTGATTGGGTGTTTTTTTTTTGTTTCTGCATAGTGCAGGTTACTTCAACTTTTTTCAGGCCAAGGACCCCCTAACTGAGAGAGAGATGAAGCAGGGACCCCCACTACTATAACATCGTGTTGCAGATTGAACTTTTTCATAGATTTCCTAGATGGCTTGTTTGACAGCACTATCAGCAGCGTTAGGTAATGTTTTGTTTGTTTACACATTATCTTTTCTATTAATATGTTGGATTCATGTTAGTGTGTATTTTCAGACACGTATTCAGTTAAACCATCAATACTTAGTAAACTTGACATTTGGCTCTGTACTTGGTCTGCTCTTTTTCCCCCTCTACACCAAAAGCCTTTTTGAGCTTGTAGATCGGCTTTTCTGCGAATGTTCCCCCCCCCCCTCAGAATCGGTATGCTAGGGTTCAAGTGGTTAATGTAAAAAGTTCCTATATCACGCAAAGATTTGGCGGCCCCCCTGTGGTAACTCAGTGGACCCCCTAGGGGTCCCGGACCCACTGTTGAAGACCCCTGGTGTATAGAGTGTATACTCCTATGTAAAATGAGTATTCGCACATCCACTTCTTTTGGATGCAGGTGCGTTGGAACAGTAGAGTGTATACTGTCATATACTAATTGTTGACGTCGTTTATGGGATGTTCTTTAAATTCATAGTTATTGCCTCGCTGTATCCGTAGCCGCTGGTGGGTAAATATCCCCCCGCGGGCTCACAACAACAACGGTCTCTCTACGAATGGACCGGTCCAAGAGGTATATAGCGAACAATGTCCCAACTCCCAAAGGGTGCGATGGCGCTAAAGAGCGACATGCACGGCCGGCGATCTTGAATGACCTCAGTAGCGCTCTATACTTATCTGTGACATTTCCTTGAGACCTGGCGGGCCGGCGGTGCCATCAGGCCCCGACGTGGGCAAATATGTGCCTTGTAAAGCCCCCTGCGCGTCCGGAAGGGCCTGAGCGCGTGCAGCAAGGTTGCACTCGTAGTGTCTCCCCCCCCCCCCCCCCCCCCCTCCTGACACCCGGCTAAAAATACAGTGACGGTATTTTGGTATTCTGCGACCTGCAGTATTAGAATGTCCTTCCACTGTAACATGTGTTTTCTTTTTCATTCTTTCTTAGATTTGATTGTTTTTATTTGACACCTGACACTTTGGCAACGTAAACATGTTTTCTCGTGCCAGTAAAATCTTCTTTGCATTGAATTGAATGGAGTGCATTTAAAAGAAAAATGGTTCCCCTTTTCCTGCTATAGAAAGCAGTGTGGATTTACTCAGTCTATGAGTTTGTCTAATTTAGAACAAAGTGATGCTGGTTACCTCTACACGCACAGTCAAATAAATCCTCGGTTTTACTTTCTCAGTCAACACTGAGGATTGTACATTGTGTTATCTTGATCCCTCTATAGCTCAATTCTTGGCTTTACCCGCTATACTTTTTTTTATTTAAATAAATGACATTTGTAAATGACTTTGCTTTGCAGCAAATAAAGAAGTATACGCCTGCTTTTATATCCTCTGGTTAGTAAAGCATGGCATGAAGTCATTTTCAAACCATTTATTCGACTCTATCCCCGGCCCGGACTTTTATTTGCTCAACCCCACTCCTCTCTCGTTCTCTAGCATAATGTATGCTCCCCTCATGGGACGAAAATAGCAGACCTACAAGCTCACAGCGCCTCACATCTGCGGCGCGCTGTGAGCTTGTAGGTCGGCTATTTTTGACACGCGACACGTCACACGACAACATATGAATCACGCTTCCCTCTCTCTGACTCTCGACTCTCTCTCTCTCTCTCCCTGACTTGCTGTGCATCCACCCGTCTCTCTCCTCTCTTCCCACCCCCCACCCCCCCACCCCCCCACACACCCACACACCCCTGTCTCACACACCTACCGGTGTAACTGTCTCAGCCCGCCAGGTTTCCTTGTTGCTAGGCGACAAGGCAACGGACGATGGACTGCTCTTACAAGAGTGACGTTTGTCCACCAATGATCTCCTCCTCCCTCCTCCTCCTCCCCCAGTGCAGTGTTGATTTTGACAGCACATTTTGATGTAGTTTTAGTCATAGTCTTTTGAATAAAATTCCATTTAGTTTTAGTCATAATATTTAGTCATCTGAAATGTTTTAGTACTGTACTGTTGTCATGGATGATTGATGTCATAGAAGACGACCGTCATCATAGTTGTGACTTCATAGATCAGTGGTTCTCAAACTTTTTCATGTCAAGGACCCCCAAAATGATATGTATTTGGCAAATATTTCCTTCCAGGGACCCCCAGAAGCAAATGTTCACTTAAAAAAAAATATATATATATAGGTTTGCACACATTTTCACGCTTCAAAAAAATAAATAGCAGATGTACAAGCTCATAGCGCCGGCACCGAGTGCCGCGCTATGAGCTTGTATATCTGCTATTTTTTAATAGACAAAATATAAAAAGGCTTAAAATTATTGTGATGCTCATATTAACACATTTTGCTGGGGGACCCCCTGGAACCCCCCCAAGGACCCCCCCGGGGGTCCCCGGACCCCACTTTGAGAACCAATGTCATAGATGACAGGTGTCGTCTGGCCATGTGCCATCATCGATCCACATGGAATCCACGCCGTTTCTAGCAGGGATGTATTGTAGGGCTATTTTTAGAAAATGGGGGGGGGGGGAATGGCACCTATAATTCACGTGCACGCGGACGTGAAAGGAATGCAAACGGAATGGATGTTTTTTTCAGGAGTGTCGCTCCCTTGTGCTCCCCCTCCACTACAACAGTGTTGATTTTGACAGCAAATTTTGATTTAGTTTTAGTCATTTAGTCTTTTGAATAAAATTCTGTTTGTCATATTTTAGTCATCTGAAATGTTTTAGTTTTTGTCTAGTTTTAGTTGACTAAATATAAGATTATAGTCGACTAAATCTACAGTTGACTATAATGTATTTTGGCGATGCCTTGATGGCGTCGTAATGGCTGATTTTACACTTGGTTGCATGCTGAAAATAGCCGATCTACAAGCGTGAGCTTGTAGATCGGCTATTTTCAGAGCGCGACACCCGAGCACTACTGGATCCTCTTCTCCACTAGTCCCTCCCTAACGTTTTAGTCTAGTTTTTATTTGTTGGTGAAATTGTCAATATATTTAGTCTTTGTTTTAGTCATCTTAGCTTAGTTTTTATTTAGTTTTATTTAGTCAGTGAAAAAAGGTAGTCGACCAACATTTTTCATCATAGTTTTAGTCGACAAAATCAACACTGCACTACACCAGTGGTTCTCAACCTTTTCAGGCCATAATAATCATATTTGATCTGGGACCCCCCTGGGACCCTGAACTGGGACCCCCCTGGGACCCCCCCACCCTGACAATCACTTGGAATTATAGGAGTTGAGGCATTACATTTAGTTTGACTCGGTTCCACAGAGTCGTCGTATGCATGTAGATCGGCTTTCTTTATGTAGAATAGTTGGTTCGTTACTTTTGGCGCAGTAATGGTCTTATTAAAACCTTTTAATACCTCTAAAATGAAATGAAAGTCCTTAAATTGTCACTTTAGAAATGTGCAGACTATTAGACCCTGTTAGTGTGCTAAATGTAATGCAACACAATCTAATCCTGTTTAAATGAAGACCATAACATTGTCTGCTACATACTTGTAGTGCAGGAACTACGCCGATATCTGAATGGTCCCTGTCTGTCTGTACACGTTTGTACCCTCTTGTATTTCAACACTTCTTTCACATTAACAGGCCCAAAAACATGACCCTGTTGCTTCAGGCCTCTCTGATTGGTCCCCGGGGGGCTCTCTGGGCTTGTATTTTGACAAATGAGTGTGATGGTAAAGCACTAAAGAGCACTTATACCCTCGCATTGATTAATGGTCGCTATTAGCTGGTAGAAAAAAAACCAAGATGCTCTTTACAACAAAACCTCCACCGGGGATGGCTGTCCAGAGCCCGTTGAATAATCTTTTTTAAGACTGGGGGGATTAGCCATGTGGATTTCCCAGTCAGTCGTCACCGCATTTGAATAGAGACGTTTTAAGATGGAAGTTACTTAGCTTAGTGCAGGCGGCTGGCTAGGCTGCTAGATGAGTGGATTAACTGAGGCGAGGTCTTAACTGTTAGCGGTCCAAAAACCGTCGGCTGTGGATTTGGCTCCCTGAAGACCAGATGCAAACTGTCGGCTTGTTTGTCGACTCTGCGTTGTTGCGTCATTTCCGCTCTCAGCGTCGTGCGGACCACACGTACCATTTCCACAGCTTTTAGTAATATTGCAGTGATTTAGAGTGATGGCGAGCTTTTTTCCCCCCAGCGTTTTGAGCTTGTAGATCTGCTACTTTTGCCGTTTTTGAATTTGAATCCTGAAAAGGAACAGTTTTGGACATATGAGGTTTCCACCCGACAAACAATATTATATTTATACAGTATAACCCACGGTCACATACATTGTCTTTTAGCAAAAATAGCACAAAAAATGTCAGGTCTACAAACTGACAGCGTCTCCGTGAGTTTGTCGATTGGCTATTTTTGCCACTTTTTGAGTGACACTGTAGTATGATGAGGTAGGGCATTAATTGTGCCCGACAGCAACGACAACCTAACATGACATCGGTGTACGTGTCGTCCCCGAGGACAGCTCGGCTGTAAGTACATTGTGTTTTTAGTGAAGTGTTTTTAGATGGCTCTGCCCCCCCCCCCCACACACCCACACTGTTTCCAACATCAGAATCAGAATCAACTTTATTGTCACATCACTGTTTAACTGTGTAAAGAAGTGAGTGAAATCCTGTATTTTTTTGCATGAGCTCCATCACTTTTGTTGTTTTCCAGAAAGGGAGAAGAGGCAAAAGGTGTGTGTGTGGGTGGAAGCGAGGGGATGGGAAAAAGAAAAATGCTTGCTTCCCAATGTTGTTTAAACTAGTGCCTCTCAAACATTTTCACGTCAAGGACACCCAAATTAATATGCATTTTATTTGGCCACAGACTCTTATTTTTATTTTGTAATATTCGTTTGAAAGTAACCAACTTAAAGCTCCCAACACGTCGGGAGTTTTTAGATCGACTATTTTCAAATAGCAGATGTATTATATGGTTTAAGTGGTTAAGCTGCTTTTGATGCTATATTAACTCATTTTGCTGGGGACCCCTGTGTGGGTTTGTGTGGATCATGCGACCTATAGTCACTTCTTTTGGGCTTGTTTTCGTAGACCTGGCCGCTTGTTTCTCTCTCAGTATTGGGGCACCACTGCCAGTGTGTCTTGCCCCGTTGGCTTGCGGCGGGGTCCTGTGTGCTGATGTGTGGAACGCTTGCTGAGAGGCTGACTCAGTCCTCCTCGGTATCATCCTGTGTGAAAGCCGTCTCCTCTGATGCTCCCTGACACTTGGCTATTTCTTTTCTTTTTTTTTGTGCTGAATTTTCACTATTCTCCCTTCAAGCCCTAACGGCGCCAGGCTGTAACAAGCCTGGGAGGGGTTCATAATGCTGACTCGTGTAAGGGAAAGGGGGGGGGGGGGGGCGCACACACGCAACTCCCACAATACAAAGACTGACTCATAATTTTATACTTTTAAAATCTTTTTAAAATAGTGGAAATAGCTGATCTACAAGCTCACAACGTGTCGTGAGCTTGTACAGATCGGCTATTTCCGCCGCGAATTTTTTTTTAGTTTTTCAACATGGAAAAGATTATGCAGAAATCATCGCAATTATCTCAAATAATTGCGAATAGGTGATTATGTAATAATTGGGACAGGCCTAACTGTACCTATATTGCACATTGAATGCATTGGCGCTATTTTTTTACCGATGCAGTTAATCTTTTATTTTGTATTGCTGCTTTCTCTCCTTTTTTTAATATTTTGAATGCTTTGCTCTCTTTAAACATGTCTGTTAGTCTTTAACTGATTCACTGCCAATCACGTAGATCTACGCGAACCTATTTAAAGCCGCCACGTGCCAGTCGCGTAGATCTACGTGAAAAAAAAAAGAAGGAAATATGATTTTTCGAAGATCTAGACTCCTATCCACTTCCTTGTTAACTTAAAACTTAAAAATTCTGTATCTCGGCTCCTGAGTACTTTTTTTTTTTTTCAATGAAAAATCTCTGGCACTGGCTAAAAAAATATGAAAATACCTCTGGCAGTTAATGGGTTAATGTGACAAGCAAAACCATGAGTTACGGAGAACGTGATTCCTCAAGCCCCCCCTCCCATCCCCTCCCATCCCTTCCCTTCACACACTTGACATCACATCCAGTGCTTATAGTGCCGGGGAATGGTGTCCAGCCTCCCTCCAGATGCCATCAACTTTGTCCACACACATTTAAATTCTTTATTTATGTCCACATAAATACAAGATCTAAAGGACACAAATACTGGCAGTGCAATTTGACATTGTGGGTTACTCCGTTACGTACGTGCCGACAAAGGCAATCACAGTCACAGTTATACAGTTATACACACACGTAGGACCAAACAGGACAGTATACAGCTTAAGGGTACAGATAGCAGCGCCGTCTCCAAATAGCGCGACTGCCAATGATAGCTGACACTGAGCAATATTTTGTCATTGAGAGACCAGCCATCTGAAGGCCTCTAACAACGAGCTTATGAACATAGCCCAGGCTGCCAAATATGAAAACTAAAAGTTTACAGTTGTAGCCCAGTTGCGACATGGTCTGCTCCAGCAGTCGATACTTCAACACCTTAGTTGTAAAAGGCTTCTTCTAGGCTGTGGTCAAACGTACAGCCAACCTCTAGAATGAGAACCTCTCTGCTGTTCTCATCAACAACAACAATATCGGGGTTGTTTGCTGCAATATCGGAGAATATCGCCGAGACCAGACACATAGCCCATAATAATCTCCACAGGATCATATTACTACATTATTTACTACATTAACGCCTGCAGTTATGACGGGTGTGGTTTAGATGTTAAAACAGGGTGCGCTCAGCTCTTCACCTTCACCAGTCGCCACACACACACACACACACACACACACACACACACACACACACACACACACACACACACACACACACACACACACACACACACACACACACACACACACACACATATTGACTCGCAGTTCTGCCGTTTTAATAATTGCGTCGATTCTCAACAACAATTGTTGTCTTTTTTTTTTTTTTTACGGTGGGTAAACAAACTGGCTTATGAATGTTGTATCCAGACTCCAGACTGGTGGTAATCGATCTCGTTGGCTCTATTTCACTGTGATCTGTGTGTCAGGGGGCATGGCAGAGGTGTCCCCAGTGGAACCCACACGAGAGGGTCAGCTCTGCAGTGAGCCCCCCCCCCCCCCGGGCCCAGGGCATGATGCTCGCAGAAAAGGGCATCAACACACTATGTCTCTTATTCATCCCCTGAGTTAAAACATGCCCATTCTGTATCCGGGTGAGCTGATTTATTCCCCCCCCAGTGGGAGGCGTATAAGATCTAAATTTAAATGGATTAAATGAGCCTAGAGTTAGAAAACTCACTCACTTCCATTCGTGAGCCTGGGAGCAGTGTTGCCAGATTCTGTGAGAGAAACAAGCAACCAGGTCTAGGAAAACCAGCCCAAAAGAAGTGACTATGGGCCACATGAGCACTTTAACATAATACATCAGCTATTTGAAAATAGCAGATCTACAAGCTCACAACGCGACACGTTGTGAGCTTGTAGATCGGCTATTTTCAAATAAAATCTTGCGGGGAATTTATAATAAGCAGCTCTGGCAACCCTGCCTGGGAGCTGCTTTAAAAATGAAGGGCAAGTCTCTGAACCGTTGGCTCATCGTCTCAGATGGCTGCCTTCAAAAAAAAAGGAAAAAAGCTATTTTTCCCCCAAACCGATCCAGCATACAGTAATTATAGACCGGGCTTCTCAAACCTTTTCATGTCAAGGACCCCCAAATTAATATTTATTTGGCAGAAGAATTGTGTTGTTAAAATGCTTCACAACATGTTCCAAATCTTTTCACGATTTTTTTTTTGGGGGGTGGGGGGTAAATTACTATTACTACAAGCCCACAACGCACTTAGTATAGGACCTGGCTAAGATATGTATGCACTTAATTTAGGAGAGAATATCTCAACTGTTCTTGGCTAATATGACCCCAGGGAACAACTTAGGAACTTTGACTAATTCTCTATCCGGGACGAAATACCCGAAAATGACCACGCCCTTTTTAAAATGACCATAACCGGTGCACTACTTCCAACATGGTTCCAACATCTGCTAAACCGTTGGAGCTACAGATTTACTGAGGTGCTCAAAATTTTCAGAATACTTATGTTTAGGGAAACATAGAAAAGTGTAATATTTCTAATTTGAAATGTTATGACAGAACAGCTAAAAAACGGTTTTGGCTACAACTTTTGAACCAGATGAGCTATAAATGCAAACTTGGTGTCTAAATCATGTTTTTTGACAATTAGAAACATGTTGGAATGCGTATCTTTATGACTGGATGTGGCTGGACCTCTACTTTACATATTTCAAAGGAATATTAGTTTTGAAAATTAGTTTTACTTACCTTAATCTTTGTCATTTTTGGCAAACTTGGTGTCTACTTTATGCTTTTTGAGCATTAGAAACACATTGGAATGCTCATATTTATGATTGAATCCATCTAGATCACTCTGACTTGCTTATTACAAATATGGCCACTATACCAAACATGTTATGTAACGTTTCATCCAGATTGAGTGTATACAGTAGTTGTAGGAATGAGATCAAATTAAGATCAAACTCAGCTCAGCATACATTGAACACTATCATAATAGTCAAAGGTGTATGGAATTTGAACAATATGTTTAAATTAGAATCAGAAAGGTTAATTGCTAAACAACAAATGGTTGCTAGGAATTTGTCTACTACAACAACAGAACAGCTCTGCAATAACTGATACATACAGTACTGCACCACACACACACACACACACACACACACACACACACACACACACACACACACACACACACACACACACACACACACACACACACACACACACACACACACACACACACACACACACACACACACACACACACACACACACAATGATGACTGTTTTTTAATGTCCTAATCATACATCTATATATCGAAATGCAACAGACTCCAGCTTTGCAGCATTTGCTGTGTCCACCAAATGACTTTTGCAGCCACAGAGGAGGACGATAGCGCACGCTTTACTGGCATCTGCAAGATGGGTCCAGTAAGGTTCCCAGGTTCTGACACTTGGGTGGGAGGAAGGTTCTCAAGGGACCTGGTACCATCTGACCAACATCAGCCTTCCCTGACTATGGGAAAAGGATTGCAGGTATCTCAAAGAAACCCTGGTCACCCTCACCTTGGAGCCTGAAAAGATCAACTCCAATGCCCATGTCCAAAGATTGGAGTGTATGGTCATCATCATATACAGCAAGAGCTGTGGCCAAAGCAGAGTTGGTGAATCCTGACAGTGGCTTTTCTCAGTCCCTCACGAACATTCCTCTCACCCAAGCTGCACTGATTCAGCATGTAAAACCTGCTTCAGACCAGCTTCTATTGGATCAGACAACCTCCGTCCAACAAAATATCCCAGATTTCAATAGGTTGTGCTGGTACTGGGACTCCATTACTAAGACTTGTGAACCTTACTGGATCTTGCAGGTGCCAGTAAAGCTATTGCTGTTGTAATACCAAGACCATAATGTGATATAAACATATTATAAACAATTCTATACACCTTTGACTAGTATGATATCATACTAGTCAATGGTGTATAGAATAGTAATACTATATAGTATTACATTTTATGCTGAGCATTGTTGCACATACTGTACTAGCTGTATCATTAGGAATGAGTTCTACTCATTCTATTGAGTTAAATCATTATATTGTTTCAATAAAATTACATTGTAGGATACATTGGTTGTTTCATAACATAGTGGCATATATATGACATATTTGTGATAATCAAATTAGTGTCCTCTAGATAGATTACATCATAAAGATAAGCATTCAAACATGTTTCTAATAGTAAAAAAACATGATTTAGACACCAAGTTGGCATTCGTAGCTCATGTGGTTCAAACGTTATAGACAAAGACTTTGGCAGGTGGCAGCCATATTGGATTTGGCCACTATGATGACCCCGAAGGTCGTAGGCTCGGGCACCGTTGCTAAATCATTAGAGCATGCCCTGGGTTACATCAGGGACAAATGTAGTGCTTTTAGATTGATTCGCGCAACTATGGCCCTGGACTGTAATATGTTTTTAGCGGTTTCTTTTAGCTGTTCTGTCATAAAATATCAAATTAGAAATGTTACACTTTCCCGTTTCCCTAAACATAAGTATTCTGAACACTTTGAGCATCTCAGTAAATCTGTAGCTCCAACGGTTTACCATGTTGGAAATAGTGCACCGGTTATGGTCATTTTAAAAAGGGCGTGGTCATTTTCGGGTATTTCGTCCCGGATAGAGAATTAGTCAAAGTTCCTAAGTTGTTCCCTGGGGTCATATTAGCCAAGAACAGTTGAGATATTCTCTCCTAAATTAAGTGCATACATATCTTAGCCAGGTCCTAGACTAACTGCATCGTGACGCGAAGTGGGGTTGTAGATGTATTAGAGGGGTTATTTTTGCTAATTTAGCTGGGGACCCCCTCAAAGACCCCGTTGGGGGTCCCTGGAACAGTTGTGCACAATAATCAACAACAAACAAGTGAATGGAGGAGTTGTGGTTATGGTCTGCTGTCTGGCACATCATGTAAGCCTCTCTCTGCTCGGCACCTGCTGCTATTAGCTACTGTAGGGAGAGTATTAACCCGTTGAGACCTGAGATACCGTTCTACTAATGTCCTCTAAATCCGGTGTTTTCTGAAACAATTTTATGTTGCTATAATATCAGTGGGGCTCAAATCTTTTCCATGTCAAGGACCCCCAAAATGATATGCATTTGGCCGTAGATTTGAGTAAAAAAAAAATTGCACACATTTTCAAGATTAAAAAATAAATAAATAGCAGATCTACAAGCTCGTTGCGCGGCTCGGTGCCACGCAACGAGCTTGTAGATTTTTGAATAGCCCAAAGTGTAAAATAATTGGAGTGGTTACGCGGATGCGTTCCCGGTTTGAACGGGTTAGCGCATCGCAGGAAGATAGAGGTAATGAGAGCTGTCTCTCAACCAGAGCGAGGCTAATCCCCTCTGTCTACTGTGGTTTCTCCTAAGCCTGAGAGTAGAGGAGATGAGGGGGGAGAGAGGAGAGGAGAGGTGTGGGGAGGGGAGAGAGGAGAGGAAATGGATTTATACATAGGATATTGAATAATTGTCTCTTTTTTTTTTAAGAACACTTTTTTTTTCATTGTGAAAATGGGCGATCTACAAGCTCCACAGCTCAGCGCGTTGGTGAGCTTGTCGATCGACTATTTTTGCTAATCTGTTATCGTATATATGTGGCTTAAGTGGTTGAACCAATAAGATATGCTCGAGTGATATATCTGCTGCCGGTGACACACTTACCTGAGGCTAAATTCCACCATTTTGTACAGCAGCCTGTATTGCGCGGTAGGCTACGTCAACATGATCGTTAATGGATGATTATACATGCTGAACGCTCGACTCCATTACCGTTCAAATGATGTAAAATGATATAAAACACAATACCAATAGGTATCATTAAAACCCTGTATGGTTGACCGGAGTCCCTCAGTATGGAATCAGTTCACTGCCATTACATCAAAAACTTGAAAATATTTTTGGAAGACTGAAAAATCGTTTTGAATCTTTGAAAAATATTTCTGCAGATTGAAAACTTGTTTTGAATCTCTGAAAAAAAGTTTTGAATCTCTGAAAACAGTTTTGATAGGCCAAAAGTGTTTTTCAAATCTGGGTGAGTGCACCCCCCCCCCCCCCCCAGCTTCAAGACACCCAAAGAAATTGCCTACTCTGCCTAATGGAAGGGCCGGCTCTGCACCACTGCGTATAGGCCTTTCACTGCTGTGGAGCCTAAGTGCTTGGACAGGACCGCTAGGCCAGCGGTCCGGGCCCCTGATGCACAAATCTATTCTATACAAAGGCTGCCATCTACCCAGGGTTAGACACAGGAGAGCCATTTTCACCAACATGCAGTTTGTTTTAGAGGCTATCTGCTCGACCTGTGGGTCCGTTGCCGCCTTCCAGAGGTCATACATGTCCTGGCCGTGATGACCATGCGAGTTCATCATCTGCCTGTAAATGCATGGGTGGTAGGGCGCCTTGATCCCCCCCTGCAAAGAAGACATGATTCTGTGGCATGACGCCTATGAGGTTGGCACAGATACCCATGAACAGGTCATCCATATGCATGGAGGCTTTGAGGGTCAGAGTGGCTTGGTAGATCTTCTCCACTACGTCCCTGGAAACCACGTACCCAGACCCTAACGGGAAGTCAGGGACGTGTGACCATGGGTACATTTCGAAGGGCAAGTACCACTTGCTGTCCTTGTTTCTGTTGGGAATCGCCAGGGTCCCGCTCTGCAAACAGCCGACCCACAGGTCGTTGACGTTCCTCTGAGCCGCGTCCTGCAGGTAGTCTACCAGGTTAGGCGTGTGGACCAAAGTGTCGTCATCGGCCGTCATGAAAAAGCGTGCATGGGCGCAGCGTTGGCGGACCCCGGTTCTGTTTAGCGTAACACCCTTAGCAGCGCTGATTAGGAGGAGACGCAGCAGCTGTGTGAAGTTTGATTCGTGCCTCGCCGTATGACGGTGTTTTTGCGTATCGAAAATAGAAGACATGCAAGCTCAATAGGCGGCACGTTGCGACGTGTTGTGAGCTTCTAGCTCTGATATTTTCAACGCCCGACACCATCGTACGATGTATAGGATGATAAAAACATTAAATGATTATGATGGGTTTTATGAATCGTTGTACAACTTTATGCAATTAATCATATTAATACTAGGGTTAAATGTTAAAATAGCTTATTAATAGCATGTTCCCAACCGGCCACGGTGGCCGGTGATGTTTATAATTAAAGGCCAATTAAACATTTTATCGGTCAATGGCCGGGAAATACCGGCTAACGGAAACACTGCCCGCCACCATCACACACACGCATGCGCACACACACGCACGCATGCACCCACACACACACACACACACTAGAAAATGGAGTGAAAATGAAGTGTCACTCTATTTTCTAGTATTGCTTTAACAAACAGGGTTCTTGTGCGTGTGTGTGGCCAATGATTGATTTCTATGTAATTTGAAGCTATATGTCGGTATCAGTTACCATACCTATGAATCAGCAGGTAATTGCCCCCCCCCCCCCCCCCTCAAGCTAGCAGGCTGTCAGGAACCCTTATACCCTAATTTATACTCTGTGGTACATCAGTGTCCCGCGCCAAAAATAGCCGATATAAAGTACAAATCCAGCGTGCATCGCGGCGTGACAATGACGTATGAATCAGGCTTAACTGAGGAGTCTCATATCTCAAGAAACAGAAGTCAACTCAACAGCAGCAGAAAAACAGTGGGCTTATGCAAGACTGTGAGCACATAATTCAATAAACTGTGCCTGAATATGTCTAAATGTGATTATATAATGGACAGACCACGCAGCGCCATGATACTGGGCGTCAGTATACAGTAAAATATCTCAATCAAAATGCCTTTAGGCTACCAAAGATTTTATGCCCTGATTTCTGCATGTTTCTGCATCCTGTTGGCTATGACTTGAAGTCAACTAGGATGAACAAGCATTGTAATTTGAGGATAGCATCTCTTTTTAAAAAAAAACGGGGACTATGGTTAACCTTTACCCTTGAGAAGCCTTCGATTGATAGTTGACTAAACTGACTACCCTTTTTTCAATCCGGGAACGCATCTGTGTCACTATAGATTTATTTGGCTATTAAAAAATAGCAGATATACAAGCTCATAGCGTGACACTGAGTGCCGCGCTATGAGCTTGTAGATCTGCTATTTTAGAAGAATTTTTGAAAATGTGTGCAAATCTTTGAATATATACATATAAATGTATTACTCAAATCTTTGCTTCTGGGGGTCCCTGTAACAAAATATTTTGAGATGTGGGGGGGAGGGGAGGGGGGGGGGGGGGTCCGCGGACAAATACATATCATTTCGGTGGTCCTTGACATGACAACTTCACAAGTTTGAGAACCACTGATATTATAGCAAGTAAAAAAAAACAAAAAACTGTTAGGATTTAGAAGACATTTGTAGAATCCCCAGACGCAAAGATTTGAGTAAAAAATGTTCGCTTTAAAAACATATATATTGAAAGATTTTCATGACGTTTCACGACTTTTCAAAAACATTGCAGATCTACAAGCTCGTAGCACGGCACTCTGTGCCACGCTATGAGCTTGTGTATATATGCCGTTTTTTAATCGCCCAAAGTATAAAATAATGGTTATAGCAAAAAAAATCTAAAATGAAACGGTAGGCTATGCGTTCCCGGATTGAATGGGTTAAAAAAATGTGGGCTATTGTACCAGTCTGGAACTGAGCTGTGAATCATTAAGGCTACCACTCACGCTGGACCAGCCACACTGTCCCCCAGATTAAACCTCATTAGCTCCATCATAAAACATGACTGTAGCGATGAGTGTTCTTGAGTTACATCTCATAGCTGTTAGCTAGAAAGGGGAGAAAAAAGAGCCATGAATTTTGCAGAGGCCCAAGCCACAAGTCCAGGGCCATCCAACACAGCCAGCCATTGTGAATCCCATTGTGTTGGGTACATAGGACAGAAGGTTGCTGGGAAGCTAGCCACCGCGGAGCTGGCAAGCTAGCCACCGCAGCTCAGCTTACAACAGCCCTGTCCCATATCAGTGAGTGACTCAGCCCCATTTGTTGACTACGTTTGGTGGATGAATGCTTCTAAGTTCCAGAGAAACGAGCACTTCCTCTGCTGCCGCTCTTAGTTCTTTTAAATCACAGCTAAAGACTTTTCCGTCTGCTGCTGCTCTCATAGTTTTTTTTTTTTTTCCTCTTCTGAACTGTAATTTTATTGATTTTTTACTCTTTTAGTTTTTATTGTATCCTAATGTCATTCTGTAATGCGTTTCCTTTGCTTGATGTTTTGTGTAAAGACCTTTTTTTTTTTAATGTGCTATACCAATTGCCTTGCCTTGGCCTTGCCCTCCTCCTAGGCTTGGCAAGGCCTTCTGTAAAGGACTGAGAAGATCTTAGACTTCCCCCAAGATCTTCTCTACTTGCGCTTGCTCTTTTGTGGCCGAGTAGGGAGCTTAAAACAGCAGCGGTACTGAGCAGGGTACAGTAGGTACTGTACAACATCAGAGTAGGGATCTTAAAACAGCAGCAGTACTGGGTAAGGTACAGTACTGTATATACAACATCAGAGTAGGGATCTTAAAACAGCAGCAGTTCTGGGTAAGCTACAGTACTGTAGATACAACATCAGAGTAGGGATCTTAAAACAGCAGCAGTACCGAGTAGGGTATAGTAGGTACAACATCAGAGTAGGGATCTTAAAACAGCAGCAGTACCGAGTAGGGTATAGTAGGTACAACATCAGAGTAGGGATCTTAAAACAGCAGTAGTACTGAGCAGGGTACAGTACTCTAGGTACAACAACAAGAGCCTTGTCCAACAGTCAGTTACCCCGCTGGCCCTGATCCCAGAAGATCCACCCAGAACCTTAATGAGTTTTCTATTCATTCTCGGGGTACATCAGATATGAAATGGGAGGGGTATTATGTTCCACACACCTGGCTGTGTAGTGTTGTAGGTGAGCAACCGACAACAGGGGAAAACAACCAAGACTGGTGTCTGGTGTGAAGTTCCCTAATTGGCTCCCTGCTATCTGGGCTTGTGCTGATCAATGACCCCGCGCTATAAAGAGCAAGATCCGGAAATGCCTGGCTGGCAGATTCATGTTTAAAGCAAAAGGAACACGGTGAGGGAAATGGAAATGGAAATGGTTCGTACATGCATCCTACCTCCTTAGAATGTCCTGCTCAATGTGTTATGTAGAGCAGTGGTTCTCAAAAATAAATCATGCCAAGGGCCCCCAAAATGTACGCATTTGGCTGCGGACCCCCATCTGAAAATATGTTGTTCCAGGGACCCCCCAGAAGCAAAGATTGAGTTACAAATGTTCACTTTAAAAATATATATATTCAAAGGTTTGCAAAAAAAAAATCAGATTTTTCTAAAATAGCAGATCTACAAGCTCATAGCGCGGCAGCCGCTATGAGATCTGCTATTTTTGAATAGCCAAAGTATAAAAGTTAAATTTGTTAAAATTATTGTGATGCTATATTACATACATTTTGCTGGGGACCCCCTGGAACCCCCCCGAAGGACCCCTGGTGGTCCCCGGACCCCACTTTGAGAACCAATGATATGACAGTTATACTGTTGTGTCAGAAACCGTCAAATACGGGGGCTTTAATGTACAAGCTTGAAGATCGTCTATTTTCGGCACGCAGCTAAGTATAAATCAGGCATAAACGCCATCAAGGCCTGCAATAATACATTTTTGTCGACTCCGGTTCCTTGGAGTAAAATAGGGGAGGGTCATGCCTTTCTCATTTTAGTCCAAGGGAAGGTCACCTCATTTTACTTTGAGTCCAATGGAGGGTCATACAAATTTGAATTAATACAATTGTCCGTTTTTACCAGGTTGCCAAACCTGGTCTATATCTACACTCGCTAGTCCTGACTTTTGCGTGACTTTTTCCTCATTGGCTGGTCCTTTAGCCAATGAGGGCTCAATGTCCTCTCAGAATATGGGATCTAAAGACGACCCGCAATACTGTGTTCGGCCACTGTATATGTATCTTTATGAACTGTGGCGCTGTTCCTCATTTGGCCTTTCAACGTTGCCATATTTAGTGAGAGAAATAAGCAACCATATGGGATCTAAAAAGGTTGCCATGTTTAGTGAGAGAAATAAGCAACCTGGTATAATATTTTTTTTAATATCTTGTTTTTATATGCCTTTTTTAGAACCGCTTTTTTGAATTCAGCAGAATAGTGGTCAATGACACCCCTCTGTTTCAAAGGATTCAAATCAAGTAACACCTTGGTCTATTCAGAATCAATGACATTCGTTAACGAGCCATCAACGCACTGCGACCCCCGTCAGAGAGAGTATTCCGAGTCTCAACGATGTTAGTTGATCTCGGGATCCACATGGGAACGGCGTGACTCCAATGTGGTTCTCGGACCCGCGTTGCAATGTCTGTCGTCTACGATGTCAGTTGTTTTTTTGTAAAATAACTCCCTACTTGATCGTAATACAGCGTCACACAAAACCTTCTAGATCTGCTACTTTTGCTATTTTAGTTTCTATTTGAGTTTTGGACAAAATGTTATTCATATGTTCCAATGTCCAATGCCAAAAAACACCATGAAATCATTAATCGCAATTATTTGACAATTAATCGTGACAGCCCTAGAGAAACCCTGAGTCGTCCTCCTCACTGTGTTTATCTTCCTCTTTAGCGGTAAAAATGTGATCTTTTTTTATTTGCCTCCTACTCCTCGTCCATCATGCAGTCGCCACACTACCTCTTCTCATCCCTGTTTACTGTTGGCCAACCATAAATCAGCCCCAGGCTGCTGGAGTTTTCTGTTCCCCTTTCATAACAATCTATTGTCCCACTTTAGTTTTTTTTTCTTTTCTGGTTTACCCTGCCCTCTAGTCCATTATTCTCCTCTGTTCTTGCTTCCTGTTGTAGACAGATAAGTACTCAACCCCCCCCGAGTACTTGAGTCAAAATATAGATACTCCTGGAGTGAAAGGTGCTCTGTCAAATTTGTACTTGAGTTAAAGTACAGAAGTATGCTTTAAAAAATGCTTAAGTATTCAAAAGTACAAACAAAATTTTCCAGAAAAAATAATAATATTGTGAAAATAGCAGATCGCAAATCGCTACCCGTTATTTTCCACTATATTTAGTGGCTAATTCATCATCATAGGCTACAAATGTAGTTGAGTGAAAGTCATACAGTAAAGTAAATACTAAGTAAAGTACCGATACTCAGAGAAATGTACTAGGAGTAGTTCAAGTGACTGTGTATCAATGTGTGTATCAATTACACACCCCATGAAGTCTTGAATTCATGGGATTTTTTAAGTTTTTGTCGCATTCCTAAGCCAATTAATTTGATGACTTGATTTATAAGCTCTAATGGGTGCGCAACATGTGTGCCCCGCTCGCGCACGCGCGAATTTTTTTTCGGGTTTTGGCCGGATAATTTACTTTTTTGGGGGGGTTTTGTAACTTTATTTCGGTGAATTCGGTTTATTCAGTGGCGATCTGAACCAGGCGATCTGATTTTGAAAAAAAATATATATATATTTGTTTTTGACCATCACCCAGTGGCCAGTGGGTGCTCCTCATTTCACTTGGGTGCTTTAGCCCCGAGGCACCCACAGTATCGGCGCCCTTGACTGGCGGAGACTCAAAGAGTCTCTTACTGAGTCACCTATTCAAATTATTGGCTTATAATGCAACCAAAACAAGGCCTCATGGCCTGTGTAATTGATAGAAAATAAGACCTTTTGGGTGAACTACTCCTTAAGTGCAGTAAATCATCTCTGTCGGGCAGAAAACTGTCTGAAACTGTTACTTTTCAGGATTCAAACTGAAAAACAGCAAAAGTAGCAGATCGACAAGCTCAAAATGTGTCGCTTCGCTCCACGTTAGGAGCTTGCAGATCTGCTACTTTTGATACTTTTGTGTGACGCTGTAGTATGATCAAGTACGGCGTTAATTTACAGAAAAACACAAAAAAGTTAAAATATGGAGATGAGTTTCTGCCCGACAACAACGAAATGTACTTGGTTACTGTCCACCACTGCTCGTAACATTGTATTTCTGGTTACCGTGGCCTCTAGTCCTACGTTATTCTCCTCTCTCTTTGCTTCATCCTCTCACCTCCTCTTTCCTATTATCTCTCCACAATATTTGTTTCTTGGGACTTTTTCCTTGTCAGACTGAGGGGCCAAGAACAGTCCATCATATCGCATGGTTTCTGTTGTTAACCCATTTAATCCGGGAACTCTGTCATTTTGGATTTTCAAAAAGTAAGCTGTGAGCTTGAATATCTGCAATTTTTTTAAAAAGATCCTGAAAACTTGTTTTGTGCAGATTTCTGTATATATATATGTTTTAAACATTTGTAACTCAAATCTTTTCTCCTGGGGGGGTCCCTGGAACGACATGTTTTACAAATGTTCGCTTTAAAAAATATATGTTCAAAGATTTGCACACATTTTCAAGATTTTTCCAAAATGGCAGATCTACGAGCTCATTGCGCGGCACTTGGAGCTTGTAGATCCTTTTTTTTTTTAATAGCCAAAGAAAGCTAAAATGACAGAGATGCCTTCCCGGATTGAATGGGTTAATCTCAAGTTATTGCTTTCTTTTATCGAAGGGCCTTTTTCCACAATTTAGTTGTAGAAATTCTATTGTTGATTTATGTGTGTGTGTGTATGTGTGTGTCCATTTTGGAAAGAAAATTGGCCTCTTCCTTACTTATTTCACAGGTCTTACAAATGGTACTAATTAAGGTTGTGTTCCATTCTGGTCAAACAGAGTCAGGGTTGCTCATATTGTGCATGTTGGCTCACTGGAAACACTCTGCTACACCAGTGGGTCTCAAAGTGTGGTCCAGGGACCCTCATGGTTCCTTGAGGGGGTTTCCAAATGGCCCCTTAAGGGTGTGTAACTCTGTGAGTAGACAAATGGAATGTTCCATTTGTACTCTCTCAGAGTTATGGGGGTCCTTGAAATTAAAAAAAAGTTTGAGAACCACTGTGCTACACTAAATGGAACAGAGCCTTCATTAGTATCATTGCCGGTATCCCGGTAACACCTGTGAAGTAAGTAAGGAAGAGGCCCACTATCTTAATTCCAATATGGCTGCTGTGTGTGCATAGAGCCTGTTGGAAGTCAAGTATCCCTTCTCCAGCTCTCACCTCATTTGCATAGAACCCTCATGCATCTCCATAGTAACACGCTGTGTTCAGTGTGGTCAGAAAATAGGACCAACTCATTATGTTGAGAATTAAATGTGTGCGTGTGTGTGTGTCACTATACTTTAATTTGAGAAACAGACATTGTGAGGACAATTGTCCTGGTCCGCCCAAGAGAAATGGTTGTTTTATGGTTAAACAAAAAAAAAAGTTATGCTTACAATTATGAAAAGATTCAGGTTAGGAATAGGATTTTTAGAAGTTGGATTTAGGGGTTAGGAATGGAGTTCTAAGATCTACAAACTCACAACGATGAGCGTATAAGCTTGTAGATCGACTATTTTCAGTTTAAGGTTTAGGATTAGAAATGGTAAAAAAAAATAAAAAAAATGTTACAAATGTGATTAATAAAATCGCTGTCCTAAAATGTTGTAGTAATAAATGTAAAATGTAACTGTAGTAATACAAACGTGTGTGTGTGTGTTTGTGTGTGTTTGTGTCATGAACAATAGCGTATTAGTTGTGTGCGTAAAGACATCTGTGGTGCTTTATGGTTAGGGCTGAAGCAAATAACGTGCGTCAATACTAAAGTAATGAAGGTGTCTGTTGTTTGTTTCCACTGGCTGTGTTTCTGACCCTTAAATCTCTCCGGTGCGCCGTCACCGCGCTCATTAACGTGCCAATTATCACTGCTTCAGGACAAAGGAGGCAATAGGATGCCTGACATGGTTGTCTTACCCTGGGTCAGATAGATGGAAAGGTGCTTGACGCGTTACCTTGTTCCGAGGGTAAATTATTAGGCTTTTTAGGGAACAACAGACTGAGTGGCGTTAAGTTGTTTACTGCTAATTGCTCAAATAAAACATGTGACGCTATTAACATCGATTTGGAGTCTGGTGAAGGTCATGGGCAATCATAAAGAAAATAATGACACACATTAGAGCCTTGGTTCTCAAAGTAGGGTCCGGGGACCCCCAGGGGTCCTTGAGGGGGTTCCAGGGGGTCCCCAGCAAAATGTGTTAATATAGCATCACAATAATTTTAACCTTTTATACTTTGGCTCTTAAAAAAATAGCAGATCTACAAGCTCATAGCGCGGCACAGAGTGCCGTGCTATGAGCTTGTAGATCTGCTATTTTTGAAAAATCTTGAACATTTGTGCAAATAAATTTTTTTTAAGCGAACATTTGTTACTCAAATCTTTGCTTGTGGGGGTCCCTGGAACAAAATATTTTTAAATGGGGGTCCGCGGCCAAATACATATGATTTTGGGTGTCCTTGACATGAAAAAGTTTGAGAACCACTGCATTAGAGCGGTCGTTCTCAAACTCGTTTTGGCCCATAGCACCCGTGTAAATAACGTTTTCATCCATGGCACCCCTGACTTACATTGTTATAGCACCTTACATTTATGTCATATTTACATTACGTAAATATGTAATCCCCCCCCCTCCTATAAGCTACAGTATGCCACGAGGAAAACTTGAGACAATATCAGTTTCCATTAGGACAGATTGAAAATAACTTTATACTTGACATTTAACCACTTGAACCCCAGCATCCCTATTCTGGGGGGAACATTTGCCAAAAATAGCCGATCTGCAGGTTCACAGCGAGTTTGCAGATCAGCAATTTTTGGCAAAGAGATATGGTGTACTGTAAATCGAAAAAGAACTCGCCAAGTGAAGTGCAACTCAGGTATTACTAGGGGTTGAAGATGAATTCCAAATATGAAAGTATTCTGTGGCACCCCTGGACTTTGCGTCACGGCACCCACTTTGAGAAACCCTGTTGTGGAGCACTTTTACCTTTATGTGTTTTAAAACGACTTTAATGTGGTCTTTTACTACTTTGACCCATACAGTCATTATCCAAGAGAGCCTCATAATGTATTTACTGGTATTTATTTAGACTATTGTCCTGCTGTTTGGTCCAACTTCTCCCACTTGTCAGCCCTCAACCATTAAGAGTCGTGGTTCTGAAACGTTTTCATGTCAAGGACCCCCGTCCTTTTATTCATTTGGCCCCCATAAGAGAAGATGTGTGTAAAGATGTAAAATGTTTCAGAAATGGCCGTTCCACAAGCTCACAACGTGTGGGCTATTTGGACAACGTGTGGGCTATTTGGACAACGTGTGGGCTATTTGGACAACGTGTGGGCTATTTTTTAAAGCGTTGGTTCTCAAAGTGGGGTCCGGGGACCCCCAGGGGTCCTTGGGGGGGATACCAGGGGGTCCCCAGCAAAATGTGTTAATAAAGCGTCACGATAATTTTAACCCCTTTATCCATATTTTATACTTTGGCTATTCAAAAATAGCAGACCTACAAGCTCATAGCACCGAGTGCCGCGCTACGAGCTTGTAGATCTGCTATTTTTGAAAAATCTTGAAAAGGTGTGCAAGTCTTTCAATCTTTTTTTTTCTAAAAGGTGAACATTTTAACACAAATCTTTGCTTCTGGGGGTCCCTGGCACAACATATTTTCAGGTGGGGGTCCGCGGCCACATACATATCAATTTTAAGAAGCACTGGTTTAAAGGGGTCCCACTTTGAGAAGCACTGAAATAGAGCTCAGTGGAGATGCTGTGGGTGAGGGCTCAACAAATCTGAGGAATTTTTACTTTACTGGAGTATTTCCAATTTTTACTCCACTAGATCTCAGAGGCAAATATTGTACTTTTTACTCCACTACAATTATTTGAAAACTTAAGTTACTAGTTACTTTGTTGATTTTGATAATTATTTCAAAACATACATTAATCACTTCAGCCCTATACATTTCGGCCATTTGAAAATGGACGATATACAAGCTCACAATGCGTCGCATTGTGAGCTTGTATATCGGCTATTTTCAAAAGATTTGTATACATTTTTTTGAAAACTTGTGAAATGGGACATTCTGCACAATGTGTACTTTCTACTTTTGTTACTTTAAGTGCATTTTGATACCAAAACATTTGTACAAGTACATTTAGAAATCCGCGCTTTTACTTGTAACCGAGTATTTGTACATTGTGGTATTGATACTTTTACAAAAAAAATGTGAGTACTTTTCCCACCACTGTTGTTATGTGCATACAGTACGGTACGCGCGCCGGCCCGGCCGGCCATGTGGAACGGCCAATGAATAATGGAGGCAGACTGAAAGCGATGGTTGAGCAGATCGGAGTCAGAGCGTCGTTTCCGCTTGATTTGAGCAGCGGGCGCGCCTCGCCTCGGCTGCCGGAGACCGAGGCACCGATGCAGTCTGCTCTGCTGCTACTGCCACGGGAGAATCCATCTGCTGGCTAAATATACACACCTATGATGTCAAACTGAGAACCACACCGGGGAAGAGAGAGAGAGAGGGGGGGGGGGGGGTGTTAACAGCAGGACACGGGCACATTTTTCCGTGTAACAACATTCAGAGGGAAGAGAGAGAAATTTACAAAGGGCTTTCTAAAATGTGTATATATGTGTGTGTGTGTGTGTGTATATATATGTGTGTATATATATGTATGTTATATGGGGCGGCAGTGGCTCAGGGGTAGAGTGCCGGTAGAGCGGCCGGATGGACGCCGTGAGGTTTTCAGTTCGATCCCGGGCTCCCCCAGAAGAGTTAGTGTCCTTGAGCAAGACATTGAACCCCTAATTGCTCCCGATGAGCAGGTTTGTGCCTTGCATGGTTTCCTCCGCCATCGGTGGGTGAATGTAATGCACAATCTATGTAAAGTGCTTTGGATGAAAGCGCTATATAAATGCACCATTTACCGTGTGTGTCACGCACACACACACACACACACACACACACACACACACACACACACACACACGCACCCCCGTAAAGGGTTAAATAAATCTAAAATGTGTATATAGATATATACACTTTAGCTTCATTGAACCCTTTACGGGTCCATTTGGTTTGACATTTGTACACCCTTAAGGCGGTTACACACCGGCGAATATGCGAATATACGCAAAATTCGGACTCGTTCCGAATAATTAAAAGACACTTTTTTCGCTCCGCGAAACTGGTGTGGAAGCTTGCATTGACTTTATAAGGTTTTTTAAAAAAACGTATTATTTGCATGAAAAAAATCGCCCCGGTGTGTAAGGACCTTTAGAGTTAGATGAACAGTCAGCATTGACAGGATGTACTGTAAGTAAAGTACAGTAAGCCCTTTATCACAGGGAACATTTTGGTTTAGTGTAACCGGCATTTAAAATGGCAAACACAGCGATGTGTGTGTGTGTGTGTGTGTGTGTGTGTGTGTGTGTGTGTGTGTGTGTGTGTGTGTGTGTGTGTGTGTGTGTGTGTGTGTGTGTGTGTGTGTGTGTGTGTGTGTGTGTGTGTGTGTGTGTGTGTGTGTGTGTGTGTGTGTGTGTGTGTGTGTGTGTGTGTGTGTGTGTGACATTGACTAGTTTCAACGTTCTCCCCAGACGGACAGGGGGGGGGCTATAAATAGCGTCTCACACTGGAATAGAGTTTTCCCCCATGCAGCGATGCGGGCGAAAGCCTGCCCAACAGCTGCACTAAAGCCAACTTCTGTTAGATCAGCTCAGTCACATGGCTACAGTGCATGTCTCACTTTCCCTCTTCCACGACTGCCTGTCTTGTCTGTCTCACTCTCCTCCGTCTGTCTACGACGTCGGCGCACGGCGGTTCCGCGCCGCCGCAAATAGCCAATCGACAAGCTCACAGCGCCCGGTCGGCTATTTGCGTCATATGACGAGGGTAAATTAAGCATCGCGGGTGCCCGTGTCCACTCACCCTCTTTATTCTATTAGCCTCTTTTTGCCTCACGCTTGTAGATCTGCTCGTGGCTCGTAGATGTGCTATTTGTGGCGTGGGACGTCGTCATACGACGGAGGATGAATTGAGCAATGGCTGTCCCAGGTCCCCCCCATGCATGTCTGTCTGTCCACTCCCCTCATTATTCTATTATCCTCTTTTTGTCCCACGGCTTCTGGTTGATCTTGCTGACTCGTATGTTTTCCCCCCCCTTTCTGTCAGCGCCTTCCTTTTGCATCTGTCTGTCTTAGGTCTCTCTCTCTTTCTCTCTTTCTCTTTCTCTTTCTCTTTCTCTTTCTCTCTCTCTCTCTCTCTCTCTCTCTCTCTCTGGTTTCTCTGCATTTTAGTATTTGCAGATTTCTCTTCCATTATCTCCGTCTCCTTACAATAAGGTCCGTCTTTTGTTTGTTTTTCTCTCTTCCGTGTTCCTCATCTTTCTCTCTCTCCGTTTGACTGATTTGTGTGTGTGCGCGCATCAGCAATGGGTGCAATCATAACCTCGACTAAATCCCCCCAATTATAATGAATATTTCTCCGCTAATAAACTCACTCTCTCACTCACACACACACACACACGGGCCAACTCCCAGCTAGCACACCATGTGGAGATATTCCCGTCCATAGGTCTGGTGTAGTGAGCCATAAGGTGCTGCATGCAGTACAGTATATGGGGTCATGTGGAAATTATCATCAGGCTGTATAGGCGATGGCATACATACAGTACAATACAGTGCTGTACTAGTGTGTGCCGATATATCGTCCCGCGATATATCACAATACGTTTTTGTGACGATATGTATCGTTTTGGGAGAAAAAAATCGTTTTGAATATATATATATTTTTTTCCAATAATAATAATGCAAAAACAGAAGTATTTGTTTGCATTTGATTTCACCCCCCCATATATTTTCATAATAAAAAAGTGCCATGTATCGATGTCGTGAGCCCCTCACGTTAAATCCCAGCACAGGCGTTAGGCATTGTGTTGAGATTTTTTTATTTTTTAGGTTTAAACCACAATCACAAGGGCTCCATAATCTGCATCACAATCCAATCGTCTCTGTCAGGTGAGAACCTCATATGTCCAAAACTGTTAACATTTCAGGATTCAAATGCAAAAGTAGCAGATCCACAAGCTCGAAACGCGTCGCTTCGCGCCGCGTTTCGAGCTTGCGGATCGTCTACTTTTGATGCTTTCGTGTGACGCTTGTAGTATGATCCAGTAGGGCGTTAATTTAAGAAAAAAACACAAAGTTAGAATATGGAGATAAGAGGTTTCTGTCCCGACAGCAACGGTTTACTCAGTAGCAGGAGGCAGGTACACGGATACTTTACTTTATTACTTTACTTTATTATGGATCCCCATTAGCACTGGCCTAAGCATGGCTATTCTTCCTGGGGTCCGTCACACCCAAATAGTACACATCATACTTAACAACATACTACAGATACAAACACAGACAAAGACAATAGTTCACCTACAAAAGTTCAGAAATACATTTCAGCAATTTTACAATATTGTACCTTTCATGATCAAAGGGAGAAAAGGGTTACCCATACCGCTTACTTGTATTTATTTATTAATAAAATAAACAGTCAATAAGATGATAATGGTTAAACACAAATCAGTAAAGTTCATGAAATATTGGAAGATACTGTTTTACCATAATTTTGAATCCTTCTTTTGTATTGGTTTGAATAATATAACCCGGCAATGAATTCCACCTTACAATAGCTCTATAGGCCTACATAGTTTTCTATATAACAGATGTTTTAACTTTGGGAAAATTCAACCTTCCTTCAATTGCATGTATTGTTTGATATTCATGATGAGCACAGTGTTTTAATAACCTTTTATATAATATCTCTGGAGATTGTGTGACTTTTATGTTTCTGATGAAATTTACTAAACGATAAATAAGGATAGTGCGTCGACATAATTGCAACGTCCTCTGTTCAATTCCTGCTGGAGACCTCTCGCGCTCGCTCTCTCGCTCTCGCTCGCTCGCTCTCTCTCGCTTTCGCTCACTCGCTCGCTCTCACTCTCTCTCGCTTTCGCTCACTCGCTCGCTCTCACTCTCTCTCGCTCTCAAATGTTCTAAAATTGCACACACGCTAAAACAAGCAGATCTAGCTTCCAACGTGTCGCATATCTTTAGCTACCTTGCACTGTCATACATCGAACGGAAGTCTACAATAGGGCTTTGAGCGGTTAAATAAAGAAATGAATGTTAGCGAGCCGACTGAGAGACATCCCACCACTAGGCAGGATATTCCTTCAACAGAGAAGATATATTTTGATATAAATCAATAGCCTTCTTCTGTTGGTTTGACTTGGGGAATGTACCGGGGCAGAGCTCCAAAGTGTACCTCAGCTCATGTGTCAGGGCTGATAAAGACATCACTATATCTACACCTCATCCAATGTGACACCTACATGCCGCCTAGCGTCACGCTAACATCCACAGTAGCTAGATGGGAACAAAATGTGCCATTTATATATTCCCTATTGCAGTGGGAATATATAAAAGCATATCAAACTTTCATTTCAAGGACCCCCAGATTGGCATGCATTGGGGGGGGGGGGCACAGACCCCCATAACTCTGAGTGTAGAAATGGAACCAAATGGACCCATGAGGGTCCATTTGGTTACATCTGTACACTCTTGAGTTACAAACTCACTATAAATCATTTTGCTGGGGACCCCCTGGAACCCCCTCAAGGTCCAGTATTTTCATTTGAGAATGAACCAGAACGAACCAAACCTGGCATCCCTATTTCGAGCATAGGTCAACATTTTCAACTCTGTTGTAGGCAAAGGTATAGTGTCACAATCATTTTAACCACTTTAGCCATATTTTATACTTTGGCTATTCAAAAATAGCACAGAATACAAGCTCATAGTGCGCCACTTCATGTCGCACTATGAGCTTGTAGATCTGCTATTTTAGACAAATCTTGAAAATCTCTGCAAATCATATTGTTATTATTATATATTTTTAACACAAATCTTTGCGTCTGGGTGTCCCTGGCACAAAAACATTTTCAGATGGGGGCGGGGGGGGGGGGGGTCATTTAAATTTGGGGGTCCTTGACACGAAAGAGTTTGAGAACCCACCGCTCTAGTCGGCTCCTAACATTATGATGGGCATCGTGCGTTACCAAGGGTGACAAAGCTATCAATGTCACCCCGAAAGGTCATCGATCGACACAGAATCACATTAGCGGGTAGCGTTGGCCTGGCTGGCCCTCTTATCCCGGGGCCTATTTTGAGTGCTACTGCGGCCCTGAGGAGGATTAGATGATTTGAGAGCACCACACTGCATCGGTGACATCCTCCACCGTGCCAGCAAACGGGCACAGGAGCCAAAGGCTTCTTTTTTTCTTTTTTTTAACAACCTTCTGCCAGAAAAGTCCTGACGGAACATTCTGCATCTCCCAACAAGTGGGACAGACACTCCTTCCTCAAAATGGCTGCCCTTTTGGGAGACATTGTTGTCGAGACGGCAGGCGAATTGGTCAAATCTGATCTTCAGATTCATTCAATCCGGGAAAGCATTAATTTTAGATTTCTTTGGTTATTCAAAAATAGCAGATCTACAAGCTCATCCGCGCTATGAGCTTGTAGATCTGCTTTTGAATATTTCATTTTAAAGCGAACATTTGTAACTCAAATCTTTGCTTCTGGGGGTTCCTGGAACAAAATGTTTTGATATGGGGGTCCGTGGCCAAATACATCCTTGACATGAAAAAGTTTGAGAACCACTGATTATAGCAACATATGTTTTTTCAACATTTTCCATTGAGGTCCTTGGTATTCAATTCATAGTCCATTGGTAGTATTTCTACTTTCACTTAACACATTGGGTGCCAGAGGTTTATTAAAATATTATACTTTGAGTGCCAGGACTTTTTAAACATTTTGAACCTTTTTCAAGTAGTCACAAAATATTTTCAGTGATCACCGTCCTCACGGTGATCCCCTCATTACACACATACAGGTCTCGTACAATCGGGGGGAAAAAATTTAAAACATTCGGAAATCCATTCCATAGTTGCAGCCAGCTGAAAATAGTTAAATTAACATTGTAAAAAAAAAAAGTGCACAGGAGCCGAGATACAGGTTTTTGAAGTCATAAGTTAACCAGGAGGTGGATTGGAGTCTAAATCTTGTAGGAGTGATATTTCCTGTTGCTGTGAAGGAAAAAAAAAAAAAATTAAAAAAAAAAAAAAATAATAATTTTTTTTTTTTTTTTTTCAAAAACCGTATATATATGGTTTTGGCACTCAACGTTAGTATGCGCAAAACCGTATATATACGGTTTTGGCACCCAATGTGTTAAGAAAAAAAACTGAATAAAATGGGAGTACTTCTTCCACCACAGGGCATAGTGCTGTGTGCCGTAACCTCGTCCATTGATACATGATTTCAAGCCCCAGTGGTCCCGGGATAAAAATAACCGCACGCTGTGAATTGTGGGTAGCCTGAAAGGTCGGTGCTTGTGTCATCCGGTATAACCTCTTTGTTTTGTTTTGTTTTAATCTAAATGTTGGCAGATAATGGAGCGCCACTGGCCTAAATGAAGCCACATTGAGATGCAAGGCAGTGTAATGGAAGAAACCCAAGACGATGGGTTTTTCTACCAGGTTATTTCTAGTAGGTGGGGGGTGGGGGGAGGGGGGTGGTTGCATGGCTGAAGGGCACAGGAGACAACATGAGGCTTGGTTGGCTCCTTCCTTCTGCATGGAAAGATCTATGGAAGTGCTTCTCAAAGTGGGGGTCGCCCGGGAACCCCCAGGGGTCCTTGAGGGGGTTCTAGGGGGTCCCCAGCCAAATGATTGATAGTTGGGATTAGGAACCAAATGGACCCGTTATGTGTCTGTAACTCAGAGAGCGCACAATTGGAACCATGTTGCTATGTTCATGGAGCGTCTGATTGCCGTGAAACATTGCTGGCCCCTTTTGTCTCCTGCTCTTCCTCTACCTCTATCTTCTCATGTAAACAGAAAAATAACACAAACGGCAACAATAAAAACATTTTAAACTTCTTTTTTTTTAAACGGAACAGATTAATGAAGTTCAGTGACAGGACATGTACCGACATAATTATGTGCTTTGAGATATTAACCACTTAAACCCCAGCATCCGTATTTGGGGGGGAAAGACCTTCGCAGAAAAGAGCAGATCTACAAGCTCCCTGGAAGATTGGCTATTTTTAGGGAAAATATTTAATGCACTTCGAAAACAGAAAAGACCACTAGTATAAAGCCCTGAGGGACTCTGGTCAACCATACAGGGTTTTAAGTGGTTAACTTGCACTTAAGTGTGGGCGTAAATTATTGAACACATAATTCCAGTGGTTCCATTCTGCGGTTTGATTCTGGCCGTGTCTGTCAGTCCCCCTCGTCTGTCTCCCCCCCCCCCCCCCCCCCCCCCTCTCTGTCTTCACATTCCCAGGGACCGTTTCTGGATCAGGGGCCCACTTAAATCCCCCACAAAGTGTCCGCGGCCCACCCATCCGACCACTCAACTGCCGTGTTAAGTGGTCGGATGGGTGGGCAACGTGCATTTTCAGAGCCTGTTTTTTTTTTTAACGATTGATCAACCTGTCTTGGATCACCAGCCGCGCTGTTTGACTGCTCTTCTTGACGCAAAACAACCTAAATAATCGACCACCCCACCTCCTACTTAAAGCCTTCCGTACAACAAGCTATAACCTCGTAATGATGTCGTAGTCGGTTGTAGCGGTTTGCGTGATGTGATATGGGCCATTTGCGAGGTTGTCAAGTCAGTTAGCAGCATGTTGCTATTTACCACTGTATTACTGGTGGCAGAAAGGATATCTGCAAGGCATGCGGTCCAGCTGGAAACGGTTGTAACCCTGTTGTCACTGTCACTGCCAGACGTGACTTTTCGCGGTGTGCGTGACACGCTCGGTGGCATTGGCGTGGCCTCCTAACCGTGGCGGAGGGAGTGTGAGGAGGATGCAGTGGGCGGCCTGTCCGTGACAGAGCCACACAGCCACGACATACTGTACTACCTTACCGCTACATGCCTGGAGAGCTTTGAAGCCGGCAGACAGCCAATCAGAATGAAACCTTAGACCCCCCCCCCCCACCCCCACACTGTACATGTTGGCCGGTACACACACACACACGCTTTTGTATTCATATACTTGTGAGGACTTCAGCGATTTTATGAAAATGTATAAAAATTGAATTTTTAACTAGAGACAAAAATAGCGAATCTGCAAACTCGAAAACGCGTTGCGTTTTGAGCTTGTAGATATGCTATTTTTGGTGTTTGACTCTGAAATACACAGATATACACAGAAATATACAATGTCCTCACATTGCATATTTCTGAAATTCTACTATAGTTTTGGGGACATTTGGCCCTCACAAGTACAGTATAGTAATTGAAGCACGAAAACACACACGCACGCACACAAGCACTCGCACAGACATGCACACACACCCACACACACCCACACACACACACACACACACACACAGAGTGTGGTATTTTCACCATGTGACGGGGAAGAAGCATCCTGGCTATGTCCAGTAGGACTGCAGCACTATGGAAAAGTGAGGTTGAGAGGTTAACAGACAGACAGACAGGCAGACGTACCACACCATGCAAATCCGTACAGTAGTACGCACAAACATGTCCAGCAATTTACATCGTTATCTTCCAGGACAGTGGTTTTCAAATACTTTGGCCGTGGACCCCCATCTAAAAATATTTTGTGCCAGGGACCCCCATAGGAGAACATTTTTGTGTTAAAATAATTTTAAATTGTTCCAAATTTGTCACAATCTTTGAAGATTTTTCAAAATGCTATTTCCAAATAGCCGAAAAATACTTTAAGTGTTTAAACTTCCTCATTTTTGCTGGGGCCCCCCTGGGACCTCCTCGTGGACCCCCCACCGGCCCCACTTTGAGGATCGGTGCTCCAGAAATATCGCAGATCTACAGTATATTGAGAAAGCATTCATCTAATGCATTGACTTAATAAACGTGGCATTCACTCAAACATAAGAAACTAGTTTTGAGGTTTGAGAGCATTGTTATTATACCAATGACACACATTTGTGAGTCAACTAAGCGTGACTCTGCTGTAGCTAAGAGTCTGTAACGAATAAGAAACTAAATTATCTAGTACAGCATATCGTCTGTCGGGTGGAAACCTCATATGTACAAAACGGTTACTTTTCAGGATTCAAATTCAAAAGTAGCAGATATACAAGCTCAAAACGGGTCGCTTCGCACCGCGTTTCGATCTTATAGATTTGATGCTTTTGTGTGACGCTGGAGTGTGATCAAGTGGGGCGTTAATTTACGAAAATCAAAATATAGAGATGAACGGTTTCTGCCCGACAGCAACAATATACAGTATAGTGAGTAGCGACCCAAAATCTGGAGCAGATAATAATCTTAGGACTAAGACTAAGTCAGGCCTTTTAGTGCTAGCCTATCAGCATTGTTATAGGGGTGGAATCGAATGAGGAGAATGGCAGCTGTGTCCATGCCGTATCATTAAGAAATGTAATCCAATTTGAGCAGACAATCCCTTTGAAACGGACACGGCATTCATCTGTGATGTCACTGCTGCTCTTCTGCCCGCTAGAAAAGTGTGTGTGTGGGGGGGGGGGGGGGGGTGTGTGTGTGTGTGTGTGTGTGTGTGTGTGTGTGTGTGTGTGTGTGTGTGTGTGTGTGTGTGTGTGTGTGTGTGTGTGTGTGTGTGTGTGTGTGTGTGTGTGTGTGTGTGTGTGTGTGTGTGTGTGGGGCACGCATCGGCCAGGATTAGTGGTCTCGTTTAGCCCAGTGCTTCTCAAACCTTTTCAAGTCAAGCACCCCCAAAATATGTATTTGGCCGTGGACCTCCCAAAAGAGATTTGTGTAAAAAAAAATCGGAATTATTCAAAATGTCCCCAACATACCCTAAGGTGGGGTTGGCGAAAGGGCCTACTCTGTGTGGAGTTTGCATGTTCTCCCCGTGTCTCTCAGGGTAGTTAATACCCTCACAAAAACATGTAGTAATCCTGGTCGCTATAATGCCTCCCCCATGACAGCCGGGGCACCTGATGGAGGGGAAGGGAACTAGTTGGAATAACGTGTTCCTTCCACGCGCTACGTCCAACCAGGGAAACCCCCCCCCCCCCCTGTCAGGTGACAAGAAGGTCAGTTGGCTCTCATGCATTGAAGGAGGCATGAGCTCGGCCCTGGCCTCCCTAGGCTGGTGAGGGGAGTGTAGCGCCCACGATCACTTAGAAAATTGGCACCGGGTGAAAAATAAGGGTTACAAAAAAAGAATTATAAAAAAAAAATGTCCCCAACATTTACGATTATATATATATTTTTTAATTTAAAAAATAGCAGATGATGTGAGCTTGTAGATTTGCTATTTTTGAATAGCCAACATTTCAATGGATAAAATGAGTGTGATGCTATATTAACTACTTTTCCTGGGAAACCCCCCAGATCCTGTGTCTAGGTGAGACATGATCTTTAACACAATCTAAATGTCACAATCTAAATTGAAGAGCAGGGAGACAACCACCCAATGGTATACGTTGTATTGTATTAACATACTCTACCATACAGATTGGACAAAATTACATTTTATTCATTTGAGAAAAAGTTATTTAGTGCCGCTTTAAGGCTACTATGCTAATTGAACAGAAGACAATGTATGACAATTTACAACACAGATGAGTCACTTTAAATTAAGGCAACACTGCCAACAAAATACTGTTGATATTTCACTGTAGTTCATTTTGTCGTAATGCACCGCGTTTCGAGCTTGTGGATCTGATGCTTTTGTGTGATGCTGTAGTGTGATCATGTAGGGCAGGGGTTTTCAACCGGTGGTACGCGGAGGTATTGCAGGTGGTCCCTGGCCATGCATTAAAACAAATAAAAAAATAATCTTTTTTTAAACTTTTTTATTTATTTTACTTTTAATAACTTACAGAGTTCTTTCTGTATGGTGTGTGTGTGTGATATGAAATGTGAGCTTACCATAATCACAGTAATCCTTAATCATATTCCATCATATTCAAACTAAATCACTGTATTTTATTAGATATTATATTGATATTATAGCTATTTTCTCCAGCTCCCTGCGGTGCATGAACCCCCCACCACTATTGTGTGGGGTGGGTCTATGATGGACCCACCACGCACAATAGTGGTGGTCCCCAGGTTGCTCTTAGTCAGGATGGTGGTCCCTGGGTCAAAATCAGTTGAAAACCCCTGATGTAGGGCATTAATTCACGAAAAAACACAAAAAAGTAAAAACAATATGGAGATATAAAGAGGTTTATGCCCGACAGCAACAATATAATATGACAGGAGATTCAGCCTCCTCTGTTGCCCTACACACACACATTTCCAGGAATACGATGTGTTGCCATGGTGTCAGTTGGATAAACAGAAACAATCCCAGCACCAAAACGATAAATAAAATACAATGTTCTATCGTTTGTTTTGTCGTTGTTCTTTACATTCTAACCATAGGAACCTAACCTGTCCTAGGAATCCAGTGTCACGTAGTTGGCTAAGTAAGTAATCTACTATGATGGGAGCCTGTCAGATGTGTGAAGCGGCTGTGAGGAAGACCACAGTAAAACATTGTTGTTGTCGGGCAGAAACCTCTTATCTCCATATTTTTTCCCCCACGTAAATGAATGCCCTACTTGGTAACCCTACAGCGTAACACAGAAGTATCAACAGTAGCAGATCCGCAAGCTCCAAACGCAGCGCGAAACGGATCTGCTACTTAAGATGCTTTTGAATCCTGAAAAGTAACAGTTTTGGACATATGAGTTTTCCGCCCGACACAGACGATATATATATATATATATATGTATACTGCTGCGTGGTAATGTGAGCCTGCCTCCTCCTCGGAAGGGAGAACTGGCTTCCATCGAGAGGGTCCAAAGTTATTGGAGTTCCCTGAATTCCCTGCTGTGCCACTTGCTGGGCCAGCCCTGCACCCACTGGCTTTTTACGAGGCCAGTTGTGGCTCACACTAACCTTTACTCCATGTTGGTACGCGCGTGCACACGTGCGCGCGAGTGTGTGTGAGTGTGTGTGTGTGTGTGTGTGTGTATCTGTCTCTCTCTCAGTAATGACATTTCCAATGGCACTGTTCTCTTGCTTCAAGGGCTAAACTTTTATTCAAGAAAAGTTTGAGCATTTTAGTTTGTTTGGCGCTCCCAGAAGGTCAGGGAGTGTGCTATAGGGCGGGGGCGATATGACTTCAAATCACTATCATGATTATTTCATCAAACTTTTGCATCAGTTACCATTACTGAACGACAAAAAATATATAGTCGGATCTACAAGCTCACTGTTTTCAGTGTTGATTTGTTGATACAGTATATAAGAGGGGGAAAAAACTGCTTCTCGATTATACATGAGCAAGACAAAGTCAGTTATTGGTTCTAAATATCGGTTTTTAATATGCTTTTTCCCCCCTATTTTTTCCCGGTAAATTGCCCAGCCCTAGAGCATGTGCTCGTCTCTGATCAGGAGTGAGTGCCTGAGCAAACAGCTGCGCACAGCAGTGTTGGCGAGCGAGAAGCCAAGCAAAGGCGAGGCATGTCAATGAACGGCTGCCAGCCTGCTCGTTCAGACAGCAGACGGACAGCTGAAAGGCCACGGCATGCTTAGGGCTGGGATCCATGCGTACTGTAGGGCTGGGATCCATGCGTAGGGCTGGGATCCATGCATACTGTAGGGCTGGGATCCATGTGTAGGGCTGGGATCCATGCATACTGTAGGGCTGGGCTCCATGCATACTGTAGGGCTGGGATCCATGCATACTGTAGGGCTGGGATCCATGTGTAGGGCTGGGATCCATGCATACTGTAGGGCTGGGCTCCATGCATACTGTAGGGCTGGGATCCATGCATACTGTAGGGCTGGGATCCATGCATACTGTAGGGCTGGGATCCATGTGTAGGGCTGGGATCCATGCATACTGTAGGGCTGGGCTCCATGCATACTGTAGGGCTGGGATCCATGCATACTGTAGGGCTGGGCTCCATGCATACTGTAGGGCTGGGATCCATGCATACTGTAGGGCTGGGATCCATGCATACTGTAGGGCTGGGATCCATGCATACTGTAGGGCTGGGATCCATGCGTAGGGCTGGGATCCATGCATACTGTAGGGCTGGGATCCATGCATACTGTAGGGCTGGGATGCATGCGTAGGGCTGGGATCCATGCATACTGTAGGGCTGGGCTCCCGAACCGGAAGGACTGGAGCCAACATTGAGGAACCGGAATCGGTTCCATCACGTTTGGAACCGTTTCCGGAACCGTTTTTATGTTTATTTTATCACACTGTCAGAGCTGGTATGTTGATGTCCTGACACCGGTGGTTCTTGAACTTTTTACTTTCAAGGTCCACCATATCTCTTGAGAGTGTACAAATGGAACCAAATGGACCCTTACGGGTCCATTTGGTTCCATTTGTACACTCTCAGAGCCTGCGTGACGATGAGAACATCAGTGATAAACCACTTTCTACCCCGAGGGCCCAATGAGGCTGTGGCCCCGTAAATGTGCAAATGGCAGCACAAACACACTCCTGCACATTGTCTTGCTCTCTCTCTCTCTCTCTCTCTCTCTCTCTCTCTCTCTCTCTCTCTCTCTCTCTCTCTCTCTCTCTCATGTGCACAGCACACACACTCGTCCAACATACTGTAGGGGCAGACGGATGTTTCTTGCCGTCGTGGCGTGGCGGTCGGGTCGAGATTTCTGTCGTTCTCCCTCAGAGATTGTAGACAGGATATCGATGTGCTTTTAAATCCCTATTTAAATCCCTGTTAAGCGCCGGTGTTGCTCAACACACTCACATAGAAATCAGGTCATGTCATACAGTATACTGTACATTTCAGCTTGTGCACATATCTTTGTCTGTCTGTCTGTCTGTCTGTCTGTCTGTCTGTCTGTCTGTCTGTCTGTCTGTCTGTCTGTCTGTCTGTCTGTGTCTCTCTCTCTCTCTCTCTCTCTCTCTCTCATATATATATCTGTCTCTCTCTTTCTCCCACTTTCTCTCAATCCAGTTCAAAGGAGCTTTATGTGTCAAATAAAAACATTCAAAACTAAAAAAAATTATCTACGAAAGGAAATGTATAAACAAAGCTATACATTGCAACTTAGAAAAACTAGTTTACAAAACCACAGAATGTTAATTTGCTGTACGTAGCTTGGTATATGAAGCTGTTGAAACAAATGGCGGCAATTGTTCAGGATTTTGCAGTCATTTGGTTTAAACCTTTTTTGACAAATAGCTATGTTTTTTCAAAAGTATTTAAAATAATACATAGCAGTATTTTTTCTTTCAAATGCTCTCTGTTTGTCTGTCTCTCTGCCTCTATATCTCTTTGGCACTACCTGTATAACACAACAAAAAAATGCTAAATCTTTACTACAATGCCACTTCCTGGCAGAGAGTTGGTGAACATTTTGCTCAACCCTGTTCACTTTACCTACAGCATACTGTGCTGTTTACATCGTTTCAGTGGTTATTAACCCATTGAGACCTGGAACGCATCCGTGTCATTTTTTGATTTTGAGCTAAAAAGCATTATTATACAGTTTGGCTATTCAAAAATAGCAGATCTACAAGCTCATAGCGCGGTATAAGCTTGTAGATCTGCTATTTTTGAAAAATCGAGAAAATGTGTGCAAATTAATATATTTATATTCTTATAAAGCGAACATTTTTAACTCAAATCTTTGCTTCTGGGGGGTCCCTGGAACAATATATGTTTCATCTTGGGGTCCTCGACATGAAAAAGTTGGAGCACCACTGATATAGAAACATAAGTTTTTCAGAAAACTGTTGGGATTTGGAAGACATTATCTAAGAATCGCCCTCAGGTCTTAAGGGTTAAAAGTGGGGTTCAGCAGGGAAAAAATAAACTTTGAGAGTCAATGCATTAGTTGTCCACGCTCTGGTTCCCTGACAGTGTTTGTTTTTTTCTCTCTCTCTTCTTCTTTTCTGCAGGAGGCTCAGAAGGTGAGCATGCCCGTCCCCGTTTTGAATGCTGACGGGACAACTAAGGATGAGAAAGAAGATCAGGTCCCGGCCATCAATGAGGTGGGCTGGATGACCTCCGTCAAAGACTGGGCCGGGGTCATGATCTCCGCTCAGACGCTCACCGGCAGAGTTCTGGTGAGTGTTTCCGTCTTTCATTCATTCATTTTGTGGAACCCGGGGTCTCCCGCACGGGAAGAGACATCTAAAGCCATCAACATCTTAACCACCATTAGCCTAAAGCAGTGGTTCTCAACCTGTGGGTCTGGACCCCCCCCCCCCCCCAGGGGGGTCCCCAGATGACAATGAAGTGACAATGTAAGAACTTTTAAGATCTTTTTAATACCTAAAAAAACTGGTGAAACATTGGCCAAATTGTCAAATAATACAAGAAAGAGGCAAAAGTGTGAGGCGTTGTGAGCTTGTAGATCTGCTATTTTCATAATATTTATCTGTGGAACGGAACCGAGTCAAACTAAATGTAATGCCTCAACTCCTACAATTCCAAGTGCTTGTCAGGGGGGGTTCAAATAATTATGATTATTTGGGGGGGTCAGGGCCTGAAAAGGTTGAGAACCACTGGCCTAAAGGGCAATGCATGCCCCCGTGTCCCGGGGAAGATATTAGGCTCTTTGGTCTTCAGGCAGAGGCTCTGCTACACGTCATATCATACATAAAATGATCTGAAGTAATGTAATATATGATACCTGGTGAACTACACAAGCTGGCAGGACGACACGATGCCCTTTGCCGAGCCTCTCCGCTTGAAGGACCCACTCCAGTGTTATCCTGTATCCAGCCAAACGATACTGCCTACAGTGAGAAGAGAAGAAAAATTGGAAAGCTGAATGTTACGTATAGTGTCTCTCACACACATCGCCATGCCGGCTTGTGGTGACAGACTTTTCACCACAACTTTTTTGTCAGAATATTTTTTTTCCACCATGGACATACAAAAATTACCAGAGACAGAACTAGCCCTAAATGTATACTACTAGTGCTGTGGTCCTCAAAGTGGGTTGAGGGACCTTCAGGGTTCCTTGAAGGTGGTCCAAATGGACCATTACAGGTCTGTAACTCTGAGAGTGTACAAATGGAACCAAATGGACCCATAGGGGGTCCTTGAAAATAAAAAAGTTGGGGAACCACTGTACTGGTGGACTCCTAATGTGTCATAGTAAATCGTGTCATACATATTCTGAAGAAAACCTGGAGACTGACATTCAGTAATTAGGTCTTATGATCACATTTGTCCGTGTATGGACATATTGATGACCCCACACACACGGTCAAATGGATATCAATTTGGAGGTCCTTAAGTTGGCACGAAGGCCATATGTCTGTCTGTCTGTCTGTCTGTCTGTTTGTCTGTCTGTCTGTCTCTCTCTCTCTCTGTCTCTGTCTCTCTCTCTCCCCCCCCCCCCCCCCCCCCCCCACTGCATTGCACTCATTCAGTAATTCACTCTGCTGAGGCTCAGCCTGCCGAAGTGACGTGGGTGGGTGTGTTCTCGTGTGTGTGTGTGTGTGTGTGTGTGAGAGAGCGAGAGAGAGACATTTATTTGTGAACGTATGCAGTGTGTGTGCAGTAGGGATAGAAGTTATCACTGTGGCTTTTCAGTTAAAGCATCTGTGGGAAAGATCCCGCTGCACGCTGTCTTGAACTTGCAAAAAAAAACTTCATTTCAAAGGCGCCAGTCATTCTGCCCATTGGCTGCACTCTGCATTACAATCAACACAACACTAGGCACCTCCCAATTAAAAATTAACAATGAGTGACGTCAAGCACAAGGATAGGTATCCTGACCTGAAAATGCATTGTCTGTTTAATAAAGAGCTTGAGAGACATGGCGACTCCTGTTACTGAGCAAACACTCTATAGCAATGAGTACTATCAGAATATAGAGCTATTTAACACTTATTTTAACCAAAGCAAATCACTAATCCTACTGTACCTTTAACCACTTTATACATTTATATGTTGACTATTCAAAAATAGTAAATCTACAAGTGACGTAGATAGAGCTTGTCTATTTTTGAAAATATTTGAAAAATATCTCAAATGTTTTTTAAAAATTGAATAACTTTTATACAAAAACATAAATCTTCTCTTCTGGCGGTCCCTGGCACAAAACCTTTTCAGATGGGGGATCCTCGGCCAAATACATATCACTTTAGGGGTCCTTGACATGAAACTGTTTGAGAACCACTGGGTTCAACCAGAGGTGCCAAAACTTTTAAGCTCGAGACGAAAAAGATCAATTTGGTGCCTCCCTGGGACCCACACTTATAAAAATATATTATGAATTCATATTTCAAAAATAGTGAGAATAGCCGATCTACAAGGAAGCCAAACAAAAAATAAGTTTTACTCTTGTGTACCTGTAAACAAGAACACAACCTTGAACCTTGTACAAGTTAAGAACGTGTTAAACGTGAAAAATCTTGATTAAACTGCATTAAAACCGGGAAAGCATCCGTCGTTTTAGATAGTAACGTTGGCTATTCACAAATAGAAGATATACAAGCTTGCATCTGCTATTTTTAGAACATTTTTGAAAAATCTCAAGTGTCATTTATTTATTCCAAAACATTTTAAGAATTACTGATTTAGAAGGCATTTGTAGAATCGGCCTCAGGTCATAATGGGTTAACAAATTTTGTTGGAAACATTAAAAACAAGTATATTTACTTGCGACTCATAAAAATGGGTCCACGACTTAGCAATGGGTCCTGACCAATTGTTTGGGAACCACTGGGTTACATCACAACATGGCAATTTATAACATTAATTATTCCTTAACACAACCTTTGCTTCTGGAGGGACTTAACTGAAGTGAATAACTGATTGGTCACTGCGATTTGTCCAACAAACTTTTACCTCCATAAATAAACTAAATGCACCTCCATAAAAGCCGCACATAAAAATGTTTTATTGATTAAAAATGTGTCACCCTCTTGCAGAGATGGTTGACACGTTAATAAATAAGGTAACATTAAAGATATTGCCATAAAAATGAGCACTAGCTTCTGTACTGCCCACAGTCCAATGTCTATTCTCTTGAATGGCCTTAACAGAGAGCGAACAGGCAGCAAGATGGGTGGAGCAGAGCAGAACTAGATGTCCTGATCCTGATGGGGGCATTTTGGGTGGTGAAGGATAGGATTTGCAGTGTGTATACTCTGCATGATATTGAAAAAAAATATGCAACATTGTCCTCTCTCTCGACAGTAAACAAACCAACATACAGTATAAGCGTATACAGGGTATCTGCGTATTTCTAAAGTGACAATGTAATGACTTTAACCCTTTAAGACCTGAGGCGATTCTTTAAAAAATATCTAAATCCTAACAGTTTTTGGAAAAGAATCTAAACAATTTTTTTTTCACGATTTTTCAAAAATAGCAGATCTACAAGTTCATAGCGCGGCACTCGGTGCCGCACTATGAGCTTGTATATCTGCTATTTTTGAATAGCCAAAGACATCTAAAGTGACACAGATGCGTTCCAGGTATTAATGGGTTAAAGACCTTTTCGATGATAAATTGGCCAAATTGTCAAATATTACACAAGAAATAGGCAAAAAAATTCAAAATTGCCGATCTACAAGCTCACAACGCCTCGGTGTTGTCACAGGTCGTAGTTATGTGCATGACGTCACCAAGTAGAGCTACAGTACTGTGCATTCAGCCATCATAGCCTGAAATTCTTGGTAAAGTGAAACACTTGTTTTTTCTTTTTCAGAGCAACTCATTTTTTAAACAGTTTGGCTTACAGTGTGAGGACATAAAAAACAATCTTGTTTTAAGGGGCTGAATCTCTAAGTTATGTTGCTATTGTGAAGCACTCTAGCCAAATGAGGCACAGATGCTCAAAAACACTAGTTCAGCTAAAGATTGGGACAGGGAGGCCACGCCGTTTGTGTTTCGACTCTACGTCTTGTTTGATTTGTCGTGTGCTTTCCTCCGTGAAGCACTCCAATGTTCCTACTACGCTGAACCGTTCAGCTATACGAATTAGCAAACTCTTTTTCTAGCCGTCGCCTGCGTTCATTTGTTTGTCGAGCGGCCCTTTCATTTGCATTGGAATAATAACAGTGCTTCTGTTCCTCGCAGACATTTCATCTATCTGGGCGCGTCTGGGGAACAGGATGTAAACAGACAGACACACACACACACACACACACACACACACACACACACACACACACACACACACACACACACACACACACACAGCGGTATAGGATGGAGAAGAGAAACGATCCAAAACTAATACAGTGTCATTGTTAGTGGGTGTTGGAATGTGACAGTCGATCTGCTCAGCACAGGCGGCTGGTGAGAGAGCGGCGGCCCGCGGCTTCCATCATCAGCCTCCTTTCATGGTGAAGGAGATGAGATGAGCTTGTTCCTTGAAGGGAAGCCGTCAGTTTCCTAAATGAGCCTCTATTTCACCCCCCCCCCCCCTCCCCCCCATGCACTCTCACTTGACATGAGGTGGTTTGAGAAGGACAGCTTTTAATACACCCCTTTCAATCAGAATCAAACATTGTACAGCGGGTGAAGTATATATATATATTTATCAGAAAGATGCTAATGTATCCGGTAGGAGACACAAAGTAGACTCTTCGTGTCTCCTAACGGAAATACACCCGGTCGTCAAATTATTGGCTTAGAAATGCGACAAAAAAAAAAAAAAATCCATGAATTCAAGGCTTCATGGGGTTGTAATTGTTAGAAAATAAGTCATGTTTTGGGTGAACTACTCATTTAAACATTGTCGATGTTAAACATTGTTGAAACGGTTGTTTCAGCAGATTTCCACATTGTGTTAGCGTTTTCTTTGAAGTATAATCGTCTCTGTCGGGGTGGAAACCTCATCATGTCTAAAACGGTTACTTTTCCAGATTCAAAAAAAAAACTGCAAAAGTACCAGATCGACAAGCTCAAAGTTTCGAGCTTCAGGATCTGCTATACTCTTGATGCTTTTGTGTGACTTCGTAGTATGATCAAGTTGTGTGTAAAATTTACGGAAAAAAACTTTAAACAAAGTTTTAATATGGAGGTATATAAGAGGTTTCTGCCCGTCATCGACGAAACGTATCCTCTAATGCAGCGCTACTCAACACGCGGCCCGCGCGCAGCGTCTTGGCGGCCCGATGGTCAAACCCCCCAAAAAAAAAAAAAAAAAAAAAAAAACTTTTTTTTTTTTTTTTTTTTTTTTAAATAGAAATATACATTTTAAAAATATACATTTCCGTTCAAATGTATGGGTTGCTTCCTTTTTTTGGTGGTTATACCAATAAAAATATAATGTTTCTACTTTCAGTGTGGAGAAATCATTTCTAAACATGAGAGGGCTGTTGTGTTGATGTCTCATTTGTACTTCCTTGTACGACGGTGTTCCGTGGCAAACACCGGCGGTTTACAAGTCCACAAGCGTCTCATCCACAACGCCTGGATGACTTGTAGATCGGCTCGCGTTTGGTAGGCAACACCACCGTACGAGGAAGTACAAAACAGTGTTGCCAGATTTAGCGAGAGAAATAAGCAACCAGGCCTATGAAAATACCCATGGCTGCTTTCTTCTTCTTTAAAAAAAAGATATATATATATACATTTTAAAAATATACATTTCCGTTCAAATATATGGGTTGCTTCCTTTTTTTGGTGGTTATACCAATAAAAATATAATGTTTCTACTTTAAGTGTGGAGAAATCATTTCTAAACATAAGAGGGCTGTTGTGTTGATGTCTCATTTGTACTTCCTTGTACGACGGTGTTCCGTGGCAAACACCGGCGATTTACAAGTCCACAAGCGTCTCATCCACGACGCCTGGATGACTTGTAGATCGGCTCGTGTTTGGTAGGCAACACCGCCGTATGAGGAAAATGAAAATACCCATGGTTGCTTTGACACAAAAACAAGCCCAAAGTCGCTTATAATAAGCAGACATGGCAACAGCGCTGCTGGTTACAGGCGCACACAGGCACAGGAGACAGTGTGTCAACAACATGGCCAGGCTAAAAAGAAAGATTGGAGATGAACACAGAGGGTTTCAGCAAAAATGGGAGGAAGAGTTTGCATTTGTGGAAGTGAATAACAAGCCAGTGTGTCTCCTTTGCCAAAGACCAGTTGCTGTCTTAAAACGTGACAACATTAAACGTCACCATGATACCCACAGTGAGTTCAGTGATGAATATCCACCTGGGAGCAACGTAAGAAAAGATAAAATCCGCAAACTTATTTCAGGCTTGCATGACCAACAAACTAATTTGAAATTCAGCTGTAAGGAAAGTGACAGGGTAACAGAGGCATCATTCAAAGTAGCATGGAATGTGGCGAGAAGCCGAAGGCCTTTCACTGAAGGAGAGCTGATTAAAACATGTTGGCTGGATGCTAGTGAGTCTCTTTTTGCTGATTTTAAAAACAAAGACGCCATCATCAAACAGATATCCAAACTGCAGCTTTCTGATTCAACCCTCTGCCGACGTGTGGAAAACATTTCTGATGATTTGTTTTTGAGCCTGGCCATAGACGAGTCTACTGATGTGTCAGACACAGCACAGCTTATGATCTGGGTGCGTTTTTTTAATGGCAATAGTTTCAAGGAGGAACTTCTCGCACTTCTGCCATTAAGAGGTCAGACAAGAGGAGAGGACGTTTGTTCGACACTCATGGGCTTTTTCCGAGGACCAGGGAGAGAGATTGATTTGGGAAAACTGGTGTCAGTTACCACGGATGGAGCACCATCTATGGTTGGAAGGGAGAAAGGGCTCGTTGCATTACTGAGAAAAGAACCTGCAGTTCCTGACTTCTTTTCCTACCACTGTATCATTCACCAGGAACAGCTCTGCTGCAAGCTGAGGGGTGGTGAACTGAAAACAACGATGGGTAAAGTAGTGAAAGTTGTTAATTACATAAGAAGTCATGCTCTTAAGCACCGACAATTCCGCACATTGGTTGAAGAATACGAGACACAATATCAAGACCTATCAATGCACGCTGAAGTCCGATGGCTGAGCAGAGGCATCGTACTGGAGAAGTTTATGGACTTGCTGCCGGTGATTCGAGAGTTCATTACACAGAAGAAGCAGGCTGATCTGTATTATGTCAGTGATGAGAAATTCGCACTAGATGTGGCTTTTCTTGCAGACATAACCAAGCACTTAAATTCCCTCAATTTGAAGCTTCAAGGAAAAGACAAAGTGCTGCCTGTGTTGTTGAATGACGTTTCAGCCTTCAGAGAGAAGCTCTCTCTTTATCAAGCCCAGCTTGGCGACTCTGATTTTACTCACTTCCCAAGCTTACGTGCACAAGTCAGTCAGCTGCGCAGTGTCTCCTTTCAACCAGCAATATGTGTTGCATACCTTGATGAGATTGCCACTGAGTTTGCAAATCGTTTTACTGACCTAAAGTTGATCATGCCAGTGATTCTTATGGTGGAGAACCCATACAGCGCTGATGTGAGGGATGTTTCAAAGCACTGTGACAGGTTTGGCGTTACAAGGGAAAGATTTGAAGAGGAACTAATTGAATTGAAAAACAATAACGCTTTGAAGCAGAAACATAATGATGAATCCATGGTGGATTTCTGGATGCACAATGTACCTGGCGATTCCTACAGCACCATTACTCTTTGTGCAAAGAAGATCCTGACCTGTTTCGGATCAACCTATGTGTGTGAAAGTGCCTTTTCAACGATGGGAATTATCAAGTCAAAGCAGCGCAACGCTCTCACTGACAAGCACCTGCACGACTGTCTGCGCACAGCAACCTCTGCATACCAGCCAGACCTGAGACGATTAGTGGAGAAAATGCAGACTCAAGTGTCACATTAAGTAAGTAGGCCTATAGCTGATTTGTGAAACTATTACTTTTTAATTATTTTCAAGCAGTTATATGACTGAATGTCACTGGAAGATATTCATGATTCTTTGTTGTGTTTGTCTTTTACTGTATTTACAGGTCTGGATCAATAACAGCCTGTCAAGCCATACAGCTGAAGTCAGAAAATGTCATTTTTCGGTTTCTCTCCAAAAAAAGAGACTATTTTGATCCTGTTTTAAACAAGACTTGTATTTTATTTGATTTTATTTTTCCAAAAGAAGAAGGAAGACCTGATTTCATTTCCAGTATATTACATTCGAGTATATTGCCTTTTTCTGAATTACAATCTGTGTATTTTTTGAATGCAGAGCCTGAAACCAAAAAAATATAGGAACAAGTTGTGTTTGTTTCCAAGATGTTATTTTAGGTATGTTATTGTTTGCACCAGTCCAAGAGAGAGTGATATGGCTTAATTTCAGCTGAGTAGGCTATTAGCCTCTTACCTACCTCTGATTTATTGCAACAGTAATCTGTTCATGTTCTCTTCACATTTTGTGAATAAAGTCTCATTTTGTAACGTCATCATTTCATCATTAATCATTCCATGACAATCTTTTTGTTCAATGAGGTTTGGCCTTATAGATGGAAATGTGGCTGTTCTGTCATGTGTAGTGTGTTTTTCAAAATCCAAAAAAAGGATCCAAAATAGGACCGACATTTTTAGCTGGCGGCCCCTTGGACTTTTGGTATTTTGTGAGTGGCCCCTGAGTCATCCCAAGTTGAGTAGCCCTGCTCTAATGCTTCTCCCTTTCACCCCATGGAGCTCGGTGTCTGCTAAAAGCTACGCTGTGGGAGCCAGGTCATGTGTGACGGGGGGTGATAAATATTTGATTGGACTATATTGTAAGGGTGATGACCAACACAAAAAAAAGCTAGCGAGCCCTCAGAGAGGAGCAAACACAGACCGGCCCACGCTTCCGTATCAATCATTTCTCCCTGGCTTTTATAAGGCACACAAGGTGACAGTTTCCCTAATCGAAATTGGATATATGGCTGTGCACGCATGTGTGTGCGTGTCTGTATTACTATACTTGTGCGGACCAAATGTCCCCACAAGTATACTAGAATGTGAGAAATAGACGTTGTGAGGACCACTTTCCTGGTCCTCACAAAATGGTTGTTTTATGGTTGTAATTTTTTTTTTAGAGATACGTTTACGATTAGGAAAAGATGGGTTAGGTTCAGAATTAGACATTTAGAGGTTAGATTTAGGGGTTGGAATTAGAGTTAAAACATGATTTTAAACATGAGTTAAAATTAAAAAGATTTTCTACTTGGTTGCATGCCAGTGTCATGCACCGGGGGAAAAACATGGCTTTAGGATTAGGGGTTAAAATGGCAAAATGTATACAAAATCGCTGTCCAAAAATGTGTCCTCAGAAGAATAGTAATACAAACCTGTGGTGTGTGTGTGTGTGTGTGTGTGTTTGTGCGCGTGTCACAGAGGCTATGATCACACAAAGACGGATGTCTTTGATAAATGACTACTGCGAGGAAACAATGTATTATCGGAACCCTGCTTTGTCGCAAAGTCTCTCACCAGAGCGCGTACGCGCAAATCTATACGCACGCACACACACAACACACACACACACACACACACACACACACACACACACACACACAAGGGCACACGGTCACACGCGTCCTCGCCTGTGTGTGTGTGTGTGTGCACCTGCTGCTCGTTGTTGACTGTTATTTCTCAGCGTGAGCAATGCCCGCCAGCCGTAATGGCTTCCTCCTCCTCCCGCACGTTAACCCCGGCCGTGCCAGCCGCGGGCAACGGCCCGATTGGTTTTCTTTTTTCCAGCCACATGAAGGCCGGGGGCCCCGGTGATGTTCCCTAATGCAGTGGTTCCCGTGCCAAGGACCCCCAAATTGATATGTATGTGGCCGCGGACCCCCACCTGAAAATATGTTGTGTCAGGGACGCAAAGATTTGTGTTAAAAACGTTCACCTTTTAAAAAAAGATTTAAAGATTTGCACGCATTTTGTAGATTTTTTAAAAATAGCCAAAGTATAAAATATGGACAAAGGGGTTAAAATGATTGTGACTTACTTTCAAGAAGTGGTTACTGTATGTTTTGTAATAATAATCAAAATCTACAAAGTAACTAGTAAGTTTTCAAATAATTGTAGTGGAGTAAATATTTGCCTCTGAGATGTAGTGGAGTAGAAGTACAAGTTTGGAAATTGGAATATACTCCAGTAAAGTAAAAAAATACCTCAACATTCATCAAGTACAGTACTTGAGTAAATGTACTTTGTTGCTTTCCACCACTGGCGGTGGCTTTAGATTGGTGTGGTAATTCAATAGGCCCGGGGGTATACTTGATCTTTCCAGGAGCAGCGAAGCCATCCAGGCAGGGAAATCAACAGGGAACGCATAGGGTTCTGCCTGCCTGCCTCCTCAAGGCTATTTGTCTCAATCCAGCCCCTGCCTTTCTGCTTCTAGCATCCAACACATTCTACACAGAAAGGCTTAATACCTACCTGTGTGCACGTGTGTGCATGTGTGTGATTTACTATACCTGTTAAGGCCAGATGAGATGTCCCCACAAGTATAGTAGAATTTGAGAAATAAATAAAGAGAAATGGTTGTTTTATGTTTTACTTTACTTAAAGTTCGGGCCTATATAATGCATTATAATCACATTTATAATGCATTATAATGCACTTATAAGGTTTCATAACACTCGTTATAAATGTTTGTGATCATGCATAACAACTTATAACAAGGTTTATGAAGTATTACAAGTGCTGATCATAATGCATTATAAGCTCAGTAGCATAGCTTAGTCACTGTACTGTATAAAGACAACTTATAACTGACAAGTTATGGTACAGTAGTTCTAATAATAATTGTAATGCAGTATAGATCCGACCTTTACGATTGGGAAAATAATTCAGGTTAGGGGTTTAGACATTTAGGTGTTATCGATTCAGGGCTTGGGGTTAGACTTGTATCTGATAGTTGCTTGTAGGTCTGCTACTGCCCGCTTTAGGGTGAAAGTAAAAAAAAAAGGCAATAGCATTTAAAAATGACATTCATAAAATAGCCATCCTAAAATGCAGCTGTCCTCCGAAGTATAGAGATACAAAGACGTGTGTGTGTGTGTGTGTGTGTGTGTGTGTGTGTGTGTGTGTGTGTGTGTGTGTGTGTGTGTCAGGTGGACAGCCCCAGAAAATCGGATGACTAGGCACCGTTAACACGGCAGTTGCTATGGTTACCAGCATTTTGATGGACAGCAGCACAGAAACCACACACACACACGTTTATTGCTATACTTCGGAGGACAACATTTTAGCACCCTACAAGCTTGTAGAGCGGCTATTTTTGCTGTGTGACATCGTTGCACAACAAAGTATTTAATAGGGTGAGAGTCTAACTAAACCGAACCCCTAAAACTAGCTTGATTTGGCAAATTCCCCACACCTGCCGAATTCCCCGCACCTGCCATTTGATTAGTCAGTCTACTCTTCACAGTCAGTTTGCACTCTTCAGACATTCCCCACAGACGTTTACCACACTGCACAGGGACTTTACATATGGGCATGCCCATATATGTCCATATACTGATAACATCAGGGATCTCCATATATAGGCATAAAAGGGACTGTGATAGGAACTCTTTTTACATTAACCACTTTATATCCTGACTGTGTCTGAGTCTGACCACCCAGTAATGTGACTTTACTGCAGCATTTCTGATTGACTCTTGCATTAAGTTCAAAAAGGTATAGACGAATCCACAGACGCGCTGCCTGTAGCTGCCTGTAGGCGGCCATTGCTGCGGTGTCGCGTCCGCGGAGCGTTGACACCGCAGCAATGGCTGCGCGCAGTGCAGCGCTCCGTGGATTCGTGTATAGAGCCTGCACGCCAAAGACGGTAAAAGATACTTCTTAATTACAAAACGGACAACGTTTCCCTTTGACTCTTGAACTCTTGCGACGTCCTTATTCTGGGGACGAAACCCTCCATCGAAAACAGGCGATCTGCAAGCCCTGGTAGATCTGCTTATTTTCGGTGAGGAGATTTAACTGTAGAGGCAAATAGTAGCGGACCTACTGTATAGGGGACCCCCAGTCATCTAGGCATAATATCGTCTGTTGGGTGGAAACCTCATATGTCCAAAACTGTTACTTTTCAGGATTCAAATTCAAAAACGGCAAAAGTAGCAGATCCGCGGATCTGCTACTTTTGATGCTTTTGTATAACGCGCTGTAGGGCTATACGGAAGCAACGCATTCAATATGAGCATCCCATAATGAGCAAAAGGAAACGGTTGAGGATTATAACCACCCTCCCCCCCTCCTCCTCTTCCTCCTCCTCCATCGGCTGGTGGATTTGCGCAGCATGGCGTTTATACAGAAATATGTCAGGCCTGCCTCTCTTTCTGTTAATGGGACCTTGGGTGGGAACCAGAGACCATCTGCTCTGCTGGCCTCTTCCCTCAGCCCTCTGGTCATCCCTCCGTCCGTCCCTCAGTCCTATGGGCATACATATGTCCGTCCGTCCGTCCCACGAGGTAGTTAACGTATCTCGAGAACCGTTCAACCGGCCGCCAAATTCGGCAGCGCCCGGCGTCGAATCGGTCGGATAGGCGGTTGTCCAGAACCGCCAGAAAAGGCTCTGGCCGTGACCCAAATGAGCCAATTGATTGCCATGGCAACCACAACCTAAGCTTGATTTGGCAAATTCCCCACACCTGCCATTTGATTGTCTCCACCAGGCCGAAGGCGTGGCAGAGACATGTTTTGCCCCCTGTCCGTCCTTCTGTCTGTCTGTCTGTGTACAGATAATAGGCCCCAAATGGACACAGACAGACACGGTTACAACGGGTATTACGTTACAGGGTGGGGCATGCATTACATTTGCATTGTTCCCGAGTAAGCCGGTACCCAACGGGCACCGGTCTAGTATTTATAAAAACCCACAGACACATTTAAAAAATATATATATTTATAAAATGGCAAAAATAGCAGATCTAGAAACTTTTGCATGACACTCTCGTATGACACAATAGGGCATTCATCTAAGAAGAAAAACATAAAATGCTGAAACACAGAGATGAGAGGTTTCCACCAGATCCTGCCTGCACTGTGAACAGCTGTCTCTCACGTGTTCTCATTTTGGGACTGGCGATGTGTGTGTATACGAGATGTTTTCATAATGAGCGTATGTGAGTGTGTGAGTGTGTGTTTGCATTACTATATTTGTGAGAACCAAACGTCCCCACAAGTACAGTAGAATTTGAGAATTTGACATTGTGAGGAGGACCATTTTCCTGGTCCTTACAAAGATAAATAGTTGTTTTATGGTAAAGAAAAGAAAAAAGATACTCCTAGGTTTCCAATTAGAAAAATATGAATGTTGGGGTTAGGATTAGACATGTACTGGTTAGGTTTAGGGTTTGGGGGTTAGAGTTTTCCTTACTTTATAACTCACCGAAAAAATTGCCGATCTAGATCTGCTATTTTTCGGCGTTTGTGTGTGTGTGTGTCATCACATGAAGCATTGTGGTGTTCAAAGCAGCCACTGGCTATGTGTCAGTGGTGGAAAAGGTATAAGTAGCTATAACACAATGTAGAAATACTCTGCTACAAGTAAAAGTCATGCGTTTGAACATTTTAGGTCATTTTAGGTCTGCTAATTTTTTGGTATGAGTAGCTACTTGAGTAAATGTACTTAGTTACTTTACACCATGGGTCTTCAACAGGGGGTCCGGGACCCCTAGGGGGGTCCTCAGAGTTACTACAGGGGGGCTGCCAAATCTTTGCGTGATACAGGGGGGAATGTTTGCCGAAAATAGCAGATCTGCAAGTGTGAGCTTGTAGATCTGTTTGGTGTAGAGGCTTGGTGTAGAGGGGGGAAAAAGAGCGGACCAAGTAGGCTACAGAGCCAAAGTTTACCAAGTATTGAGGGTTTAAGTGGTTAAATGTCTGAAAATACACGTTAATATGAATCCAACGTTGAAAAGATAACTAAAGTAAAAAAAAATATGATAGTGCTGTCAAATGAGACTTTTGCCATTTATTAAGTCTATGGGGGGGGGTGCTTCATCACTCTCTCAGCTAAGGGGTCCCCAGCTAAATGTGTTAATACATCATCACAATCATTTTAACCACTTTATCGTTGGCTATTCAAAAATAGCAGATCTACAAGCTCACAGTGTGTCACTTGGTGCCGCACTACGAGCTTGTACATCTGCTATTTTATGATTTTCTTTTTTTGGAAATATTGAAAATGTTTGGAACATGTTGATTTTATTTTGTACATACATCTTCTCTTCTGGGGGTCCCTCGCACAAAACATTTTCAGATGGGGGTCCGCGGCCAAATGTATAGGAATTTGGGGGTCCTTGACATGAAAAGGTTTGAGAACCACTGCTTTACGCCATTTGGTTCTGTCATCTGTGCTGTCTGAACTCCTCTGACAGCCAGGTGAGATGGATACGTCGGGCTGCATTTACATGAACGGTACGTGCACGTGCCTGGCTGTTGTGTGCGCGTAGTGTTTGGGCTGTGGTGGCTAATTAGACTTTCCCACAGCGTGTTTGGAATGAATGTCTAGTTGCTGTCGCTAAACTCCTCGTCAGCACGGATACAGCTGCCAACGCCATGCAGCGCTGTCTCTCTGTCGACTCGCTCTGCTGCTCGCTATACTTTTGTACTCTGTATACTTTTGTACTTATACTCGACATACATTTTGAATGCAGGACTGTTGTTTAAGTTTTTTTTCTTGCGGTTGTGTTTCTTTTACTTAAATCAGTGGTTCTCAAACGTTTTAATGTCAAGGACCCTCAAATTGACACTTATTAGCCCGCAGACCCCCATTTGAAAAGATATGCCAGGGACCCCCATAAGAGAAGATTTTTACGGCTCTTAGCAGTGATTCTCAACCATTTTAATTTCAAGGACCCCCAGTTTGAGATGCATTAGGCTATGGACCCCCATTTAATGGCATTTCTATCTCTGGGACCCCAATCGACATTTTAAAATCAATGTTCATTTAACTCTGAGAGTGTACAACTCTCTAACGGGTCCATTTGGTTCCATTTGTACACTCTCAGAGTTACAGACCCATAAGGGTCCATTTGGTTCCTAACTATCCATCATTTAGCTGGGGCCCCCTGGAACTCCCTCAAGGACCCCTGGGGGTCCCCGGACCCCACTTTGAGAACCAATGACTTAAAGGACCACTTCACCCATATTCAACATTTCTTCCTATAATATGTCCTCACTAATGCTCATTATAATATCCTACATTTTTGTCCACTCGGTCTGTCTCAGAGGAGGTTCTGTGCGGGCTCGCCTACCAGTGACAGCGTCGATGGCGAATCGAAGCTGATAGAAACTGCAGGCTTTCTATTCCTGGCATGCCACAGTAGAAGCCGTTGTGCTCACTTTCCTTAAATAAATAAATGCATTTAAAATCTTGTTTGAAAATGACCAAACCTGCCTACCGACCATGTCACTGGTAGGCAGGTTTCTGAACTGTCCACAGCCCTCCTCTGAGACACAGAGCGAATAGTCAAAAATGGTACCATGATTGCAATGGTATTGACAAAGGATGAGGCCGCACAGCTCTTAGCCACGCTGCAAAATGTTTATTTTAAAATGAAACCAACGTTTCGACAGTGAAGTCTTCCTCAGGGTTTGACAGTGAGCATTAGTGAGGTCCACATTTAACCACTTAAACCCTCTTAGAGTCTTAGTCTTAGAGAACCCGACTTGAGTTACATCTGTACTTTGACCGCTCTCTTCCGTCTTACACCAGAATTAGCCGATCTACAAGTTCACAACGTGACAGGTTGTGAGCTGCAATTTTTGGGCGAAGTTCCCAGAATAGGCATGCTTGGGGTTCGGTGTACAAAAATCAGAACACTTCTTCCACCAGTGAAACTCTGCTCCCTCTATCTGCTGCGGTGATAATGGTCCCGTCCCGCCGCACTAAAAGGAACCGGCGTGTCCTTTCTATAAGGCATCCAGTGAGATATGGGCTCTACACGGTCTGTGAGAGAGAGAGCGGGCCTGGACAGCCAGCTTTGTCTTTACAGCAATAGGCCTTCTTACTGGGAAGACAACACAGAGAATAGCTGTGTGCCAGTCATATATTACAGCACACGCACACACACACACACACACACACACACACACACACACACACACACACACACACACACACACACACACACACACACACACACTACACGTATAAGTCAGGCATAACTCTATCTCTGACCCCTACACCTGACCTCTAAATGCCTACTCAACCTGAATCTGTTCCTAATTGTAAGCCTATGAATTAAAAATAATAAAACTGTAACCATTTCCCTTGTGAGGACCAGGACATTCTACTGTAGTTGTGTGGACATTTGGCCCTCACAGGTATAATACAAGTGCACACGCACACACACACACACACACCATCCCCATTAAAGTGTCAGTTTAAAGTTGATAGGTGAAATAAACGGCATCAATTGCAACTGAGAACATTGCTCTATGAAATGTGCTTAGATCCACAGAAAGTCCATCCCCTTTAACCCATTAAAACCGGTAAAGCATCCGTCATTTTAGATTTTAGCTAGATGTATTGTAGCACATAGTTTTTTTTTGTTTTTTTACTCAAATCTTTGCTTCTGGAGAGAGGGTCCTGGAGTCAAATATTTTGAGATGGGGTGGTTCCGCGGCCATATACCGTACATATCATCTTGGGGGTCCTGGACATGAAAACGTCTGAGAACCACTGAAATAGCAACGTACCTTTTTGAGGTTTCTGCCCGACAGCGACGATGTGCTCAGACTCGTGTGTCCTTAACCCCCAGCCCCCCACCCCTCCCCCCCGTCATCCATCCAGAGCAAATCCAGTTTAGCTAGCCGTACAGCTTATTCATTTGTCATCTGCCATGATTTATCAGTTCAGTCGATGACAATTCAATTGGCATTGACTACAACCCTCTGAGCACCGATGAATGAATGGCTGTTTATTCCAGAGAGACCAAGGGACACACACTGCAGAGAGAGAGAGAGAGAGAGAGAGAGGTGCTGTGGCGGTAATGTAGTTTGATCATATTTCATCAGAAAGTACACATACACCTTGTTGGAGTATCACTTCGGAATTACAGCATGTAACACCATTTTGTTCTGCCACGCCACTCGCATTTTGACTCGCACAGTAAAATGTGATTTCCGTTAGTTTTGGACACAACTCAATGCAATTTTAACTTGATGTAGTCCCAGGGTTTGATCTGCTTTGTTTTGGGGGCTACTGAAAGGTAGATGATTAACCCATTAAGACCTGGAATTTATCTGGGTAATTTTTTTATTTGAGCTAAAAAAGCATTATTTTACACTTTGGCAATTCAAAAATAGCAGATCTACAAGCTCGTAGCTTGTAGATCTGCTATTTTTTTTAAACATGAAAATGTGTGCAAATCTTTGAATATATAGTCTTTCAAAGCGATTTTTTTTTTACTCAAATCTTTTCTTCTGGGGGGTCCCTGGAACAAAATATTTAGAGATGGGGGGTCCGTGGCCAAATTCATATAGTTTTGGGGGTCCTTGACATGAAAAAGTTTGAGCACCACTCACATAGAAACATACGTTTTTCAGAATACTGTTGTAGAATCGGCTTTAGGTCTTAATGGGTTAAGAGAGGAGGGGAGAAGCTTGCTGTCATGGAGGAGGGAGAGCTCAGCTTGCCCATCACGCTGCATAGTTTTAGCTGATGGCATAAATTCACACTTTGGCCTCTCATGTGAACCGTATATATGTGCAGCGAAACGTATTTCATGAGGTTCTGGGTTTGTTTCCTTAACGCTACGGCTTGGTTTCAGGTACAGAACCTAATTTGTAATGGAACCGTTGACAACACAAAAAGCGTCACAGGTTCTGTAAAGTTTCAGGTTATGGAAGGTTCTGACCACAGTGCTAATTTCAGCATATTTTGATGTAGTTATAGTCATAGTCTTTTGAATACAATTCCATTTGTATTACCGGTAGTCATATTTTAGTCACGAAATGTTTTAGTGTAGTTTTAGTTGACTAAATATCATAAGATTCCCTAAAATTTCCGTCTAGTATATTTAGTCATAATTTTAGTCATCCTAGCTCCGTTTTTATTTAGTTGTAGTCAGTTAAAAAAAGGTAGTCGACAAACATTTCCTGTCATAGTTTTAGTCGACGAAAGGAACGCTGGTTCTGGGTTATACCTCTCATTGTCGAAAAACAGCCATTTAGAGAGCAGGCATGGTGCCGCATATCTCAGCCTGCATACTGAGAAGGAGTGGTATACTGTTTCAAATGGTATTATATTATCCTGAAAGCACTCCATTTCGAGCTTGTCGGGGCAAGACTTCTTATTAGGAGGAGTTAGGGAAACTTCAAGACGGATATTGGAGAACAGATAGCTCACTGTGGCCAAGCTATTGTATTTGAAATACACACCGTCAATGGAAAAACTTTGAATTCAGCACATATTGCTGCTGTACATAGTCTCTGTCGGGTGGAAACCTCATACAGCATGTCCAGAACAGTAATTTTTCAGTATTCAAATTCAAAGGTATCAAAAGTAGCAGATCAGAACGCGTCACTTCACGCCGCGTTTCGAGCTTGTGGATCTGCTACTTATGCTACTTTTGTGTGACGCTGTAGTGTGATCAAGTAGGGCGTTAATTAAAAAAACTAAATATAAGAGGTTTCTGCCCGACAACGACGATATATCCCTTCCTCTGTCTCCAGCCCCAACATGTGAACAACCCAACCGGCTTTAATTTGCAACTCACCGGGGGAAGCGTTTTACAACATGGAAATGGGCACTCCGCTCCTCGGCTCCATTTCGATTTGTTGTAGTCCCCCCCGTCCCCGTCCCCCCGGATGAATAATTTTGCCCGCAGTCACCTTTCGGGGCCTGTCATAATTCTGTGGGATGACTCACTGTCCCTCGTTGCTTTCTCGCCCCCATCTATTAACGCGGCCGTTTGTCACCTGAAGCTTTATTAGAACAGAGTTCAACGATCCAGACCTGAGTCTCTGCAACGCCCCTTCCCTCCCTCCCTCCCTCCCTCCCTCACTCCCTCACTCACTCCTTGCCTCCTTCTGTATCGTCGCTGTCGGCGTGTCGGGCAGAAACCTCTTATCTCCAAATTCGGACTTTTTGTGTTTTTTCGTAAATTAACGTCCTACTTGATCATACTACAGCGTCACACATAAGCATCAAAAGTAGCAGATCCACAAGTCGATCTGCTACTTCTGCCATTTTTGAATTTGAATCCTGGAACTTATGAGGTTTCCACCCGACAGAGACGTTATCACAAAAGGTCAAGCGAGCAGACACAGGAGTGATGTTCCGTTTAGCCAGGCTGGCCCGGCCCTTCTCCTTTTTTATTGGATCAAAGTCACCTGTGACTTATAAGGCCGTCATGTCTGTGCAGAGACACGGTGGCGACAGAGCAGAGGCTCATTGGTTTATCTCGCCTCGACTCAGCCCGTTCTGCGAACACACAAATCACGAGGCTGTAAGAAAAACCTTTTCTATTAAAAAAGAAACATAGAGCTCACCGTTTGCTTCAGGAAGTAGATTGTAGTGATTTCCAACCTGACGGCCCCCAAATAATTAGCAAAACACAGTTTGTAATGACAATACAACATTAATAATCAAAACATTTACAGTATGTAACAAAAAAACAATCATGCCACTATTTTGTCTTCAAAACCTTGATAAGAAAATACATTTTCATTGTGATACCGATAAATATACTACGTTAGTTGCATCGATCTAAGCCGGAACACAAATCGATCGATTGATCGTTAAAATAAACAAACAGTCTGAATATGTTCGCGGCCCCACCCAAAAAGAAGGACAAGTTCGTGGTGACTTTGAAACATCAGATGCCATTAGGTAATTAAAATGCAGCCTTTTTTTTCGGGGCAAATGACTGCCACAGGGTCTTCCAGTTTTTTTGTTTTTGTTGGAATCTAATTATCAATGCTCTGCTGGAATCTCAGACAGAGGAACCCCGGGCGGGTTGGAAATGAGATCGTCTCTGTCGGATGAAAACCTCATATTTCCACAACTGTTACTTTTCAGGATTCCATTAAAACATAAATGGCAAAAGCAGCAGATGTACAAGCTTGCGGATCGGCTACTTTTGATGCTTTCGTGTGACGCTGTAGTATGATCAAGTAGGCCGTTCATTTACGGAAAAAAAACACAAAAAAGTAATGGAGATAAGAGGTTTCTGCCCGACTGCAACGAGATGGTGTTTATAGTCACAATGAGACATGACTGCAGGCTGCAGTGGATTGATGGATAGACAGACAGACGGACGGACAGAGAGGCAGGCGGTCGCCGGGCAAATAGTCCAACAGACAGGCAGAACATTGCATCCAGACAGATTGAGAGCTAAGCAGTCTGTCAGAGATGATGCAGGCGTTCCGCTGTCTCCCCCTCTCTGTCTCTCTCTCTCTCTCTCTGTCTCTCATTCTCTATCTGTCTCTCTCTCTCTAGTGGACAGACAGCTCTGTCCCTGTCGTGTCATTGTCGCGGTCCCGGTATGGAAACGCCTGCGTGACTCAGAACACGCTTACGCACTCAACTAACACACACACACACACACACACACACACACACACACACACACACAGACACAGACACAGACACAGACACCACCACACCACACCACACACACACACACCACACACACACACACACACACACACACACACACACACATGTGTTACGGATCAGAACCGATAGGCCTGTCATCGCGATCGTGACGTTTTACTTGACAATCGATTGTCATGCAAATAATTGCGATGAATGATTTTAATTGTGTTTTTGGCATAGTATTTATAAATAAAAAGAACATTTCTGTTTCTGTCTTTTAGGGTTTCTAGACTAAAGGACTGTCAATGACCGGGAGCATTTATCAAAACAAATAATGTTCCATTGCCAAACCAGGCCATGGTACATAATTGTACACTTTCAAAAACTTCCCAAAAATTGTGTGCACAGTTAAATTAACACTTGAGGATTTTGCTGTGTGAGCTCAGATGAATTCATGAATGGAAACGATTATGACGGTTATGCAAAACAATCTCAATTATCTGAAATAATTGATCAGACCAATTACAGTATGTAATAATTGTGCCAGGCCTCCATCAGGCTTTCATAAAATAAAAAAAATAAGAAACAATTGGAGAAGAGATGCAGGACATTACCTAGATTTGTATGATCAATTTACATTTTGAAAAAACCCAAAGTAAGAGTCTAAAACACTGTAGCTGACCTCGTGGTCAGTGGCTATGCTTTTTTTGCATAATGGTGGTGATTGTTTTAAGGCTGTGGGATCATAAAAATCAGTAATCTACCAGTTAGATTGAGATATATGGTGTGTGCAAAGTTGACATTTATTGGCCTTTGGCTGGTGCTAGACGAAAGGTCATAGGGTCACTCAAATGGTTAGGGTTCATCCTCGGCTCTGACATCCTTCTTTTCTTTGAAACGGATTCTTCCGTCCTTTACAGTGGAGGCTACTGTAGTCCTTTAGTGGAGGCTACTGTTTTGTCTGCATATTAATTCATTCACGACACATCAATTTACAATTTAGGCATTTAGCAGACGCTCTTAATCCAGAGCGATTTACAGTTAGCAAGGTAAACAAACACAAGGTAATACATCAAATGCTTAAAGACAGTGTAGTGCCTCAGTAATCTAGGATCATAGGTAAACCAAGAACTTATCATCAGTCTAAACATTATGGTAATATCAAAAAATATATAATACAGTATGTACATTGAAACTATACAAACTATAGGATGCCAGGTCAACAAAGGAACCTGCTGGCATCTGTCTAAATAACATGCCATCTAAATTACATTTTAAACCTTTGCATAAGACTACATGTTCGTCAAGGCTAGGGCAAGTGCTACGAGGCCATCATGACCATGAGTGTCACCCGCATGACATTTAGCTCTAGAGGGAGAGAACCATGACCCTTCAATGTCAGACGAGTGACATTTAGCTCTGAAAAAGACAGACAGTGCTGTATGAGACACACAAGGCTTTCTGTCAGCCAGAGCTACAGTACAGCTCAGCACAAAGTTCTCCTTCTTGTCTTTTAAAGAGGGATTCTCTGACTGTGGTTCTTGTATAATATTCTTTGCCATTTCCTTTTTATAGATACAGTACATGCATAAGACGTCTTTGCCAACTTATGATCAGTTTCCTGTTTTTTGTCCTTTTGACCTCTCGCGTACCAAATTAAATATGCGTGGCCCAGTACGGTCAAGCAGTCCGATCAGCCCTTTGATTGGCTGTGCTCTCCTCCCTCTCTTTTTTCTGTTCCCCTTTTCACCCCGTCTCTCTGTTTTTTGTTTTGACTGTTTCGACTTAAAAGTGCCTATAGTTTTTCTTCTATTTATGAATTAATATCTTTCTTTTGAATTTCTTTCTTCATACGTCCAAAACAGTTTTTTGTTTACGAAAAAAAAACATACAAGGTTTCTGCCCGACAGCAACGATATATACTTATCACGTCCACCCTGGAAAGAAACGCAGTACACAGTGTCAGTGGGTGGACGGGTGGTGGTGTGGTGTGGTGTGGTGGTGTGGTGTGGTGTGGGGGCACCTCTACGATCTATATCACTGTTTATGTTCAGTATATAAAGTTTATACGGTGTAATACATCACCCCATCTGTGAAAATATTTACAGTGGCCGTGTCCTTCGCTCCTCTATTCATCAGTTTGTGCCGTCTATACATCTAAGCGTCTGAGTCAGAGAGAAGAGCGAGAGTGTGTGTGGGAGAGAGTGTGTGGAGACGAGGTTGGTTATTGCAGCTCCTCTGGAAGATGGATGACACGGCTCTGCTCTCCCTTAAAAGTGAACTAAGAGGCAACAGAAACCGACTGTCACATGCTGCTTTATGGCTCTGGGATCCAGGGACTCGGTCTGCATTGTTCGCTATATACTGTACTGTAAACGCCCACGAAAAAAAGTAGACAATTTAGTGCCAATTTTCCGCTTTCTCTGCACACACACACACACACACACACACACACACACACACACACACACACACTAGTGCTGGGCAATATGACTTCAAATCTATATCACGGTTAATTAGACTAATATTGATTATTTAGGAAAAAAAATCTATCAATGTCTATTCATTGATATATAAGACATTTATAGATGTTTTCAATTAGTTGATTAACCTACAAGTATGTGCGAGATTAAGTCAGTTCTGTTCTGAGGTTCCAAATGTTATTTTTCATATATTTTCGTTTAATTGCCCAGTATTATTATTTATGTTTATTTTGGAGGGACGGCACATACAGTATTAATGAACACCACACATACAATGCAATGTAAATACGCCGGGTTTAGCAAGAATGCTAATTTACATCCGTAGTCCCCATACAGAAAACAAGCAACATTACAAAAAGAGCACATATAAACATTACTACACACAAGTTCATGTGTATGTGTATGTCTCTTAGCATATCGTCTCTGTCGGGTGGAAACCTTATACTGTCAAAAATGGCAAAAGTAGCAGATCGACAAGCTCAAAACGTATCGCTTCACGCCGCGTTTCGAGCTTGTAGATCTGCTACTTTTGATACTTTAGTTTGACACTGTAGTATAGGGTGTTAATTAACGAAAAAAATATGGAGATTATAGCTTTATGCCCGACTGCAACGATATCTTTTCTGTCGGGCAGAAACCTCGTATCTCCACATTCTCCTCACTTAACGCCTGACTTCGTCGCACAAGAGTGTCAGGCAAAAAGTACAGTGAAAATAGCCGAGCTTGTAGATCTGCTATTTTCACCATTTCTGATCATTTTCGTTCCATTTCCTGACAAGTAAGGTTTTTTTAGACACACATAAGGTTTCCACCCGACAAGTGACGACAATTGCTCGATATTGCATTATGCTCCATTATTTCAGCCCTGGCATTGACCTGCCTCTGACTCCCCTCCTGTCAGGGTGACACACCGCGGGGGTGGGCCGTACCATATCGGGTTCTTGGGTTTCGTATCCCCCCCGAATATGCTGTTGTCACTCGTGTCATATTATTTTTCGACTCTCTAATTGCTTATCACAGGAGTCAGCAGAGTGGGGACCATCTGCTAAGCCAGGTTTCAGATCCGTTTACCCCCACTGGGACTCATGTTGCCTCGGGAGGAGCCGGTTCGCACAGTGTCCCTATATAAAACACCCTCGCCTCCACCAGCTCCCCGCAGCCGCACACACCGCTCACACTTTCCATGAGATCATGGAGGGAGAGAGAGAGGGGGGGAGAGGGAGATGGTGGGGGGGAGAGAGAAGGAGAGGGAGCGACTGTTACTTTTCAGGATTCAAATTCAAAAATAGCAAACGTAGCAGCCGCGTTTCGTAGCTTGTACATCTGATACTTTTGATACTTTCGTGTGACGCTTCTGTAGTGCGATCAAGTAGGGCGTTAATGTACAGAAAAACACCCCCACAAAAAAGCTGGAATACGGAGATAAGAGGTTTCTGCCTGACGGCAACGATATTTGTCTTTGAAATGTGGAAGTGACATGTCACACGTATCCTTGTTTACTGTGTCCACCGGTGGCGGGTTGAGTCAGAGAGGCGGAGACAGGTTTAGCTGTTATTGATGCTCGCTTCTATCAGTGAGCCCTGGCACTGTGCTAATGAAATGCCTTGACGCTCTGCTGCTGTCTCTGGACCGCATATTGCATCAGTGCAGCAGTTCACTTCAAAGCCTTTTCATACATCAAAGTGCGACCAGAGGCAGTGTCTCTCCTCTCCCCTCGCATGGATTAAAAGTTCTCAGTCGCACACGGCTGATTTCAGTCATTTGGATTCCATAGAAGCCAGCAAAAATAGCCGATCTACTTGTAGATGGGCTATTTTCGGTTATATTTTTTTGAAGTGATCAAACTAGCAATATGTTCAGAAGCCATAAAACCCTAATGGTCTGCAATATTTCATAAAAGCAAAGGTTAAAGCCTCAATCTGTGATTTCTTCACCCAGTTGGCTGTAAAACAGCAGGAGCTTTACTAAAACATCATAATTGTACATATATCGTGTTAATTGTTTAGGAAACGGCGCTGGTGTGGGAGGCTCCTTTTCACACTGTTTCACAAATATATTAGGACTTGGTCAGACAAAAAAAAAATTCAGAGATTTTATTTTTGCTTTAATCCATGCTCTCGTCTCATCTCCTCTCGTGTCTGTCTGTCGTACACACAGTCATTTGTGCACATGTTGCATTAATGGAAGCACAACACGGACAGGTCTGCGTCAAGCGCTCACGTGGTGTTTTGTGTGCATTGTTTTTCCTATCAGTGTAAATATTGTCAAGGTCACAAATGTCAAGCGTGTTGTGTTGTGTTGTGTTGTGTTCTGTGCCGTTACTGTCTGACTTGTTTGACAGCCACAGCCCTGGGGAGGAACGTAATTGCGCCGTACATGTAAGGTGCTGAGAGGTGATTGTATATTACAACTTTTATGTGGCATTGCCAATCCTGCAGGGCGACTGGTGGTGGGGTGATGGCGAGGGGTCGCATATTGCAACAACAACAGAAAAAAGGCTTACTGATATTAAAGTATTAAATGTCCACATGTCCCAATGTGTGGCTTAAATCCTCACCTGTGTTCAATACATTGTTGCTGTCGGGCAGAAAACCTCCTATCTCCATATTTTAACTTTTTTTGTTTTTTTCATAAATGAACGCCCTGCTTGATCATACTTAAGCATCACACAAAAGCATCAAAAGTAGCTGTTGTGAAAATTTAACATTTCCTCAGTGAGAGAATGAAGAGTCGATACTAATATGCATTTTAGAAGATGTATTGAATACAAAAGATGACAATAATATGACAATAATTCCTACGTAATAGAATAGTGAGAAATGAGGAATAGCTGCTGGAATGAGCCTGCTGCTTAATAACTACACTGAGGGTGTACTACTAAACTAATAAGACATATCAGACTCATTTACTTCCCTCAGCATACAGTCATACTTAACTCTCTCAGTGCCAATGAAATAAAAAAATATGTTGCTACTGTGCCAGCAATTAAAAAAAGTGCTCAGGAGCCGAGATACAGCCTTTTTCAGTAATAAGTTAAACAAGAAGTGAATGGAGCAGCAAATCTTCGGATCACGATATCTTGGGTTCTGAAAAAAAAAAAAACTCGGGATAACTCGTTCTTGGCACTCAGAGAGTTAATATAACTGAAGTAAGATGAATACTAAATATATAATAAATCAATAATCGATAAATCAATAGCCTAAAAGGAACATAAATTGTATTTCCTTTACAGTAGCAGATCCATAAGCTCAAAATGTGGCACCAAGCGCCGCATATTGAACTTTTGCTATTTTTGAATTTGAATCAGTTTGAAACAGTTTTGGACATTTCCACCTGACAGAAGGAGCTAAAGGAGCTTTCAGTACGCTTTTCTTTTCTCTATACATGCCCTCATTTAGTACTCCATATCCTATGAATTATGTATGCATTTGAATCCTCCAGAATATGTGGGCAATCCAGCGAGTATCCACAGAGAAAGGACCCTCTCAAAAACGAGATGACACATCTCAAGGGGTTATCCTTCTAATAAAGGTACTATATATATATATATATATATACTGTATATATAGAATATGCACCAAACGAAAACAACAAGTCAGTCACTTCTTCGCAGTGGTGTGGGAGGCAGGAGCGCTTGTTTTGTGTCACTCAACATCCCTGCATACTGCACAGCCTCATTGACTTTAATGCTGCATTTAGGGAGAGGCTCTGATAAGGCGTTCGTTGGTGTGACGTCACCTTGTCTTGACTTGCATGCCCCGCGTCAAACCCTGTTTTCAGTCAGTGCTAGTCCGAAAAGCAGACTTAGAGTTGTAAAACTCTATATTAATGCTTTTGGAGTGGTTCTCAAAGTAGGGGGGGGTCCTTGAGGGCGTTCAAGGGCACATTACTTTTATAGCATCAAAATCTGTTTAACCCATTAAGATCTGAAGCCGATTCTACAAATGTCTTCTAAATCCCAACATTATTCTGAAAAAATGTCAAGGACCCCCAAAATGATATGTATTTGGCCGCCGACCCCCATCTGAAAATATTTTTTCCAGGGACCCCCAGAAGCAAAGATTTTAGTTAAAAATGTTCGCTTTAAAATAATATATATTCAAAGATTTGCACACGTTTTCACATTTTTTCAAAAATAGCAGATCTACAAGCTCGTAGCGCGGCACTTGGTGCCGCGCTATGAGCTTGTATATCTGCTATTTTTGAATAGCCAAAGTGTAAAATAATGCTTTTTAGCTCAAATCAAAAAATGACACAGATGCGTTCCAGGTCTTAATAGGTTAACCACTTTCAACCCTATATACAATACATCAACTATTTTCAAATACATTTGGAGAAAATATTTTGAAACACTTTAACAGGTAGGAGGTAGTTATCACTTCTCCCTTAGACAGGTGACCCCCCCTTTTTTTCCCCCTTCTCTGTGCATATAGTGTTTTATATTTGTGATGATATTGAATGTTTGGTGCTATTTGTTATATGTTGATGAATTGAATACCTAGGACCCCGATGGAAACAAGACCGCAAGGACTTTTTTGGGTGTTATCCTTTCAGACAAAGTGTTTAACTGTACTTGTGCTGTTTTACATTTCTGTCTAATAGAATATTCAATCAATCTAAATCTTGTATGGGGGTCCCTGACCATGAATTCCCCCAGCTGGAGGGAGAGGTCAGTGTGGATCGTGCATGTTTAGCACTTCCAGGCAGCGTGCCGATGAACTTTTCACAAAGACGGTTGTCTCAGTCAGCGCAGGTATTGAATATGGATTGATATCAGTGTCGGCATTGGTTAGCGATCAATCACAGCAATAAGACATATTGTCAGAGGAAAGGTTACAGGTGTGAGTGATGGATGGATGGATGTGTACTTAAGTACAATTTTTTGTACTTTACTTGAGTATTTCCAATATCCAATACTTTTACTTCTACTCCACTACATCTCGGATCCAACTAATGTACTTTTTACTCCACTAAAATTATTTCAAACTTTAGTTACTTTGTAGATTTAGATAATAATTACAAAACATTACCCACTTCAGCCCTGTATACATTTCGGCCAATCTACAAGCTCACAATGCGTCACGATGCAACGCATTGTGAGCTTGTAGATCTGCTATTTTCAAAAGAATGTTATACATTTGAAAACTTTAAATGGGACATTCTGCACAATGAGTACTTTTACTTTTGGTGCTTCAAGTACATTTTGATGCCAATACTTTTGTACTTTTACTCGAAGTACATTTTGAATTCCGGACTTTTACTTGTAACAGAGTATTTCTGCATTGCAGTATTGATACTTTTACTTAACTAAAACATTTGAGTACTTTTTCCAACACTGGGTGTGTGAGTAATGGATGGATGGATGGATGTGGGACTGACTGCAGCTTGGCCCCAGGATCTGTGACAACATAAGCCATCAACATAAGCCATTTCTTGCAATATTTGCATCAACTCTCTGGCTCTGCCCCCTGTGATTCGACAGATTAATCTTGCGTCCGCATGGCACACACTCTGTGATCACAACACCAAATGTCCAAAACTGTTTATTTTCAGGATTCAAATTCAAAAGTAGCAGATTGACGAGCTCAAAATGCGTCACGTCGCGTTTCATGCTTGTGGATCTGCTACTTTTGATGCCTTTGTGTGACGCTGTAGTACTGTATGATCAAGTAGGGCGTTAAATTACGGGGGGAAAAAAACGGCTGCACTGAGAGGGCTTTCAGACTGAATAATGGAGTGAAACGAAATGAAAATTCAGGCAAGGTCAGATCAGGCTAAAGCCAAAATGTGGAGTCATCATAATAAGTCATAGACGCGTCACAACTGACTGGCCATGCTGTTCACATGAAGTCCCACACCTTTCCCAGTTTTCAGCTCGACACATAAAAGATACATTTGGTGTCTCCCTAGGACCCAAAATAACAAAGATGCGTTACGAATTAATAATTTACGCGTCACATCGAAATCTACTCTCATGGGCGTCAAAAAATGGAGGTCCGCGGCCAAATACATAATCCATTTGGGGGTCCTTGACATGAAAATGTTTGAGGACCAAAATGACCTTAATATCTGTGGTCTCTAATGTATTCAGGGCACTGCGCTGTTGTCTGGGCACCAGCTACTGCTACCTGATTCCATTATGTACATTTAATCATTGCATAAATCATCCCCGCCGTAGTTGATAACGTCAAAACTTTATCACAATACCACTACTGAATGAATGCAGGGGCAATTACTTTGATGGCCACTCCGGAACGCAGTGCAACCTTTCATCTTTGCTCAGAAAGAAACTGTCAAAAAGCATTTTATTTATTTATTTTGTCCGGGAGAGGGTGAGGGCAGGGCATGCCAAAATGTGGAATTAAAATGTTGTGTTTGCCTTCCAATAAGGCTAATGGAGGAGAACGTTCGCTGAGTGCATGTAGATAAAAACAATGCCTTGCTGTTGGCTTGCACATCTCCCTTTCCCTCCTTCCCCTTCCTTTTTTCCCCCTGAAACAACCCTTTCACATTGGGAACCCACTGATCTCCATGCGGGGCGGTATAAGGTTTCATCTCGGAGGAGACAGTGCTGGTGGTGACATGATCTTTATCTAATTAAATCAAGGTTTCCTTTAATATCCTGAAGGTTAATGAGAAGTTTATCATGCGCGTCGAAGCACACTTTCGCTCGCTAACAACGTAGCGGCGCCTGATAAGGACAGCTAGCACTCTCTGGCTCGCAGCGACAAAGAAGTGATACCGACTCCGCCACAGCGGAGGGAGGAAGGAAAGCCTGGATTAGTATTCTGGGCATGTTGGCACGGGTTGAAATGGCTGTTTGTGGATATTGTTTCAATATAAAAGTGCTTTATTCCATATAATCTGGTCACTGACCGGCTGTCTCCCAGCATAGCCGTTAGAGTGTTGTACTTCGGTGATTCCCAAACTGGGGGTTCGGGTCCCCAATCTTTTAATTGTTTTGGGGGGGTGGGGGCAGATGATTAGCGGACTGTGCAACATTGTTTTCTTCTCACTCAACAGTAAACAAACCGCACAGTATAAGAGTATACAGGGTATCTGCACATTTCTAATGCACATTTTCTTTTAACTATAAGACCTTTTTAATACCAAATTGGCCAAATATTACGTAAGAAAGAGGCAGACGTTGTGAAAATAGCCTACAAGTGCTTGTCAGGGTGGGGGGTCCCCAGTTCAAATATGATTATTTTGGGGTGTCACGGCCTGAAACGTTTGGGAACCCTTGGGTACCTGATTATTCTCTCTCAAGGACATTTAACCCTCGCCGGTGAGCAGCGGTGGACAAGGTACTCAGCCCCCAGTACTTGAGTCAAAGTATAGATACTCCTGGTCAAATATTACTCAAATACAAGTGAAAGTTGCTCTGTCAAAGTTGTACTAATTGTAGTAGTAAAGAGTAAAAAAAAAAAAAAAGCCTCTGAAAAGTAGTGTAGTAGAAGCAGTGGTGTGTTCTACCGTGTTACGCTGCATACGTAGTATACTGTGCATATTTGTTTGGAAAAGAGTGTATACAGTCTACTAACCATTTCATCCATTGAAAACGCGCATTTCGTGCAGGGAAGGATTATCGCATACCTCAGAAAAAAACCTAGACCACACCACTGATAGAAGTAATAAAGTATGACAAAATGGAACCGTTAAATTAAATTAAAAGTACAGCAAACTTTTCCACCACTGTCTTTGGCCTCAAAACATGGAACCTGTCCCCCCTCTCCATGCTGTACTAACACACAGATTATTACATTTTATAGATTACAGGGGGGGGATTACAGGCTTGGAGTGTGTGCATTTATGTGCCTCATGGTGTGTCATTAGCCTCCGCACACATCATCACGAAACATTAAACCCACACAAAGTATGGATGGATGGCTGCAGGTATCGCAGTAATTGCGGCAGCACTTCGTTTCAACCAGCCGGGCTCTCGCTCGCAGTGTTTGAGGAGCTTAAGTAAGTAAATGTCGTCTCTGCAAAGTCTATAAAAAAAACTATATTTTAATTATGAGTTACAGAAGCCACACAGAAGTGCTATTTGGTAAAGGTTGTGTTTCCTTGTTTTCTGGAATGAACGGTATATTATTCATTTTTGCTTTAGTCACAGTTATTCACTCACTGAATGGGGATAATTAATATTATCCGCTTTCATGGTACAAAAGATAGATGAATGAACTGGAAAACTGTGTGAAGACAAATAGCTTTTAAAATGTATTTTCCTTTTTTTTTTATGCGATCCCAGGACCACAAACAAAATACATAAAAGCTCAAGTAAACAAAATACACCTGACGCTGTAGTTTTGCTTCTAACCTGCTCGCGTGTTGCAGGTTTTGTTGTCTCAGTCCAAAGGGCAAAGGTTCGTGGTTCTCAACCTTTTGTGGATCTCTAAAAGCGTTCACGGGCATCTGACCCCTTAACACCGCAGCCGTGTTAACCCATTAAGACCTGAGGCGATTCTTAAAAATGTTTTCTAAATCCTTACAGTTTTTTGAAAAAATTTCAAAAACTGCACTCGGTGCCGCGCTATGAGCTTGTATATCTGCTATTTTTGAATAGCCAAAGAAATCTAATGTGACACAGATGCGCATGTTTACTTTGATGATCAATCGATCGATTGTGTTCCGGTTTGGATCAATGGACCTTTTATACTTTACTTTAAATTCCTGTCTGCGGTATCGGTATAAACAACAAAAACTTCTCGCGGAAACCTGGGAGTCCCCGGACCCCACTTTAGTGAGAACCAGCGCCTTATGCCTTAGGCAAGTCTGAATACTTATAAGCAGAAAGATCGCCATGACTCACAGAAATGTCCTTTAGTTACTTTTATTCTATTTTATTTCAATAGGCATGGCCAGCATGCAGACACCTTCCTCAGTGTGTGAATACCTATCATTGTTGCAGTTGATATGGAAATATTTTTATCGCCGGGAGACAGAAATCACTCACAGGTTCTTGGTCAGCCTTTGGCAGTACTACTGAGGATATTGCCGAAAACTTTGGGGTTTAAAATTACCTTTTAGCTGCCTTGGAATGATGTGGATGGCCCCAAGTGGGTTATTTAAAGAATAGCTGGAGGGAACGGTGATACGTTTATATACCTCTTATCTCCACACCACTATCTTATGCACCTTTCTCCCCCTTCCTCTCCTGTCTGTCTCTGACTCTCTGCCCCCTTAATTCACATGCCGGTGCACAGAGTTTGTGGCATTCAGTTTGAATGGAATAGAGGTGACGGTATTGCATTGGATGACAGTGATCCCTTTAGATTCTAAATTTAATTTGCTATCCATGAACCCAGAATGTTTCTGTAGCCACAAATAGACCATATTCACACAGCGGCCATTTTGCTATTAAGTTAATGAAATGCCACCCTGTTTCTTCAATGCAAAATGGCCACCGTGTGAATATGGTCTATTGACCGCAAGGGCACTTGGATGGAAGTCTTTATGGAAGTTTTTTTCGGGCTCATTATTTTGTTTTCGTTTTGACAGATTGTGATTTTGTATATTTATATAGAAGTGGTGTGCTAGTAGTACAGTATGTGTTCTGGGTAGTACATAGTGTACTAGTTAGTACAGGACATAATGTCCTGGGTAATACACTAGTAGAACTAGTGTACTAGTTAGTACAGTACATACAGTAATATGTCCTGGGTAATACATACTAGTAGAAATAGTGTACAAGTTAGTACAGTACATAATACGTCCTGGGTAATACATACTAGTAGAAATAGTGTACTAGTTAGTATAGTACATAATATGTCTTGGGTAGTACATGCATGCCGATCTGCTACTTTTGCCAATTTGAATCCTGAAAAGTAACTGTTTTAGACACACAAGGTTTCCACCCGACAGACCTCATACTAGTAGAACTAGTGTACTAGTAATACAGTATGTGTCCTGGGTAGTACATTATGTGTGTGATGCTGAGCCAGCAGGATTTTGGACTGAACAGTGAAGCAGTTGGAAGGATTAGAGACTTTGGCAGAATAGTTAATTACAGGCCAGTAAGGCTACAGGTACTGTAGGCTTCTATCCAGTACACCTTCTCCTTTATGCTTAACCCATTAAGACCTGAAGACGATTCTACTTTATGTCTTCTAAATCCTAACAGTTTTCTGAAAAACATATGTTTCTATATCAGTGGCTTGTATACCTGCTATTTTTGAATAGCCAAAGTGTAAAATAATGCTTTTTAGCTCAAATCAAGAAGTGACACAGATGCGTTCCAGGTCTTAATAGGTTAAAGGGGAAGTGTGAGATCTATCTATCTATATTCTGATATTATTCATTGCTATAGAAAATGCATTTTCAGGTCGTGATACCGATTGTATCCCATCAGGAGAGAGAACTCCTACAGGATACAGGACTGCGGTTGGAATTGATGAGACGAAGGAACTGGAACGCTATAAAACTGAAGCTGATAAATGGGTACTCTCTCCCGATTGGATGAAATTGGCAGGCCACCTGAAAATGTATTTTCGGCTTATTAAAGAGCTGGAGAGACAGGGAAGACCCCCTGTTACTGAACAAACACTCTATAGCAATGATTCCTATCAGAATATAGAGCTTTGTCTTAATCATGAAATATAACGTACCCTACCTTTGATTTAGACAGAATTGTTTGTGCTGCGTATGATTATATTTATTTGTTGTTTTGATATTATGACGCTATAACCCCAAAGGGATTCGCTTACAAGTTGCACTTATATAATAACGATTGAAAAAAAGAAAGGGCAAATTAAGAGGAGAAAGTTGTACTTTTCCGTTTGTTGACGCCCGCAGCCAAGCGGCGCTCGTTTAAAGATGCAGCATGTTGGTTTAAGCAGGTTAATTATAAGCGGCGTTCTGTGAGCGAGAGATGCTGATCAGCAGCACACTTCATTCCTCATTCAGAAGGGAAGGTTGAGGATGTACCGCACCGTAGGAGGAAGGCTGACCTACATACTGGTACCAGTTCTGTGCAGGAAAGTTTCTGAGCCGCTTGTGAACTTCTATTGAATAACCTGCTGATCATGCAGTCGCACTATGAGACAGGATAAATATCAGACTTAAAACTCTTCTGTATTTGCAAATTGTTAACCACTGAAAACTGTGATGTAACTTTTGCTCCTCTACCCCGAATTTGAACCCGGTTTCCTATAGATACTGTATATAAACCCTCCAGTATAAACTTCACCTCTTAAATCATACTACTTTGTACCCTTTTGAAGAGTAAATGTTTCATTACTTTGGCTCAGCTGTGGGATGTGGTGCATGATCATATGGAATTCTGGTCACTCCTTGGCTATCCCACACATGGAAGAAGTGTGTAAACCAAGGTTATAATAGTTTTGGATTTTTTTTTCATTTTAGTTTAGTTTTAGTTTGTTGGGAATATATTTGTTTCTAATTCAGTTAGTTTGAATTAGTTTTTGAAGCGGATTTGCTAGTTATTATAATGTTTTGAAAATGTTATTAGTTTTAGTTTATTTGTATTAGTGTTAGTTTTAGTTTTTTTTTAAACTTTTGGGTTATTTGTCAGGTGCCGAATTGAAAAGGTAAGTATTGTGTAATAAAAACTTAACAAAAGATAGCATTTAAAAATGAATTCAGTTACAGATGAACCACCAACCATCCACAAACGAAAACTAAGGGCATTGTGTCTATAATTTCAGTTAGTTTTAGTTTGTTTTGTAACACACATAATACAGTTTCAGTTAGTTATCATTTATTTTCAATGTCGTTTTTACTTAGTTCAGTTAACAAAAATTTTATTTTGTTAGTTTTCGTTAACTATAATAACCTTGGTGTGGACGCTGTGATACCCAGTCCCACTTTACCGCCAAGTCCCTCAGTCCCCGGTCGGTGTGACGTTCAACCCAAGTCCCTCGATAAATCTTTTAACGCAGCATGTGGCCCCATTACCTCGGCCCAGCTGCCAATATTGTGCCCGACGCATTCGTCACATTTCACTAAATAACCTTGTACTCGTATTAGCTGCGTGTGCATTTATGGCCCGCTTGTATTAACTTGATGCAGTGTGAAATCCATCGGCCCGGTTTTGTGCTGCACTTTTTAAAAGGAATGTTTTATGAGCTTGTGGTATATGGCGAGGCGGAGGGGATTGGATTGGATATCGCCTCTGGTCAGGTTAATTTTCAGGATTCAAATTCAAAGACGGCAAAAGTAGCAGATCCACCAGCTTGAGCTTGCAGATCTGCTACTTTTGATGCTTTTGTGTGACGCTGTAATATGATCAAGTAGGGGGCGTTGATTTACGGGAAAATGTTAATATGGAGATAAGAGGTTTCTGCCCGACAGCAACGACGGTGGAAGGTGAACATTTTCTCCTCTAAACGCCATCATGGTCTCTTTGCACTCCAGTCACACACACACACACACACACACACACACACACACACACACACACACGCGTCCATCTCCTCCATGCTGGCTCAATCCCAGTGGGGGGGAGGGGGGGGTCCTTCATATCTGTCTCACACATTAGCGCACGCACACGCACGCACACGGTAAAGACGCACACGCGTGACACGCGCACACATACACACACACATACACGCGTCGGGAGGTGAAGACGCACACTCGCAGGCATGCAGCACGCTGTGGCATTTAAGCCCGTGCTGTGCGTTAGAGGACATGCTGTAATATTTTACCCCCCCCCCCTACCATTCTGTTTGAAATGCAATTTCTCTGTCTCCCGTTCCGTTTTGTCTCCCCCCACAAGCCATTTCCTGCCACCTCTGAGCTCTCCTTACCTCTCCCAGTGGGTGTTCCTTCTAATATTCCTACATCAGGGGTCTTCGACGTTTTTCAGGCCAAGGACCCCTTAGCTGAGAGAGAGAGAGATGAAGCAGGGACACCCACAACATATTGTATAAAATGATGTTGCAGATTCATGTTTTTCATATATAGTTTCGTCGTTTGACAGCACGATATTTAACCACTTATACCGTCAACTTGACCTTTCACTCTGTACTTGGTCTGCTCTTTTTCCCCCCCTCTACACCAAACCTCTTTGCCGGAAATGGACGATCTACAAGCTCACAACGCCGCGAGGCGCTGTGAGCTTGTAGATCGGCTATTTTTGGCTAAAGTTAACCTCAGAATAGGGACGCTAGGGTTCAAGTGGTTAATGTGGAAAAAATGATCCTATCACACAAAGATTTGGCGGCCGCGCTTGTTGTAACCCTGAGGACCCGCTAGGGGTCCCGGACCCCCTGTTGAAGACCCCTGTCCTACATCCTTCCATCTCCTGTCGTCATCACCTCTATCTATCCATCATCTCTCTCTCTCTCTCTATCTCTCTCTCTCTCTCTCTCTCTCTCTCTCTCTCTCTCTCTCTCTCTCTCTCTCTCTCCTGTCTCCATCTCTCCTTCTGTTTCTCTCCTCCTGCTACGTCCCAAGGTCACGGTCACACAGCCTACGTACGTGTCTCTCTCTCTCTCTCTCTGGGGACGGCTACCATTAGAAAGAGGAGCGCTACGGTAGTACTGGGAGCAGACTGGCCTGCCCTTCCTCTCTGTCTAGAACGAGGCGTGCCGTGTAGCCCAGGCCCAGCTAGAGACACTGTAACACCAGTCCTTCCATTCCACTTCATCCTGTGTGTGTGTGTGGAGAGGAAATAGAAATGTTCTTAACATTTCTTATAATTCCCATCTGATTGCATGACAGAGGAGACTTTTAGAGCAGGGGGGAGGGGGGGTTCCAGGGGTCCCCAGCTATTTTAGTTAATATAGCGTCACTTTCATTTTAACCACGTTAACTGTACTACTCAAAAACAGCAGATATACAAGACCATAGTGCGTCACGTATAGTGCCGCTATAGTGTACATCTGCTATTTTGTTACATTTTGGATTATAATTTTTTTACACAAATCTTCTCATCTGGTGGTCCCTGGCACACAACATTTTCAGGGGCCAAAAATGTGTGGGTCCTTGAAAAATGAAAATGTCTGAGAACCACCGTGTTAGAGGACACTGGTCTCCAGTCCATGACGGGGACACCCCGCCCTTCCTCCCAACTGATTCCACCAGCCATCAGACCTCCCTCCCTCCCTCCCTCCCTCCCTCCTCTCCATCGGCCGGCTGACTGAAGAAGGCTCATTCTGAAAGGTCTGTCATCATCCCTGTCAGACCAGAGCAGAGCGTTCACTCATATTCTTTACCTGTCCATCACCTGACTGCGTGTTCCTCCCCTGACACCCAGCAGCCTATATAGGCACCCTCGCTCTGTCGACATCAATCTGGCAGAGGGCACCGGGGTTAACCCATTCAGACCGGGAAGGCCTCTGTGTAACCACTTTATCCATATTTTATACTTTGGCCATCTTGAACATTTGTGCAAATATTAGAATATATATTTTTCAAAGGGAACATTTTTGACTCAAATCTTTTTTTCTGGGGGGGGTCCCTGAAACACAATATTTTCAGATGGGGGTCCACGGCCAAATACATATAATTTTCGGGGTCCTTGACATGAAAAAGCTTTTCAGAAAATTGTTAGGATTTAGAAGACATGTGTAGAATCCCCAGAAGCAAAGATTTGAGTTACAAATGTTCGCTTAAAAAAATATATATATATATTTAAAGATTTGCACACATTTTCACGATTTTTCAAAAATAGCAGATCTAGAAGCTCATAGCGCTCATATGAGCTTGTAGATCTGCTATTTTTTGAATAGCCAAAGAAATCTAAAAATGACACGGATGCGTTCCCGGTCTTAATGGGTTAAGCGGGCCCATTCCAGTGGTGGAACAGCTCAGGTCTTCGTATTGATTGATGGAGATTAGAGTTATTTTCTCCAGTCATAAAACAACTGACCGGTGGCCCTCCAAACACACCAAGATGAAACTCAAGAAGATCCTGCTTGTTTCAGATTGTTGCTGTCGGGCAGAAACCTCTTACAGCATCTCCATATATTAACTTTGTGTGTGTTTTTTTTTCCATAAATTAACGGTCCTACTTGATCATACTACAGCGTCACACACGTTGGTTAAAAAATAATTTTCGGTTGCTGTTTGGGTTAGAGTTAGACATTCAGAGGTTAGGTTTAGGGATTAGAGATAGATTTATGCCTCATTTATACTTAGTTGCTCGCTGGTGTCGAGCACTGAAAAAAAATAGGATCTACAAGGTTACAACGTAGTGAGCATGGTCAAAAAAAATCAGTTTATTTTAAAAATAGCATTCATAACATCTCTGTCCTAAAGTGTGTGTGTGTGTGTGTGTGTGTGTGTGTGTGTGTGTGTGTGTGTGTGTGTGTGTGTGTGTGTGTGTGTGTGTGTGTGTGTGTGTGTGTGTGTGTGTGTGTGTGTGTGTGTGTGTGTGTGTGTGTGTGTGTGTGTGTGTGTGTGTGTGTGTGTGTGTGTGTGTGTGTGAGATTGTGAAGCAGGATGTAGTTGAAAAAGAGCATTTGTGCTCATCGAAGCTCCCCTGGTTTAGGCCTGTCCCCGACTAAGGATTTCTATAGTCTAATCTCATTGGCCAAATGTTGTAGTTGACTAATGCAGCAATCCCTTTACTTTATTTTTTTTATTATTATTTTTGGCATGATTCGACTGAGATTGGCAGTTGAATCAGTCTGATTCGACTGCCAATCTCTCAGTCGAATCAAGCAAAAAAGATGTTATGCGATAGAGGAACATTCCATTTGGGCTGTAGGGGCTTAATGTCTGATTTAACATTATACTTGCTTGGTTTCTCCCAAAAAATCATGGTGTATATCCTATTTTTGGCAAACTATTAGTTAATTAATATAACAATTTATTTTATTTTTTGTATAATTCGACTAAGAGATTGGCAGTCGACTCAGAATAATCGAGGTCAGGCCTACCCTGGTTAAATAAAGAATAAAAATATATATCTCAAGACTGAATGAATATCATAGAGTAACACTACCCCTGTGCACAGCTCATTATATCAACAACTAGACCTATCAATAGACTTGTTAGCATTTGGCTTGGGGGTTCTCTTACAATTTTTTTGTTTATTGAAGCTTGATGTAAGCAGTGGTGGAAAAAGTACTCGCATGTTTTACTTAAGTAAAAGTATCAATACTGCAATGTGGAAATACTGTTACAAGTAGAAGTCTGGAATAGAAACATTACTTAAGTTATTGGTATCAAAATGATGTACTTAAAGTACCAAAAGTAAAAGTATTCATTATAAAGAATGTCCCCTTTCAAAGAAACAAAAACATATTTTGAAAATAGCAGATCTAAAAGCTTACAATGCATTGTAAGCTTGTAGATCTGCTATTTTCAAATGGTCGATATGCATCTACGGCTGAAGTGGTTAATCTATGTTTTATAATAATAATCAAAATCTACAAAGTAACCAGTAACTAAAGTTTTCAAATAATTGTAGTGGAGTAAAAGTATAATATACGCCTCTGAGATGTAGTGGAGTAGAAGTAAAAGTATTGGAAATTGGAAATACTCAAGTAAAGTACAAATACCTCAAAATTGTACTTAAGTACAGTACTTGAGTAAATGTACTTAGTTACTTTACACCACTGGATATAAGAGGGATTAAATAAAGCACTACATATGGTGTGGTGAGTGTGAGGGCTCAGTGTGAGTGCTGCTGCATTTATTTATGTGCTGACTCTTAGCACCCAGTGCTAGCGACACGCCTTAGCTGTGGCAGGGTTCTGATTGGCTGGAGGCTGCGTGAGGACTCAATCGGCAGAATTAAGCCACCGCTACACTAAGCCGTGGTGGTTCAGGGACCCCCAGGGGTCCTTGAGGGGGCTTCCCAACAAAACGAGTTGATAATGGCTTCAAAATCAGTTTAACCACTCAAACCCTGTAGTCATTGGCTCTTTGAAAATGGCCGATCTACTAGCTCACGCGTTGTGAGCTTGTAGATTGGCTATTTTGTCAAGTCAAATATATATATATATATATATATATATATATATATATATATATATATATATAGCACATTTCACAGGACCAGTGTAGACTCAATGTGCTTCAAAATAAAAACGGAATGCAAAGGTCAATGATGACCAAAAAATATTATATACTTATATAGGGCTTAAGTGGTGTTTGTGCGTTCGTGCGTGTGTGTTCGTCAGCTTTTGTCTGCTGTAAGAAGGGGCGGGGGGGGGGGCGTTATAGGGGCACCATGGTGAAGGGAGAACAAGTTAACGGGATGTGGGCGTGGCATTGTTCAATGCTGCCATGACGGCAGAGAGGACACAACTCTCCACCATGCCACTGGTTCTCAAACATTTTCATGTCAAGGACCCCCAAATTGATGTATATTTGTCTGTGGATCCCCATCTGAAAATGTTTTGTGCCAGGGACCACCAGAAGAGAAGATTTGTGTTTAAAAAAAAAAAAAAAAAATCATAAATATCAGATGTACAAGCTCGCAGCTTTGAGCTTGTATATCTGCTATTTTTAAAGAGCCACGGTAACACATTTAGCTGGGGACCCCCTGGAACCCCTCCAAGGACCCCCGGGGGGTCCCCGGACCCCACTTTGAGATGCTGTAAGGTGCTGTATATGCGCTGATCAGTGTAATTTTGCTATTGTGATTCCGATAGGTCGGGCCGGGCAATTAACCGAAAAGAGACTGGCAGTATTGTAAGAGTGTTTGTGGTGATACTGTAGGTGAGGGGCTGCTACAATCATTTGTGTAGAGTGTGTAGCGCTAGGGGGCTAGTATAGGGGGGGGGCCGCCAAATTTCTATAAATCAAGTTTGTTTTTTTCCAAGAAAGTAAACGTCTGAAAATACACATTAGCTTGAATCCAACATATTGTTAGCAAGATAATGTGTAAAAAAAGAGAAAAACTAGAAAATGTGCTCCTCGGAGCACAAGTCTCCGCCAGCAGACCCGTGCTATTTTAATAGCACGGGTCGTCTTGGTAGAACGGGTCGTCTTGGTAGAATGCGCGTGGTTTTTGGTGTTCTGCAGGGGCGACTGAATATGTAGTGTTTGCATCTAAAGAATGTTTTTCTTGAAGCAATGTGTCATATGGGAGTCGTCGTAATTGACTGGTTTGTTCAAATGCTTGTCTGTCTTCTTCATCTTCATTGTCTTGAACAGTTTCAGCAGTTGATTGGTGTGTTTGATCTATGTCAGTTTTCTCTAGTGCTACATAATGTATTTGATCAAGGTGGCCAATTGTTATAGTATTAAGACTTCGGCCTTGTTGTGGGATCAATTCAACTCTATAGTCCTCTTCTGTGTTACTGTTGTAGATGAGTATGCTTTCTTAGCTTTGGCCTTCTGCGCCTTTGCTTGACCAATGTTAGGTGTTCTCAGAGGGACATACACACGCACGGACGGGTGATTTGGACTGGAAGGTACTGTTCCAATCAAGACTGATTGATCCTGTCTTACCTCACTTCAAAAGACGTAAACGGCTTTTTGAAGTGACACACCTATTTATAGGATTTTATTTCGTCATGCGTCCCTCTAGCCAATCAAAGGCATTGGTGTCAACATATTGACACGTGTCACGTGGAGCTTGACCAATGTTAGCTTGGCTAGGGGCCATGCTCACACACGGCGGGACGAAGCGAAAACATACTCTCCACCTACGGCGGAGACAAAAAGATACAGCACTGATTATAGTGCTGTCAAACTAATCTATGAATCTTCTCTTCTGGGGGTCCCTGGCACAAAACCTTTTCAGATGGGGGTCCCCGACCAAATGCATATCAATTTGGGGGTCCTTGACATGAAAAAAGTTGAGAACTACTGCATTAGAAAACCCATAATAAAAAAAGAAGACACTCTCAAATCTCCCAACGGTCAACAGACATTGATGAGATAATCAGCCAAGTATGGATATCAAGTTGCATGGAAGACTTTCTTTTTTTAATACGCAACACAATTTTGTACAGTATATGTAGGAGGTCCCTGCTTCGTGTCTCTCATCGCTAAGTGGACCTTGAGGGAGCTTGGCCTGAAAAGAAAAAAAAACATTATCCCCGAGGGTTAGTTGAATGAGAACTAGGTGAAGGGTGCCATTGTAGTTAGCCTATATGCTAATGATGGATGCAGTCAGGGAGAGAGAAGCCCACGACTCTCCCAGTATCCGGTATTTCTCACCATCAGACACTTTTTGCTTTACTGGAGTATCTCCAATTTTCTGTATTTTTACTTCTACTCCATCTCAGAGACAAATATTATACTTTTAGTCCACTATAATTATTTGAAAACTTTAGTTACTAGTTACTTTGTAGAGTTTGATTATTATTAGAAAACACACTAACCACTTCAGCCCTATATACATTTAGGCCATTTGAAAATAGCCGATCTACAAGCTCACAATGCGTCGCATCGCAACCCATTGTGAGCTTGTAGATCTGCTATTTTCAATAGATAAAATGTTGAATTCCGGACATTTACTAGTATTTCTACATTGCAGTATTGATGCGTTTACTAAGTACGAAATGCGAGCACTTTTTCCACCACTGCTGTAGTACGATCAAGCAGGGCGTTAATTTCCCGGGAATAAAACCCCCCACAAAAAATTTAAATATGGAGATAAGACGTTCTTCTGCCCCCCCCCCCCCCCCCCCCCCCAGACAGCAACGATACCCACGTGACTCACTCACCATCCACGGAGGTGGAGGCTTGCATAACCAGCCCAGTGCTGCTGAAGGGCAGGCCCGCCTGGCTCTCATCAGACTGCCACACAGAGTGGGAGCGAGGTTGGGACAAAACATGAGCGAGACAGCATGTCAGAGGGAGGGAGCCATGTGCTGTGGTACCGACTCTGTCAAAACATATTTCTCCTCCTCTCCCTGACAACTATATACTTTGGTCAGAGAAATCAGATAACCCCCCACCAACCAGTGTTGATTTTGACAGCATATTTTGATTACGTTTTAGTCATAGTCTTTTGATTAAAATTCCATTTAGTTTCAGTCATATTTTAGTCACCTGAAATGTTTTACTGTTAGTCTAGTTTTAGTTGACTAAATATCATAAGATTTTGATCGACTAAATATACAGTTGATTTAGTCAACTAAAATATAAAGTATTTTGGCGGTGCTTGATGGCGTCTTAAAGGCTGATTTTACACTTGGTTGCATGCTGAAAATAGCCGATCTACAAGCTCAACGCGTCGCAGCGCGACACGTTGTGAGCTTGTAGTTCTGCTATTTTCAGAGCACCCAAGCGTCTTTTAGTTCTACTGGATCTCTTCTCCACTAGTCCCTCACTAACATTTTAGTCTAGTTTTTATTTGTTGACAAAATTGTCAACATATAGTCTTAGTTTTAGTCATCATAGCTTAGTTTTTTTTTGTTTTTATTACGTTTTTGTCAGTGAAAAAAGGTAGTCGACGAACATTTTTCGTCATAGTTTTAGTCGACGAAATCAACACTGCCCCCAACAACAAAAGTGTAATCCTCTTTCCTTGACATTTTTTGTCACGACGAAAGTCATCGTTTTACACTTCAGCACAGTATTTCACAAGGGGTCACTGGTTATCACTGGATATCGCAGATGTCGGGCGGAAAACTCTATCTCCATATTTGAACTGTTTGCCCGTAAATTAAAGGCCTACTTGATCGTATTACAGCGTCACACAAAAGCATCAAAAGCAGCAGAGTCGCAAGCTTATTTCGCACCGTGTTTTGAGCTTGTAGATCTGCTACTTTTGAAATTGAATCCTGAAAAGTAACAGTTTTGGACATTATGTGGTTTCCACGCAAAAGAGATGATATTTCTCCTCCTCTCCTGACACTATACTTTGGTCCAAGGATTCAGATAACCAAAACATTTTAATCCTCTTTCCTTGACATTTCTGTCGTATAATGAATGTCATCATTTTACACTAAAGATATGTGGATTAACACGTGCCTTTTATGGTAGATACTGTGGGATTAACAGATGCATTTTGCAGTACATATGTGGATTGACATGCATTTTACAGTAGATCTATATGGCTTAACACATGCATGTTATGGTAGATACTGTGGGATCAACAGATGCATTTTGCAGAAGTGTGGATGTGAATCCACACTTTTTACAGTATACTTTAGATATCTACATATCCATATAAAATGCCTGGGTTGATCTGTTTTGTGTATGAATTCATATATGAATAAATTGCTGACATATTTAATCATTTTATACTTAAAAAAAAATGTGAGAATAGCGGAAATATGTAAGCTTATAGATCTGCTATTTCTGCTATTTTTGGAAAACCAGAAATGTTTTCAACATGCAAACAATTATGACGATTATGCAAAATAATTGCAATTATTTCAAATAATTGTGATGAGACCGATTGTAATAATAGTCTATAATAGTAATAATAGGCCTATTTGATTCGTCCGCCTTCTTGCTCCTCAAAATGCCCCGCCACGACACATTGCTTCGCAGCAGCTGTAACATTGATCGCCTATTTCTATATTTCTGAAAGAATAAAAAAACTGAATTATAACACATTCAGTAGACTACATTTCTACGAACGTGTCAATTGACATTCATCGTCATTGGAAAGCCAATGACGGGTATATATCGGCAGGCCGAATCTCAGACAGTCTGCAGTGGACTTTCCAGTATTCTGATAGCCTGGCTTAAAATGTTAGGTGTTGGTGCCTCGTCTCCATTTCTTTGACAGTCAATCACCTCCTCCTGTCAAGAGCAGGGGATTCGAGAGATTGACGATTCAAGGTATTTTCAAGGCGTGTCAAGGTGTTTGATAGCCATGAGGTTATAACAATGATGCCAACGGACATTCCGCTCTGGTCTATGGATTAATGACACACTCTCTCTCTCAATGACTCTGGGAGCTTTCTGCTCTAGGACTACTGGGATTTTCCATTGGCATCACTGCAGAGGCCTGCTAAGGCAACTGCTGTTAATGATGTTGTTGTTTTTTTTTTTACTGTTGTTAGACTTTATATTCTTTGTTTGTTTTTTGTTTTTTTGCCCTGTAGTTTTACGGTGTGCACGTTGACTACACATTTACATCTACACCTGTTATTGGCTCTTAATTCTCACAATGCTAATTCCCAGGCAGTTCAAAGTGCAGAGGGCCAAGCAAGAGTTGTGTAATATACCTACATCTCCTTGGTATGTGGTACTTTATTCCCAGTCCCTGTGCGTTACTTCTGTCTGTCTGTGTGTGTGTGTGTGTGTGTGTGTCTGTCTGTCTGTCTGTCTGTCTGTCTGCATCCTCAGTTTGGGTAAACAAGTTTTTTGAATAAAATTGACTTAGTTCAGATTCTTTGGCTGTACAATATTTTGTTCATCATACATTAACGTCATGCGATGTATACTGGAACTCTTGCAGTGCAACCTGGTCAGCCTCTCTCTGCTGGGGAGGCTGTGTTTGAGCGCCATGTGATTGGAATACAGAGTCCTTTGTAGCGCCCCCCCAACTATTGCTGGTGGGAGTGGAAGGCGAGGGCTCCCGTGGAGTGCTTATGTATGGATGTATGCCATACAATTTTAATTGAGGTCTCCTTTGTTGACATTCTCACAGCGAGAATCACGCCTCAGCATCAGCCCCGGCTGTCTCCTATATCTGCCTAATTCTGTAACCGACGACGCTGTAGCCTCGTGTGTTACATAACCTCCACACATTTTGTTATGAAATCAAAACGCTTGCAATAGACTCTCACAGTAAATGTTTGCTTTTACTCCGCAAACAATTTTGACAGTTTGACTAATACGAGGAGCATTATACCCTCCAAACATCGCTCTGCTGTTTCATTCATGTGTAAATTATGCTCTGAAAACATATCCGTCTGAGATGAATCATGTTCGATTGGAAGTGTGCAGATTAAACAACTGTAGGCATAGGCGGCGGGTGAGCTTGACAATTGGGAAGGCTGGGGGTCGGCCGCGCCGAAATCCGTGCACGCAAAAATTCGGTTTCTGGGCGGATTGTGTTAGTTTCTTTTTGGTTTTTGGTTACTTTATTTTGGTTTTAGGGTTATGGTTAGGGTTAGGTTATTTAATTCATATTTTTGCCTGATTTTACTGATTTATTAACAAAAAAATTACTAAATAATGCTGCGCACATATATTATATATAATTTGCACAATTCCTAGAATTTCCCAGCATAACATTTGGGAAGGCTTAGCCTACCCTAGCCTTCATTACCCGCCGCCTATGACTGTAGGAGGGTATGAAACGGCAACTTTTCGGCCTGAGGTGTCTTGTGGTTCTGAAATCCTCTCTGTCCTGTAAGGTACCAAACTGAGATCTTTAAGGCCCTTCATCCCAGCTAAGCCAGCAAGCAGGTTCAGATGAGTGGGTAAGCCAATTAAACCTGGTTGATCCCAACGTTATAGGTCACCGCGGTTGGTGTGGGCCATGGGCTTGCCATGGCGGCGAGACAAAGCAGAGCAGAACCTGATGGAACTGAAAGTCATGGTAAAAAGTAAAAGCGCAAAACCACTGTGCTCAGTGTATGAAAGAGAAAAAGGCGGTGGATGGGGGAGTGAGGGAGTCAGAGACAAAGGTCAGAGAGACAAAGCAACAGAGGAAGGCGAGAGGCATAACTAGAACAACCTTTACTCTTAACTCTTTACATGGTGTTCAAGGTCGAGTTCAGGGTCGAAAGTGACACCCAGGTTTTTAGCAGTGGCGCACGTCATAGATATGTCAATATCATACATGATAGATGTCAAAGAAAGGACAACCCGGCCTGGTTGAGATACCGTATGCATTACATCAGTGATTTTCTACCTTTTTTCTTTTCTTTTTCTTTTCAAGGACCCACAGTTTGATATCGTCTCTGTCGGGTGGAAACCTCAAATGTCCAAAACCGTTACTTTTCAGGATTCAAATTCAAAAGTGTCAAAAGTAGCAGATTCTACAAGCTCAAAACACGTCGCTTTGCACCGCATTTTGAGCTTGTGGATCTGCTACTTTTGATACTTTTGTGTTTCTGTAGTATGATCACGTAGGGCGTTAATTTACAAAAAAACACAAACAAGTCAGAATATGGAGATAGATGGTTTCTGCCCGACAACAGCGACATAAGCGTCCACTTGGCTATCAATCATCTAGCTGGGGACCCCCCGGAAACCCCCTCAAGGGGGGGGTCCTCGGACTCCACCTTGAGAACCTAGTGCACTACAGTATGAAGCGTATGAACCTCTTTATTTTTCATTTTTGCAATTTTCCTCATTTCTTGGACTTTGCCGCGAGATTGTTTACTTTTCCCGCCTTTGATGTCGACCTCGAAAAAAATGCTCTGTAACAGCGGCATGCAAATCAGCCCACGAATTGGCTGCCTCATTGCCCCACAGGGCTCATGGGCTCTTTGTATTGTTTTTTTTTGCTCGAGTAGGCTTTTTTTATTTCATAATTAAAAACCCAAATCAGCACCCCTTAAATCAAAACATCCCACTGTTCTCTTCCATGTGGCGCGTGTGGGCTTTAATTCGGTGCCAAGGCGTTATTGAAGAGGATATGCTCCTGCGAGAGCGCTAATTGTTCTTTGATAACACCGGAGGTGCAGTGGGGGCCTTGGCAAAGCGTCGGGACGGACCGGCCGTATGCCAGACCGCCCCGGAACAACAGTGACGTGACAGGCAGCCGTTTTACGGACACGGCGGAGGGGAAGCGGGTGACGGTGCATTATGCATTGAAACCGTTAAATAATGCATTAAAACGTTATGCATTAACCAAGGTGTTTGTGGATGGCGCCCGAGCGTATCTTATTTTTCTCAATGCACTGTTTTTGAGAGAGAGAGAGAGAGAGAGAGAGAGAGAGAGAGAGAGAGAGAGAGAGAGAGAGAGAGAGAGAGAGAGAGACAGAGAGACAGAGAGACAGAGAGACAGAGAGACAGAGAGACAGAGAGACAGAGAGACAGAGAGACAGAGAGACAGAGCGACAGAGCGACCGACCATCTCCATACCTTTGAATCAAAAGATTGGAGATCAAGGCCTTTGAATTCCTGCTCTGTTGACCTGGATAGTTGTCTGTCATCACCCACATCAGTGGTTCTCAAACTTTTTTGTGTCAAGGACACCCAAAATCATGTGTTTTTGGCCACGGATCCCCATCTGAAAATATTTTGTGCCAGGGAAGATTTGTGTTAAAAAAATACAAAATTATTCAAATCTTCCAAACATTTTTGAGATTGTTGACGAAAATAGCTGATATCCGAGCTATGAGCTTATATATCTGCTATTTATGAATAGCCAAAGTATAACATATGCATAAACATATAAATTGGTTAAAACTATTGTGACGCCAGCGGTCCGGACACTGAGGCTCTAATGTAGCCTGACAGCGTGACGCGGGTTTGAGTCCCGTTCCCGACTACCTTTGCTGCATGTCTCTCCCCGTCTCTCTCTCCCTCTTTCCTGTCCATCTTCACTTGAAAACTATCAATAAAGGCAGAAAAGCCTAAAACAAATCTTTAAAAAAAAACGCTATAACACATTTTGCTGAGGACTTTTACATTACTTGAGTATTTCAATTCCTTGATACTTTATACATACTATACTCCACTACATCTAAGAGGCAAATATTGTACTTTCAGCTCCACTGTCTACGTTTATCTGACAGGTTTTGGTTACAAAGTGCCGTTGGAAGTGTTGGAACGTAGCCATGGTCAATACATCGACGGAGTGTAGATGAGACCGAAGCATAGTTGTGAACAGGATGTTTGTGTGTGTGTGCGTGTGTGTGCATGTTTATAATTGTGTGACATTAAGTGTTTATGGTTCTGATGGTGTCATATTTGCAGATGCCGGAACTTGAAACCCATGCACAATCTGGCACATTCTCACTCTCACACACAGGCACACACAGCACGCACGCAGGCGTACACACACACAGACACACACACACACACACACACACACACACACACACACACACACACACACACACACACACACACACACACACACACACACACACACACACACACACACACACACACACACACACATTTTTACAAAAAAATGTACACGCATTTTAGGATGGGGATTTTATGAATGCCATTTTTACCATTTTTAACCACGGTGTGACGGGTACAGTAGCTTGTAGATCGACTGTCGAGTATAAATCAGGCATAACCTCTAACATGCCTAATCACAACCCCAACCTGAATCTTTTCTTAACCCATTAAGACCTGAGGCCGCTTCTTAAAAAAATCTAAATCTAACATTTTTTCCGGAAAAAAATATTAAAAAATCATTCCCACGATTTTCAAAAATAGCAGACACCGAGTGCCGCGCTATGAGCTTGTATATCTGCTATTTTTTAATAGCCAAAGAAATCTAAAATGACAGCGATGCGTTCCCGGTCTTAATAGGTTAATTGTAAATAAAGTAACTCTAAAAATATATACTTTTAACCATAAAACCATTTCTCTTGTAAGGACCATGGAACAAACTGTCCTCAACAATGTCTGTTTCTCAAATTCTTCTTTTACTTGTGAGGGCATAACATGGTCCTCACAAGAATATAGTAATACAAAGTACACACACACACACACACACATACGCATGCAGCATAATTTGCCACCGTCTCTTTTGCACTCGCACTATGGCTGGTGGAGGCCGTGCAGTGGGAAACATCCGACAGGTTTAGCTTAACACTTTAAAAATAGACAAGCGATCCACTAATGAAAACATACACGCCTGTTACACAGGCAACACTGACATCAGGCTCTGAACATTAGACCAGGCGGCGGCAAGGAAGCTCCGCTGGATATGAAGCCAATAAGGAAGTGCTTTTCAGGCACTGCAGTTCTCATTAATTAGTCCTCCCCCCCCCTTGCTGGCTGCAGAAGAATTACCGTTGATTGCAATGGGGATTCGACCGGACTTTACACTTTTTTTATTGATTGATTGGATACTTTATCAACAGTTTGCAAATAGTACAGTGGTACAATTGTACATTGATGCTAAAAGGATAACACAAAAAACCCTAATGGCTTGTTTCCATTGTGGTCTTATGTATTAAATTCATCAAGACACAGAAAACAATTGGGGGGGGTCATTTCTGGTGTTAAAGGGAGATTTGGCGCATTCAAGACAATCACGTTGCATAGTGTTCTGTCACTATGAAGGTCAGATCTCACCAATTAAAAAAAAAGAAAAAAGCTATCAAAATATGCGATTTAGCGCAAGGCCCATAGGCGCGCGTTTTTAGCTGTGGCGTACCCGGGATGGAGTTGTGAACGTTTTCTACTGTACAGTTGGTGCCTACTCAGATTGTCGTTTTTCCTTTGCCATTTCACGCGTGTCCTGCATGACTTGTGTGATTTCCACTATGTGCCACTAGGGGCAGCAGCGGTCTACTGCCTTATAGATGGGTTTCCTGTTTGTAAACATGAGAGGATGATGCGCGCGCAGTGGAGGGTGAGCCTGTAGAGGGCGCTATTACCCGCAGCAGCTCTGGGCAAATGTACATTCATAAAAGAAATGGTCTTCACCGGGTTTAATGAAAGTAGATTAAATTATGCAGTTTGTAATATCTTCTTTACTCAATAAAAATGATTTGTCGGAAGTTGGATCTGTTTGTATATAATAGCAGCATTAATCCTATTATGCCTATAATAGCAGCATTATGCCTATCTAAATCCCGAACACAACAACAGAGTGAAGGCGCTTCCGGGTTCGTTCTACCCCAAGCATGCGCAGATTGCGCACTCTGCTCTGTGATGACGTCGCGCGGAAACCCATCTATTGCTCTTTGCACACACAGACAGCAAGAATATTTTAGTTTCCATTCATCCTAAGATATCATAACATCATAGAAAGGGTAAGAAAACTGTGGGGCAAAATTCCTTAGAAGACTTTTCTAGGACCAGTTGCAAATTGCAGATAGGAGCTCTTTTATGGCGTTTTTGAAGAAGGGCACTTTTTGATGTCTGTTGGTGCTGTAGGGCATTCCTGATTTTGGTGGCATAGCAGTATAATGCATTTAACCCCATGATGTTTGGCCGAATCTGGGTTGAACGAGATCAGTGGAATTTCCACACTTGATTTTATTACCTTATTAGTAAACATTGTCATAAATACTTTACGCTTTCAGTCGCTACTGTAGTTTAAAGTCTTCTTTCAATTACCATGTTTTTGTAAAATATGGTTCCATTAATTAAAAATTGAATATTAATATAATTCTACTGGCTCTACTGAGTGATAAGAGAGCAAGGTGGTAGCCACTAGTTAACATCTCTAATACGTATGGGGTGCAGGTAATCAAACTAATTGATTTGATCGATTATTAAAACAAATATTGATAATTTTATGAAATAATCTATCAATAATGTATCCCTATTTTGGGTGTGTCATTATAGCATTATTATTATTATACCATATCATTACAGTGAAAATATTATTATCAAAAAAGTAAGTAGTAAATAATTGAGAGTTGCAGCCCTACATACAGTATACACATTTCTACTGACGCGCGCGCGCGCACACACACACACACACACACACACACACACACACACACACACACACACACACACACACACACACACACACACACACACACACACACACACACACACACACACACACACACACACACACACACACACACACACACACACACACACTTTATCATTAAATCATGTTATACATACAGTCTATATTTTTATATAAAGGAAGTCAAAATACAAACACTTTTACAACTGCAGACCGTCTCGTCGTGGCTTTTATTTTGTAGGAGGCGGGGATGCCCCTGTCTGGTACGCTTCCTCTTGTTTGAACACAGTGCTACTGATGTGCTGTGGCAACTGCATCCACATCACTGTGATTGTGTGTTTGAGGTCAACAGAGAGAGGGGGGAGGGGAGGGGGAGGGAAGGAGAGGGAGAGAGAGAGAGAGAGAAGGGGGAGGGGAGGGAGGGAGGGAGAAAAGGAGATGGAGAGAGAGGTGGGAGAGAGAGACAGAGAGAAAGAGAGAAAAGGGTATTGGGAGAGAGTAGGAGGATGGGGAAAAGAGAGAGAGAGGTAGAGAGATGGAGGGAGGGATAAAGAGAGAGAGAAAGGAGGGGGATGGGGAGAGAGAGGGGATGGGAGAGGGGGGTGAAGGGGGATGGGAAGAGAGAGAGATGGAGGGAGTGAGGGAGGGAGAGAGAAGGGGGATGAGAGAGATAGAGAGAGAGAGAGCTCTAGATGGACAGGCTTTCACAGATGAATAACTGGGTCAGTTTAAGATGATGACACTTGTGATCTCCTCAGCTCATCTGGGGGCTTCACTGTTGACTGCTCAGCTTTTCAACTCAAAGTAACTGAGTACATTTACTCAAGTACAATTTTGCAGTATTTGTACTTTACTCGCGTATGTTCATTCAATTCTTTATATTTCTACTCCACTACACGAGGCAAATATTATACTTTTTACTCCACTACAGTTATTTACTCTATATTTTGATTATCATAACAAAACATACATTAACCAATTAAGCCTTATTATATTTTGGCTATTATGAGCTTGTAAATTGGCCATTTTAAGAAAGTGTTAAAGGGATACTTCACTTTAGGGCCGGGGAAACATTTAAAAAATATATTAAAAATAAATGAAAAAAGTTATGGAAAATTCATGGCCCCCTCACGCATTAGAGTGTCCTACTAATGTGTGAGGGGGCCTTTATTTTGCCATAACTTCTTTCATTTTTTTTTAATATATATTTTTAATGTTTATTTTATGTGAAAGTGAAGTATCCCTTTAAATAGGCCATTCACAATGAGTGCTTTTTACTTTTGGTACTTTTGTACATTTTGATGCCAATACTTTTGTACTCAAGTGACATTTTGATTACAGGACTTGTAATGTATTTGAGCATTTCCACATAGTTTTACTGCTACTTTTACTCTAGTAAAATAACATCTCCAGCACTCCGCCAGGCTCCCAGGCTCTGTGTGTTCTGCTGCCTTTTACTTCTGTGATGCTTCTATCAGTTTACATGACCTTCTTCTTCTCTTTGTTTTCTCTCTGACACTTTCTCTTTCCGTCTCCTTCTCTCTCTTTCTCTTTCTGTCTCCCTCTCTCTTTCTGTCTCCCTCTCTCTTTCTGTCTCCCTCTCTCTTTCTCTCTTTCTCTTCCTGTCTCCTTCTCTCTCTTTCTCGTTTAGCTCTTTATCTCACCCCGTTTCTTCCACAGACGAGGAGAGGCACAAATTAGCTTCGAAGAATGAAGTGTGTGTGTGTGTGTGTGTGTGTGTGTGTGTGTGTGTGTGTGTGTGTGTGTGTGTGTGTGTGTGTGTGTGTGTGTGTGTGTGTGTGTGTGTGTGTGTGTGTGTGTGTGTGTGTGTGTGTGTGTGTGTGTGTGTGTGTGTGTGTGTGTGTGTGTGTGTGTGTGTGTGTGTGTGTGTGTGTGTGTGCGCGCGTGCGTGCGCCGCTACAGTAAGCTAATCAACTAATTAGCCGTTGGGCTCTTGGTCAACTAAAGCATGTCTTTTCCATGTCAAGAACCCCTTAACTTGACATGGAACCAAATCATTTGGTTCCATTTGTACACTCTCAGAGTTACAGACCCATGAATATGGCATATATGCAGCATATATTCTGCATATACTTGCCATATATTGGCCAGAAAAGATTATACAAAAAAAATTATACAAAAATAATAATAATCTGATGGCAGCTGGGGAGGGGATTTCCCCCCTATAGAATCCACTGCTCCCAAGGGTCCCTACCCACAAGCTAACTATGCCCCCTTGTGGGGGAATAAAAGGCTAGCTTCTAATTCAGGTTCAGGCCAACATTAACTAGTTGGATCAGATATAGATGATGCAATGCCCCCCTTTAGCTGTCAAGCAGCTTCCTGTATAATCAGCCCAGGAGAGAGTGCCTCTCATTCAGAATGTAATCATAGCATGTCAGCTTAACCACTTATAAACCCCCATATGGTTGACCGTAGTAGTCCCTAAGGGCTCTCTGTACTAGTGTCTTTTTTTCCAGTTATTTTCTTGTTATTGCGGGGAAAGCTTTCGCGGGAAAATAGCCGATCGACAAGCTCACCAGACGTGTTGTTGTGAGCATGTCGATCGGCGATTTTCCTGCGATTAGCCTTCTCAACACAATAGGGATGCCGGCGTTTAAGTGGTTTAAGCCCTTTTTTTGGCCTGGCTCGCCCACTTTGTTCCTTTTCAACAGTGGTGGAAAAAGTAATCAAATGTTTTACTTAAGTAAAAGTATCAATATTGCACTGTAGAAGTACTCTACTGTTACAAGTAAAAGTCCGGAATTAGAAATGTACTTGAGTAAGTACAAAAGTATTGGTATCAAAATGTACTTAAAGTACTAAAAGTAATGTTTGAAAATGGCAGATCTACAAGCTCACAACGCGTCGCGATGCGATGCGTTGTGAGCTTGTAGATCGGCAATTTCAAATTTTCCTAGGTATAAAATAAAGTGGTTAATGTATGTTTTGTAATGTAATAATGTATATCTGCAAAGTAACTAGTAACTAAAGTTTTCAAATAAATGTAGTGGAGTATAAAAGTACAATATTTGGATCCAAGATGTAGTGGAGTAGAAGTAAAAGTATTGGAAATACTCAAGTACAAATACCAAACAATTGTACTTAAGTACAGTTCTTAAGTGAATGTACTTAGTTACTTTCCACCACTGCTTTTCACGCAGGGCTCTGTAAGGCTACAACCCCCCCGAACCCTCCATGCACTGTCCGAACTCCTCGCCCCCGTGCCGTCGCGTCCCATTCAGGTACCCAGCCGTTTTAAAAAATGCATGGGGAGGTGTTTACGTATAACCTGGGACCGCATCAATCCAACGGTCCGTTGCATGAAGGTAATCATGATCTCCCCATCATCTATAATGAATGCTACTAGAGGAGGCCTGCTATTGTGCGACGGCTGAAATGTGTACCGTGAGAGAGAGAGAAAGAGAGAGAGAGAGAGATAGGGGGACTATTGTGGGATCTTTTTACAGTGGTCGACCATGGGGGAGACTTTGTAATGATGATTGTGTTTGAACGGTGATGTCGACGAGCAAGCATATGTCACCGGAGATTATTGTTGGAGTCACAATTACACGCTGGTGTTTTTTCACCTAACAGTAGTGCACACTAAGGGGACGCTGTCATTTTGCACTTGATGAACCGATGTTATGTTACGCGAGCCGTTGTCACAGCGCTAACGGCACTTAAACTGGTTCTCAACTTGGGGTTTGGGGACCGCCAGGGCTCCAAATGGACCCTTCTGGGTCTCTAAATCCTGTTTAAATGTATCCCAATTGGGTTACATTTTATACAGGATTTACAGACCCACATTTGCAGGACATGCCTGCTAAACCGATGCTGAATTGTGACTCCTTCACCCGTTGCTTAGAAGTTTTTGAGAAGAATCTTGACTTTCTTTATACACTAGTTCATAACCACCCACAGTCCGTCTGGGCTTTGGGACTGCAACCATGACTACATATCCCATTGCCTGTGAGGACCGTTCACAAAAGAAACCTGCTAATAAACAGCAGCTTAAATTTAGTAAAAGTGAAAAATTGTCTTCGTCACAGTCTTCATAAGCCAATGCCCGTGTGCACGTTCAGATGAATTGGTCAACCCGCTGAGGATTCGCATGACAGAGGTTTATTCAATTTATAGTAGTATGCGAGGGAGTGCTACGCCGTGAGATGTTGGCACCAAAATCTCACGTTATGTTTACACTCACCGGCCACTTAAGTAGGCACACCAGTCCAACTGCCACTGTCACCTTGATTCATAATGCACGTCCACGCTCCACTGTTCTTTACTGTACTAGACGGGAACACGAGAAAGCCCGACCGTCTGACCTGGGTCACCGTCACCACACAGTCGTCACAAGCCATGACTCAGCGTCGTTGAGCTAGAGCTCATCAGCACTTGATATCGCTGTTGTCGGGGCAGAAACCTCTACTCGAGCGTGTCCGTTTTTCAGTTCTTTATATTTCTGTTGATCTGCTACTTTTGTCGTTTTTTTTTTTTAATCCTGAAAAATGTTTCCACCCGACAGAGACGATTGTGTGTGTGTGTGTGGTCCTGAAAATCAATTTCCTCTGGACACCCCACCTCCTCCAGGTCCCCGACACGCTGTCACACAGAGGGCTAAGGTTACCGATGTGTGGCTTTTCTTTCCCCTCGTGTGTGTGTGTGTGTGTACGGCATCGACTTCCCTTACAACCACGTGTGTTCACCGGGCGCCGTCTTTCGTTTTACAAGCATTCATTATTCAACTCTGGGTTGTTTACGGCGTTGTCTTGTTTGTGTCTGTCTGTGTGTGTGTCTGTCTGTGTGTGTGTGTGTGTGTGTGTGTGTGTGTGTGTGTGTGTGTGTGTGTGTGTGTTTTGTCACGTATTGCGATTTTTTCCCAATTTTTTTTTACTTTAAACCCCTCTAGTAATCTTTACCTGAGTTGGCTCTGTACTTGGTCTGCTCTTTTTCCCCTCTACACCTAATCTCTTTGCCCGAAAACATCCGATCCGCAAGCTCGCTCACTCACTCACGCATCGTGTTGTGGCGCATTGTGAGCTTGTAGATTTTTGTGTCAGAATGTTGGCCCCCAGAAAAGTGTATACTGGGAGTCGGTGGAGTTTTGAATTGAACTGAAACGTCGGCCAAGTATGGAGATGAATTATGTCATGGATGAATGACATCATAGATGATTCATGTCATAGATGAGATGAACGATGTTATAGATGACGTCTCGAGATCCACATGAAAGCCACATGGTTATTAGACCCTGTCTTGTAAAAAAAAGGTCATACCAAAGACTATAGCACTGGTTCTCAAACTTTTAAATTTCAAGGTCTCCCCTTCACTCTGACAAATACAAATGGCCCCATTTAAATTAATTAAAATGTCTATTGAATTGGAGTTCCTTTTTTTGGCAGGAGTCTACTGAATGTCAGGTTTATGTAATATAGGACGGATTATCAAACATCAGAGGCAATAATCATATTCATGTGATCAAAGTACATATTGTTTTTTTTTATACTTTGTGGCGCTTCGGTATGTGAAGGATGTTTCTGGTTGTAAAAGATGTTTCTGATCATTTGGGTTTGATTCGCTGGGAGGGCGGGGTCACGCCTCTGCTTTTGATACCCCACATTCAAGGAAATACATACTACGCGGCCCTCACGGCTACGTTGCAGCGCCGTTCCGACTGATATGCCCATATATGGAAATCTCTGCATCTCTGTATCTGTTAGTCCTTGTCCCTTTTATGCCCACATATGGAGAGGTCTGTATCTGGCAGTCCTGTCCCTTTTTATGCCCATATATGGAGATCCTAGATATCATCAGTATATGGCCATATATGGGCATGATTTGTTAACACCTGATGCCATGATGACCCATTGAGGTTAGACAACACACTCCATATTTGGGCGTAGCTGCATTGGGAAGTCCTTATGGTTATGGCTGAATCATGGTGACATGAGCGTGACGGGGTGGTCTGTGCACTCCCTTCAGCCAATTTTAACATACAGTAGGAAGATGTGTAGAAATATTGGGCATTAAATGTACTGTAATTAAGGGAAAAACATATGTATTTGGCCCCTCATTTATAAAACAAATGTACATATGAAATCAAATGTAAAAGAAAAAATAAATGAAAAAATAATACAGTAATACAGTAAAACAGTAAAACAACACACACACCGAGATGAAGAAAGATGTTCACCTACCAGATGTTGGCTGTTATAAAGTCATGTTCCGTTATAATGTATTGTAAAGTCCATATGTTTATGCAGTCCACACACTCTAGGCTTGCAGTAGCCTAGTGTCAATGTAGTCAGAGCTGATGGAAAACGTTTTTCCATTTTAACTGGGTGTAAAGCCGTTGCCAGCAACATCTTTTCATTGTCCAGTATCGTTTTTTTTTGTTTTGTTTTTTTCACGGCCGCTGACATGGTATGATGTTGCAACGCACATGATTGCTCATCCGATTGTGTGACCTGGCTGCATTGCAGTTGGCGACAGGACACATATTGGATAGGCAACTCGCTTTTGATAAATTAGTCGGCACACACATCGTTCGTCTGACATGTAAGCCTAGTAAGAGAGGGCAGGGGTGTACTCTGGATGTTTTAGCTAGTAGAGCACTATGCCACGTGCACGCTCAAGCGCATGCATGCGCACGTGAGCGATCACGATTGAAATAACCTCTTTAATATGTAGGCCTATTTATTAACCCACAATGTATTGTATATAAAAGGCTTCAGAAAGAACATCTGACAGTAGCCTATACACCTACAGTAGGCTACGTGAATGTGCGGGCGTGCGTGCACCTTCAGAGTGCTTCGCTCCACCGGCAGTACACCCCTAGTAGTGGGTTGACTGTTGACTGTTCGTGGCATGATTTGTTTGTATAAGAAAGAAAATAGGGCGTCTCCTGTCCGCTTGTTGCTGGTGGCATGCATGCCTTGTGCAATTTTACATGCAAGTCTTGCACCGGCCGTGTACATTGGTGATGTCTGCAAAGAATAGACATACAATGTTGGGCTGTAGGGGGCCGCCCTCTACTGGACAAAATCAGTGGCAACATCTGTGTAACTGGATAAGTGTGATGCAAATCGCGTCCGAGGACTTCCGGCAAAAGTATTGCGCAATCATGTCGTTTCATGAAAATACAAACTGTACGGAAAATATGAAAGTTGCACGCATGCAATGTAGTGTATTGTTTTTCCCATGGCATGCACGATATTTGTGCTGGGTTTGGAAAAATAATTTCTGTTTGCCTACTAGGAAACAAAGTACGGCCTTCTCTATTAGGGTGGCTAGATTTATGGCTGGTGGCGATACAGTATGTTGTATCCCTTTTTCTGGTCAAACTGGAGTAAATACACTTGATATTTGTTTGATAATGTCTAAAAAAAAATTATCTAAAATGTTCAATCTCAATATATATATGTATTTTTTCAAAAATAGCTAAAATAGCTGATCTACATCTACAAGCTCACAACACGTCGCAGCGCAACGTGGTGTGAGATATAGGGCTGGTGGAGAAGATATCCTCCCCTTCTGTTTTTGTTCATTCATTTAGTTTTTTTACAAATGGAACTGCTGATGATAAAATCTGCTTTTCTCTTCCTTTTCTCTTTCCAGGTGGTCTTGGTCTTTGCACTCAGCATCGGGGCCCTTGGAATTTACTTCATAGACTCTTCCGAGTAAGTATTTCAAATTTTCTTCCGTAACGTTCTTTGATCCAAAGCCCATACAGTAACTATCCTCAGCATCGACAGTGTTCCTGACATCCGTACTGTATACGCTAGTACTTTGAATGCATTTGTCATCCTCATAAATCTACATAACTGAACGATGAAAAGAGTTCTGCTGTGCATCCTTTATTACCTCAGTGCACACAAAATGCAAATGTGGTGGGTGTACGCTGCATGTGCATGCCCACAGGGGGGCGCACGCACAAGCACACACACACACACACGCACACACGCACACGCACACGCACACGCACACGCACACGCACACACACACACACACACACACCTGCTATTCACACATCTGTTTCAGTGGATTTGTCAATGGGAGGCCTGTTTGTTTCCATGGTAACAGAACTAGGATGATATTATCAGTGCTGTGACTGCGTGTGTGTGTGTGTGTGTGTGTGAGAGAGAGAGAGCGAGAGAGAGAGACGCTGTCCAATGCTGGCAGTCATCCAGCTATACATAGCAGCATCCTGGCATCACTCCACTGCTACCCCGCCCACACCAAAACTCTACCGTAGCCACTTGAACCTCGGCATCCATATGCTGGGCGTAACGATTAGCCAAAAATAACAGATCTACAAGCTGACAACGTGTTTGCGTTATGAGCTTGTAGATCTGTTATTTTTGGCGGAGAGAGATATAGCCTGGAATCCAGGCTGATTCGCTCCGTTCAGCGGACTTTAAAAAAATATATATATCACCTCGCTTCTCAGTCTGGTAATCATGCCATTTCCAACGGTTCGGGACGGTCGGCATCCGATTGGTCTGTGGGCGGGGCGGATCGGAGCCTTCCAATGTGAAATTCAAACCACTTCCTATCTTACTGTGATTAGTTGAGCCCTATCCAATCAGTAAGGATGTGCCTACGTAACAGGTGGCGTAAGGAAAAGTATTTAAAAAAGTGATTAGAAGTCAGCTGAACGGTCTGGATTCCAGGCTGAATGGTCTGGATTCCAGGCTGAATGGTCTGGATTCCAGGCTAGAAGAGATACGCTGTAGATGGGGAAAACGTGATTAATACCACTCTACAAGCTCTCAGTATACGGTCGTATACTTTTTCGTCTTTGTCGGCTGGAAACCTCATACTGTATGTCCAAAACTGTGACTTCAGGATTCAAATAAAAAAAAAACGGCAAAAGTAGCAGATCTACAATCCCAAAACGTCGCATTGCGCCGTGTTTCGAACTTGCAGATCTGCTACTTTTGCTATTTTTGTGTGACGCTGTAGTATGATCAAGTAGGCCGTTAATTTACGGGGAAACAAAACGCAAAAAGTTAAAATACGGAGGTTTCTGCCCGACAGCAACAAAATAGAGTTTGTGTCCTGTCCTGGCACGCCAAAACCCGGACCCTGCAATCGGTAAAGATCAGCGCCTCAGGGTGAATTTGAAGGCTTAACACGAGGTTAAAGTACAATTATACAGTCCAACAGTTCTAGCTGTATCTATCTACGGCAGGTGCCACGGAAATTCAATTTTTTTTTTTAGCAATTTTTTCTCAATGTTTGTCCCTATTCCGGGACAAACATTTGGAGAAAGTAGCAGACCTATTTTCAACTATAGAGATTTGGTGTAGAGGGAAAAAAGGGAGAGGACCTAGTAGCATGGACTCTGTGTTACAGCTCCATATAGCTGTGTTGCTTAGCTTACTAAACTGATGACAAAGGCAAAAACAATAGAACCCAATAACAGCATCAGCATGGCTGGCTATTGATAGGAAGTCTCTATATGTGCAGTTTGTGAACAAAGCTGCACCAATCACAATGCCTTTTTGTGTGCCGTGGTGGCACTATGCACGCTTGCTGCATGCACAGTACATGCAGAAAAGCCAATTCAAGACTATAGCCACAGTGTGCAAATGCACATTTATTGTGGCAACATTTTATTTATATAAACACCCAACAGTTTGACTTCTTTAACATACTCAATAGTAGCACCCGGCAAAGAGGTTAAAGGCTTCATTTCTTATCTGTCCTGAGAGCATATTTAGAGCCTATTACCATGCATTTAGTTTTTAAGACATTCAACTTCAGCTTATTTTTCATGATCCATTCAGAAACCAGCTTTAACTCTAATTGAAACACCTTATTAACGTGTTCAATGCTCTCTGACGATGCATACAAATAGAGTAGAGAAGAGGGCCGAGGCAGCTTCCCTGAGGAATGCCACACTTAAGGGGTGCTCCTTCCATTCCGACATCTCACTACTCCGACTAGTGGCTTCCGCATGCGGTTAGGGTTAGGGTTAGGGTTAGGTATAGGGTTAGTAACCGTCGGAAAGGCGACATGTCGGAAAGCCGACATGTAACCCACACTTAAGTGTCTCAATATTTGAATCATTGTTGCCTGTTCACTATTCTCGCGAGCCAGACTGTTGCCTCCCACAATTTTCAAATGCTTACGTCATACAAAATAATTAAAAGAGGTTGCGCATCAACAATGGGTTTTCCCAGAAAGTAGGTAATTGAAAAAATCTTAAAAAGGTAGCACCGGCAAAATTTCAAATCAATGGAGGACAGAGTACTCACATTTCCTTTTTTTATTGGCACACACTAATAAATTAAGGTGTAGTTCCAGACTCTATATAGCATGCAGAGCTTGTGGAGTAGTTGTCTGGCTACACGAGACTACGTGTTCACTAAATAGCCATTCAAAAAATCAATAGCGTCTTTGAATCCATACGCCGATAGTTTCATGAGTAGCAGCTCATGATCTATGATGTCAAAGGCTGCACTGAAATCCAAACGTATGTGACTTCATGTCGATCTGTTTTAAGCATACTATCAATATTGAGGTATATTGGCAAACATATTGTGATATTTGATATTGTCCATATCGTCTCCAATCCCTCTGCCTTTGGATTCCTTTTTCTCTACTCTGACCTACAGCATACCAAAATAAATCATAAAATGACACAAAAACAGAACACCCACCCCTCTATAATGTGATCCATATCTGTATCTCCTTCAGTGTCAGGCAATCCCAAACCTGACAGGATATCCAGCTGGGTGGTGGATAGAAGGCGGAGGGTGTAAGACATGGGTAAATAGAAACATAGCTGTCACTGCCAGGGGGATAATGAAGGGAGCTGTGCGGATGTGTACGGCCTGGCTGCCGCTGCCGTGTATGGCTGGCGCTTGAACCGTAGGTGTCTGACAGGGTTATAGAGTCGCCACTGACATTCCTTCCTCCCCGGTTCGGTTCCTGCATTTTTCATTTGGTTGCACTCGGAGTGTGCATGTCGTGCCGCGACATGATATTTCGTGTAGAGGGGAAAAAAAGAGGGGGCCCTCGTATAGACCCCAGGGGCACTCTGGTCAAAGGAGTATATCGCTGTCGGGTAGAAACCTCTTATCTCCATATTCTAACCTTTTTTGTGTTTTTTTGTAAATTTACGCCCTACTTGATGCGTTTCACAAAAGCATCAAAAGTAGAAGATCCACAAGCTTGAAACGCGGTGCAAAGCAACGCGCTTTGAGCTTGTAGATCTGCAACTTTTGGAATTTGAATCCTGAAAAGTTTTGGACATACGGTATGAGGTTTCCACCCGACAGATATAGGATATAGGATATTTAAGTGGTTATAGTTGATTTGAGCAAAAGGGGTATATCTCTGTTATATAAACAGATAATAAAGTGTGAATTGTATGAAGAGGACAGCGTGCACGTCAAAATGGGGAAACAATGTCTCCAAAGCAATTGTTTCAAGCAGCAAAAAAAATCTTATATTGGATGATCAAGCTGTGAAAATGTGGATTCTAATGCAACAATAACTGACTGAATGGGGACGCATCACTGACTCGGAGAGAACAACCTGACATCCCTAGACAGACAGGCCTTTATTGAGCTCTGTGAGGAAATTCAGGTGTTTTAGAAGCAACAGCAGTAAGCATGAAACCAAAACATATATATAATAATAATCACATTAAAAGCCCTGTATTGTTGTGAGCTCGTAGATGGGCTGTTGTCAGCACAGAGTTAAGTATAGTAGAATTTGAGATATAGACTTTGTGAGGAGTCTTCCGCAAGAGAAATGGTGGTTTTATCGTTGAAAAGGACTAGAGTTGGAGGTTTAGGGTTAGACTTAGTTTAGGAAAAGATTGAGGTTAGGATTTAAGCATTACCTTTAGGTTTGAGGACCCGGTTGGAGTACGGCTACTCGGTATACTTACCGTAGTTGTGTTCCGGTGTCGCGCACCGAAGAATAGCAGATCTACCATCAAAATATTGTCTTCACAAGTATTGTGTGTGTGTGTGTGTGTGTGTGTGTGTGTGTGTGTGTGTGTGTGTGTGTGTGTGTGTGTGTGTGTGTGGACCCTCTCACGGGGATTGCAGCTGGGCCCAGAGCAAGCTGATTGAGTGGTCTTTAACTACCTACACGGGGCTTTGAGTTACAGTCCACCATACTTTCAGTGCAGCAGCCAGGGAACACCAGTGTTCCCAAACAGTGGGTCAGGACTCATATGTGGGTCGCGGACCCATTTTTATGGGTCGCGAGTAAATACCCCTTTATTTTTGTTTTCCTACATTCTGTTTTAAATGTTCTATTATTTCAAAAGATTTTCAGAAAATGTTTTTTTCATACGTTGATGACGTGATGTGAGCTTGTAGATCGGCTAGTTTGGGTCCCGGGGTCTTTTGGGTCTCGAGCCAAAAGAGCATTAAGAAACATTACATGTAAAACATTACATGTAAAAACATTACATACTGACCACCTACTCTTACTCTATACATCTACACGATTATTGCATCATTACCTAATCGCAATTGTTTGAGATAATCACAATTATTTCGCATAATCATAATCCTCATAATCCTCATGATGGTTTTATAGTTGAAAAATGCATGCATTTTCAAACATCTTCCCAAAATAGCAGATCTTCAACCTTACAATGTATATAAAATTATTATAAGTATGAAATTATTAAATATGTCAGCTAATTAGTTTGTGTGAGGGGTGAAAAAAGCTTGTAGATCACTATTCACTTTTTCACTATTAAAGGAGGCTTAACATGTATTTGGTCCCAGGCAGACCCACCAAATGTCTCCAATGGGTATGGAGCTGTAACGTTTGGGAACCCCTGGTCTGAACAGGCCTAATCTCTCAAGGTAGATCTGTCAGCACCACTGCCCTAAGCATGTAGTGTTGTTGTCATAGTAGGAATAGAAGCACCCGGGAGGAAATGGACAAAGAAAGGGGAGGAACCCAAACAGAGTTCCTGTTCCTACACAAAAAAAAGAAGTGGTGTCCCCATAGGCAAAAACAAGTGGGTTCCCAGATTGGTACAGTTACAGTACAGGTCTGATTTGGTCATTTGTGCGTGCTTGTTTGTGCATAATGTGTATGTACTATTGCTTTTCCTCTTTGTTTTGAGTGTCTGTGTGTCTGTGTGTGTGTCTGTGTGTGTGCGTGCGTGCGTGATTCACGAGAATGAGACGGAGCGAGAGTGTGAGTGAGTGGTCTCACACACTTTTCCCTCCTTGTGGAAATTATTCAGATGCTCTTCATATGACCTTTTTCGCTGTCACTCGGGAAATGTTAATGATCGCGCCCATCGATTAGTGTCACCCCGTTAATGGTCCTAATTAGTTCAGTCACGTGACGCATGACTGTGACACTATTGTAATGTGTCTGTCCATCTGTCTGTCTGCAAATTTGTCCTGCGGATCGAGCTGAAAACACTGATTGAAACGCTGCCACTTGGCTCAACTACGCACACCTCTAGTTAGGGGGCCAAGCACGTAGTGTGTAGGCACCCTATTGTATTTGTTAGTTTTCTTCTTCTTTTCCGCCTTTTTATATATATTTTTTCAGTTTTGGCCTCACCGTGCAATTGCTTTTTACGAAACTATGGCAGTCTGGTAGAGGGTCATGAAAAACTACAGAGAAATGAAACTCGCAACCATTGGCCAAAGGGTGGCGCTATATTCACTCAATTGAAAAATGCCAACTATGAAGTTAGGTATAAATCATATACTGTCTGACCTACAGTCATGAAACACCATTACACATATGCGTCTCCTCGCGAGGAACAATTTTGCCCCTTTGACCTCTGACGCTTAGTTCTTCCGCCATTTAGAATTTTATGAAAAACTGTTAAATACTACTCATGGGATTTTCTTTGCAAACTGCACAAAACTTTCTACGCACAAACTTTGGACCTATATAAAAAAAACACTAAAAGAGAAGTTTGTGTGTGAATAATTTTTTGCCTCCATGAGCCAATGCAGGCTATTTAGGATTGGCCCCCGATCCTCCAGTGCACGCTGCATACCCCCCCCCCCCCCTCCACCGTGAGCGCTGAACGGGAACGTTATCTTCCCCACACAACGGGCACGCTGTCAAGCCATCTTAGATTAATTAGCTACGTTACAATTTGTGCATTGTGTGCATATGCGTATGATTTCTCAATAATGCATCGTCAGTTTGTTAGAACACGTTGTCTTCAGAATAACGAACAATCAAAGGGCATTGCACTAAAATGTCCACTTCAGACTAACTCTTCATTATCGTGGCTCAGCTGACCTGCTGAAGCAATAAATGAAAATACTGTATAGGTAAAAATACTGTAGGTTGCTATACTCACAGGTTATGTTGTAGTGGTGCCCGCCGTCCGTGCATCTGTGGTTGGGACACTGACTGGAAGAGCTTCGGGAAAGTTGATTAAGCAGTCTCCTCATAGAGCTGTGCAGTTCAGTGGTAACATGTAACGTACATGTGTCCATCTTTATGATTAACGTTGTTTTTCACCTGCATGCGGCGTGACCTCACAGTCAAAGTGTGGATAGCTGTTGTGAAGAGTCTAAGCACCCGTGCTGGATGTTTCATCTTCAAATGAGTGTTCATTGTTGTTCATTCGTGGTAGGACGACTTGGCACCTTTACGACCTTGACTTTACTTTACTACTTTACTCGTAATTATACATCTTGTTTTGACTGTTCAGAACTCAACTTTACCGGCGACTGCAGTGCCAACAACTTCACAGCAACACTAACTCTCTCCTTCCGGCGGGCGCCGGGCGGCCGGGCCTTCACAATAAAGTGTCTCCCCTGACCCCTTTACCTCCCAATGAACCACATTTTACACTGGTTATTATGGACAGGACATTTTGTCTTAGTAACTGTGTACTTAGCTACCTTTGTAACTTAACAGCGTGTGTTTGTGGGAGCGAGAGAGAGGGAGAGCGAGAGAGAGAGAGAGGGAGAGAGCCTGTTTACCACCGCTGGTAGGAGTGGGACCCGCTCCACCCCCGGGCCCTGATGCGACTGCATCCCCTATACCTACGCCTCTGAGGTGGATGGGTCCTCCTATCCTACAACACCTTCAGGTCGCAGAGGAAGCAACTGTGAGGGGGTCTGGTCTGAGACGAGCCTTTTATGTCTGGCTCAGTGTAGCAAGTTGCACGCACGCACGTGGGGTAAAATACTTAGACAAATATTGTCCCTTGGGTCCCGCCTGGTTGGCCAGCCAGCCAGCCGGTCCCCCCTAGAATAGCTGTTTTACCCCATGCTTCTGCAGGTGGGCTTTTCCTAGCAGGAGCTGTGTGTGTGTGTGTGTGTGTGTGACCAGCGTGGACTGGCAGGCCTCCCAGTTGAGCACAGAGGTGCAAGGCATGGACTTGGCAACCACCATTCCTAGTTAACGTGGGAGTAGGTCATCACGAATGGATGGCAATAGAGTTGCTAACTTTGTTAGCCGTCAGACCGTCTGTTCACATTCTTTCCCCCTTCATTTCTATTCAATGCAGAGTTGCGTTGATGATGATGAATGGCTCGTATCACATCGCGCTCTTTGTGTGTTCTGCAGTGTGGCATTTAGTTGCCAAGATGATGCTATTTTGATTCGGAGCGCACAGCACAGCGCCAGTGTTGCCGTGTCTGCTTATTATAAGCGGCTTTGGGCTTGTTTTTCTGTAAAGTAGCTTGTAAATATTGATTGTTGCGGGTTGCTTTTGATTTGGGCTTGTTTTTAAAGTGTTGTTGCTTATTTGGGCTTGCTTCCTAAATGTTGTTTAAACACAGTGGTTGTCAAACATTTTCATGTCAAGCACCCTCAAATTAATATGTGTTTGTCCGCAGACCCCCTCATCTGAAGATATTTTGAGCCAGGGACCCCCCATACAAGATTTGTGTTGTTAAAATGTTTCCCAATGTTTTTCCCAATATTTTGTTTTGAAAATAGCAGATGTACAAGCTCACAATGTGTCGTATTGCGGCACGTTGTGAGCTTGTAGATCGGCTTGTTTCAAATAGCCAATGTATTTAGGTTCAAAGTGTAGCCTAGTCGCTTCTTTTGGGCTTGTTTTCATAGACCTGGCCACTTTTTTTGTTTTGCAAAATCTGACAGCACAGCACAGCGTCCTCTACCACCCACATCCCAGTCTGTTAATACCTCATCCCTCATTTCTTCCTGCTTCTCCCTCTCTCTCTCTCTCTCTCTCCCCTCGCCGCTGGCCGCTGTGCCCGCCAGTGAAACAAATGTAGGACGGCGCACACCACGCCACTGTGTCTCTGTGCTGCAGAGAGAGAGAGAGAGAGAGAGAGAGGAGCCTTCTTTAAGCAGGGATGCCCTCTTTCCTTGCTCCACTTTATACTAGCTCTCTCCAGCTCTCACACTATGACTGTGCATCCAACTGTTTGTCTCTATTGCCGTCTTTACCAGTCTACTCTTTCACTGTCTCTCACGGTCTCTCTATACATATTTTTGGGCAGGGCCAATATATCGCTAACACATCGATGTGTTTTTAATCACTTAAGCCTTATTTTATCCTTTGAAAAATGTAGAACAATAGGTGTGTGTGTGTGTGTGTGTGTGTGTGTGTGTGTGTGTGTGTGTGTGTGTGTGTGTGTGTGTGTGTGTGTGTGTGTGTGTGTGTGTGTGTGTGTGTGTGTGTGTGTGTGTGTGTGTGTGTATATATATATATTTTTTTAGGTTAGCGTTGACACCACATATGAATCAATATCGATGTATTTGGTATTTTGTCCATACACTGTGCACGCACGCACGCACGCACGCACCAAAAAAGGTAAGGGCTTCTTTGCCAAAGAGGCTGCAGTGTGCCTGAGATCTTATTCATGACGGCCGGTGTGTCTGTAACTCTATCATTGGAGCGCGATCAATGACAGCAGTGGAGAAAAAAAAAAGGAACAATGACTAATGCTTAATGACTAATTAATGGGGTAAGGTGAGAAATATGGCTGAGCAGTCAGACACGCTTGGCAGCCTTTTATAGTGATGAAGGGCAGCTTATATGAAGGCCTCTCCCTTTCAGGGCAACTCTAATGCCTTGCAGTGGTGGAAAGTAACTAAGTACATTTACTCAAGTACTGTACTTGAAGGACGCCTTCGCCCATTTCCAACCTAATCTGTATATAATTAGTCCTCACTAATGCTCGTTATAATATGGTACCATTTTTATCTTCTCACTCCGTCTCTCAGAGGGGGGTTGTGGACAGTTCAGAAACCCGCCTACCAGTGACATCATAGATGGGGAATCCAAGCAAATAGAAACTGCAGGCTTTCTATTCCAGGAAAGTTAGCATGCTACTGTATAATGGCCATACCATATCATAATGAGCATTAGTGAGGACCAATTATATGAAGATAGGTTGAAAATGGTGAAGTCGTCCTTTAAGTACAGTTTTGAGGTACTTTTACTTTACTTGAGTGTTTCCAGTTTTAGTTCTACTCCACTATTATACATCTCTGAGGCAAATATTGTACGTTTTTATTTAATTTTATATTAACCTTGCTGGGAGATCCGACAGGCATGTCTGCAACAGCACAAATTTTTGCATACAACCGGAACATTTGGCAATTCTAACATACATTTCTAGTCAGAGCGGTAAGTTTGCTTAAAAATAACCACATACCACGTGGGCTTTGATGCCTTACAGTGTGTCCCGGGTTCGATTGCTGTGTGTCACTCCCCGACCCTCTCCCCGACCCTCTCCCCGTTTCCTGTCTCTCTCCACTCAGGTAATGAATGCAACAGCATGTAGTTCCTCCTTTGGTCCTTGTCAAACCCACATTCCTACATGGAAAGCGGTGCTCAAATGATCTACAGTAGTATCCAAAACAACAATCAACATTAGATCAGTAATATACTTTGATGCCAGCTGGCACTGGCCTGCTGATGGCGAGTGCTTTCTCAAATCCTTCAGTACGGTTTTAATCCTCAAGGTAAATTTATTTCTATTAGTTAGTGGCCATGCACCAATGAAATCTTGTCTAAAAATTACTTAACTGATGTTGGCAAGTCAACAAAATACATAGTTTTGACTGTACGTGCATCTTTCATAAGTTTGTAAGAGCGATTAAAAGACTGATCCCCACGTCGCCACGTGAAACGCATACTCAAGCTACCGCCTTCACTTGAAGTTAGATTAATGCACGTCACTCGATTCCCCGATGGCAGCAGGAAATACATGAGAAAACAACTTTTCGATGTAATTTGCCTACTGTGCAAGACTTTCTGAACAGCATTGGCACAGCTTCTCAACCAACTTGGAGTCAGAAATTCAATGTGACTAAGTTCTCGTGGATCAAGTCATCTGTAGGGAAGGGGTCGGCAATTGTCGAAGGTTGGCTTTTCTTTTTTTCTTTTCTTGTTTCATTAGATGGTGGGCCAGAACATAATCAATGGCTGATTTAAGAACTGGAACTTGGGACTGACGTGGATCTTATATCCAATAGTAAATATCGTCAGATATTCTAACTTTTAGTTTTTTTTGTTGTAAATTAACGCCCTACTTGATCATACTACAGCGTCACATAAATGCATCAAAAGTAGCAGATCTGCAAGCTCGAGCTTTGAGCTTGTATATCTGGTACTTTTGCTAATTTTTTTCCTATTTTTTATTTTAATCATGAAAAGTATAAACCGTTTTGTACATATGAGGTTTCCACCCGACAGAGACGATATGTTAATTACAAATGAAAGTTAATACATTAAGATGTGTGCGGTATAACTGCACACTGATAGAACTCTTTGTGTTATCAAATGTAAGAGGAGCAGATAGAAATGCTTGGGTTATCGGTTTGTGCAGGCCGCATCCTTGAACTGTGAACTTAGAGGATAGTTAATAAAAAAGTGTAAAAAAATAATTACACACAGACTTTTGAACAGAGATGAACAAGCTCTTTCATCGAACAGGAGCTCAAGGTCTCTTAGACATGGAGAAAAACAACATGAAACACCTCCCTGTCATTACCTCTCAACATGGATATCACATAAGCCTTCTTCAGATGTGGGTCGATTCTCAATTTGGAAGTATTATATGTGGGACAGTCGGATATTGTAAATAATTTACAAAATAATTTGCCCGGCCTGTTGCCTACCAGAATTTTTTCCTGGCACACTGACATTTTATCACAAAATGGCAAGACGTTCCTTGCATTCAAATGGTCTTTTGTTTACTCGACTTTGAATTGAATTTGAATCGTACGGAGAACATGAGCGGCAGGTTTGTGTTGTTCCTTTAACGCCACACTGAGAAACAACGGCTGTTCCTTATCAGTTGCTGGGCATAACAAATTGTGCTTGGCTATGATATTTGAGAGGCAAGCTTAAAAGCAATGACCGCGTGAGCTAAAAGACGGATAGAACATGCCAGCTCAGGGGCGTCCACTGGCTTTGCAAACCTTAATCGTTTTTCTGATAAGGAATGCCAGCTTTGCCTGCTGCACACCGGCGAATAACCACAGCTTTTTTATCTCTTAATTGGTTTTCTTGTTGAAAGGCAGAAGTGATGTGAAGTGTGTCGTTGTGGCTGTGCTAACACTGTAGCTTGTGCATAGCTAGGAACAAAGACAATTTTGATGGTTCATTTTTTTCTCTTTGCGAAAATAATACTTGTACAAAACTGATTCATGTCATACTTCTGTTCACCTTTTTTAAACACGTTTTTCTCTTTGATCTCAGCTGCGTAGCCGTGTAGTCGTGTTTAGGAGGCCTAAATCGGAGGGTCTCGACCTTTTCTGGATCAGGGCCCACTTGACCACTTAACATGGCAGCCGAATGGTCAGATGGGTGGGCCACTTGTATTTTCAGAGCATGTTTATTTTAATGATCAATGAAATTGATAGATTGTGTTCCGGCGTTTGAACAATCATGTCTCTGACGGGTGGAAACCTCATAATGTCCAAAACCTTTACTTATCAGGAGGATTCAAATTCAAAAACGTCAAAAAGTAGCAGATCTACAAGCTCGAAGCGCGTCACTCGTTTCGAGCTTTTAGATCTGCTGCTTTTGATGCTTTTATGTGACGCTGTAGTGTGATCAAGTAGTACGTTAATTTACGAAAAAACAGATAAAGTTAGAATATGGAATAGAGAGGTTTCTGCCTGACGGCGACTATGTAGTATTAAGTTCGTATTTATTGGTATCACAATGAAAACATATTTTTCAAGGTTTTAAAGAAAATCTTAGCGTTTTGCCAGTGGCAGGTTGGGAAGTACAATCAAGATAAAACCTCGACAAAGGATGTACAAAACATTTTAGGATTATTATGTTTATTTATTTGTATAACACATTTCAACAAGCAGTTCATAACGCTATAAACAAAACATTTAAAAGCATTAAAAAGTGCCAAAGGAAACCGATTACAAAAAGGGCATTTGAAGAATATACATTTCAAAACAGTTAAGAGCTACAGTCTGTTATTTCCACTGTACCATAACATTTTGGGAGAAAGTGCAATGTAAGTGTTTGTGATCGTTCTGTGAATGACCCGTGTTAACAGAGTGCTTAATGGGGAATTTAAATGGAAAGGGGCGTATTTTTAGCTTCCCTGCACGGGGAGGTTTTATTTGTGTATTGGCCTTGCACGTGCCGCCACTCACTCTTATTTTAGTAATGGTGCCATGACCTGAATCAATCACCCATGTACCAACCTGGCCTCCTTTTCCCTCCTGACAGACCCCCCTCCCTGCTGCCTGCACACACATTCATAAACTACCTCTATGGGGGAGGTCACACACACACACACACACACACACACACACACACACACACACACACACACACACACACACACACACACACACACACACACACACACACACACACACACACACACACACACAGTAGCGTGGGAACTATGGGGCCGGCAGGGCTACAGCCCCCCCTAGCGGCGGGTGGCGGAACACTATTTTAGGTGCCCGGCGAGTAACGCAAGAAATGAAACGAATGTACTCGGGTTGTTAGGGTTCTAAAATGGAGATGTGACCAAGAGGTGCTGCCGCTCACTCTCATTACTGCTGATAAACCTCTATATTGGTGTCCGTAGAACATTTAACTCACTCAGATCCGGGTTAGAGCCTGCCCCCTATACTGTATACCAGTGGTTCTCAAACTTTTTCATGTCAATGACCCCCAAATGTATGTGTATTAGGCCGCAGTCCCCCATCTGAAAATGCGTTTAAAAAAGTTGCGTCAGGTCCGTCCACAAATGATGGGGACTGCCCAAAGAGGTTGAGGTGTTTCTTGAACGTTGTTTGTATAAACTGTACCTCCCTGTGTGTCAGCTGCCATGTCAGAAAAATGTAATAATTCTCCGCCTCAAAAATTCAGTTTTTGAGCATCATTCAGGGCAGAGGTTCTCAAACTTTTTTTCATGTCAAGGACACCCAAATTAATATACATTTTACTGTAGACCCCCCCCCCCCCCCCCCCCATCTGAAAATATTTTGTGCCATGGTGGGACCCCCATAGAAGATTTGTAAGATCTTTTGAAAATGGTAGATCTACAAGCTCACAACACGTCCCGCGCTATGAGCTTGTAGATCTGCTATTTTTGAAAAATCTAGATTTTCATTTTTTTAGTTTAAAAAAAAAAACTGTTAGGATTTAGAAAACATTTTTAAGAATTGCCTCAGGTCTTAATGGGTTAAAGTGGTCAAACTTTTTATATTTCGCTGGGGACCCCCTGGAACCCCATCAAAGACCCCTGGGGGGGTCCCTGGACCCCAGTTTGAGAAACAGTGATTCAGAGCAGGGAGGAGTGTGTTGTTGTTGTTATTTCCTCGTGAAGCAACCTTGCTCTTGCCCCAGGAGATGGAACAAGGTCATATACAGGCTGACGTAGGGGCTGGTCACTGTTGACTGAAGGTGTGTGTGTGTGTGTGTGT